>NW_003805430.1:488504-821154 GCF_000255335.2 Galendromus occidentalis
GTATTAATTGGTGGAATAGCGGAGCGAGACAACCTAGGAGGACTTACGCGCTCGTTTCAATCGAGAGGGCAGAGTCAGTCAATAGGCAATGATGACATGCGTTCGCGGGCCACAAGCGACTGAGTGAGAAAGCTGAAAAGGCAAGTGTTCCTCATTGCGGGCTCGCGAAAACCGGATCAGATAGTTTTCTGATTTATCGAATTTCAGTTTTCTGCACTTTTGCGGAGTCTCTGCTCGACATCGAGACGTTGCGTCAACCTCCTGATCTACGTTGCCTCTTACGTTCTAAATGGGAGAGCCTGCTGGGTATGTCCCTCGAGAGATGCGATTCCGCTTTCCCACAGCCGGGAGAGTTCATAAAGCTTGATGAGGTTCTGGTCCATATGTCCACCGAGTGTACTCAACACTTAATAAGCACCAGTTGACTACTTTTTAGATGGTTTTACAACTTTCGAGCATGGTCGTAGCGCCGCTTAGGTCCGATCACACACAAGCTCACGTTGGCTAGATCGAAATTTAGATTTTTTCAGTCGTGAGAGAGCGTTCGAGATTTTGGGACTTGGAGTGCGGAGTAAAAAAAAAACTCGTCGTAAAGATAACTAGTAATCAACTACCAGCGTTCTCCCGAGAGATCTCGTAAATTTCCCATTGATAGCAATCCGGCAACTTCTAAACTTGCTCATTTCCGGTTCGCCCGCAGCGTTGCTCTCGTATGGCGCGATAGAAGCTGATCGAGGATTCGGGAAATCGTTTCCGAAATTCCTCGTCATTCCGGAGCATGTCCGTGATCTCCGGAATTCTCCGGCTCGCGACTGTCCCGGAGTCTGGAGCGTATGAATCGATGCTCTCCGAGTGCTCTACTCGAGAAAAATCGCAACAGAGACTCGTCAGTTGCGTCTCGCGAGACTTGTTTCGCCGTCTTGTCGGAAACGCACCTTTCATCCCGAAATTCAGCACGAGACATCGCGAAGGAACGTATATTGATGGCCTAATGGTTTATTTGGACCAGATGGTATCATAATATGTACACATCAACCTTTCGATTCAGGCGCGAGTTGGCTCAGCGGATCCAGTGATTTCACGCTATAGATTCTTCATCTTTCGAAGCTGTCCCAGTCCAGCATTGGGTTGCCCGACGGTCCGCCACAAATCGTTACTTCGAGAGGGGTCCGTCGTCGGTACGACGACCGACACTGGTCATAAACATGTCGTCCTTGTTTATGTTTCCTCTCGCTATGTGTGTTTTGGAAAGACTGCATGCAGCACGCGTCGATCGTTGCATGCGATTTCATAAAATCGTGAACAAAAACTCATTCGGGGGAATACTGAAGCTGAAACTTAGAAAATAAGCGAACCTCGAGTGGCCTCGTCGGAGCGGGAAGAGAACTGCCCTCTAACAGACCTGCTGGAATCATCTGCTCTTCAGAAGGGGTTTCACGAATCAAATCGGAGTGGTCTCCCTCAACGCTTATATAGATTCGGCAGTTCAGTTAGTCACAGATGGATGATCTCCTTCCCTATCCTTCGAAAGCGTCGGCATGAACTGAATCAGGAGAGTTGAGATCAGATCTCGCTGTGTACACAGCCTAATGCTTGTTGACATCACTAAGCCATCGATTGTTTGAAAATCTGATGCGAATCACCTGTAGTTCGTTCTTTCGGCTCTGTTTGAATCTTTCAGAGCGTGATTGAGAATGAACGCGAAATTCCGAGAGAGGTCGGCAATTCGTCCAGGTTCCACGCTCCTCCCGACAAGGTTCTGTCTATTCGATCGCCATCGAAATCATACGAGCTACGGCTACGCGAAGAGTGAAGAGAGGACAGGTTTTCGACAACTGTGTGCGACTATGTCGTTACTCAGCCCGAGTGACAGAGCCGAGAGCAACGGTCAGCACTAGGATGTAGCTCCGGAAATGTAGCTGTAAACCCATATCCCCGCAGATATGGTGGACATTCGCTTGACAGTGGTCAGATTTATCAAAAGCTCTCGGCGCTCTTCTTCTGTCATTTGCTTTTGGAGTCGATGTCGGGGGAGTGGCAGACAGGGAGCGCGGGAGCTCAAGAAGAAATCTGTTACCGTCCGCGTCCTCCGACTTAAGGCCTGAATTGACAACTGGGTCGACGTAGTAGGCAAGCGGATTCTCGGAAAGTCCCTCCGTACGCGCAGCGAATTCGGAAGGCTGTGCCCGTCCGGCGAAATCTTTGACCGCTAGGATCTGACGTACGTTCATGCTGTCGGAAGTTATCGAAAGTCGCGAAGACACCCAAGTGGAGAGGTCTACCCACACTCTCTCGTTATTGGAGATTCTTATCGGCGATGCAGATGTTGCTATTCGCTCCCCTCGGTAGCTCGTGAGCTGTGGCAAGAGCTGAAGTTTCGTATCATTAAATGAAGTTATCGTTTTCTCGTTCGAGACTTGTCGCTTGCTCGCCCACCAGCTCCGCTTGCTTGGTTGGGTAGGCAAGCGAGCAGGCGGGCGGGCGAGCGGACAGGCGGGTGGGCTGGCTGATGTGCAGGAGCAATGAGGACAAGCGGTCGAGTCCTGGTCGCTCTTAAAGGCCCTTCCGGCTTATCGGAATGTCGTCGACATTAGGCCGTCGGCCCCGAGTCGACGCCGTACCAGATTAGCAGCTGCTCAAGTTGAATTCATTTATCACACTCTTTCCTACGGCGTCGCTGAACACATCGATTGCTCTCACTTCGATCCTCGAAAGAACTTCGTCCCCTATCGCGTACGGTCTTATCTCGACTGCGCTTTCAGCTCCGACTCGACAACAAATGGCTGATGAAAGGACCTCAAACCTTCATCTACAAGTGCCAAAATCCCACCCGTCAGTCGCACCGGAGGGGATGGCTGAAGTATTTCATGTCCTGAGAATTCTAGAAAACTTCTCTTTTCCTAATGAGAACGATTCCGGAAGAAGGGAGTTGCCCTCTGAGTGACTCGAAAAAGTATCCCGTGGGTGCCTTGAACTCATTCCTGGTGCGAAGTGATGGAGCTTGGCGGTGGCTGCGGCCTGTTCCGTATCATTAAATTCCTCTTTCACGAGCGTCTTTTGCGAGTCATTCTTTCACTTAACTCGTTCCTCTCGGGGTGATCGTCGTCGTCTTCGTCGTCCTCCTCGTCATCATGAGTCTCCTTGTCGTTTTCGTTGCCATCATCATCGTCATTACGGCGGCAGCAGCAGCAGCGACCGCCGTCACTAGTGCTCTCCTTATTGCATCAGAGCAGCTGAGCGTGGAAACCCACAGCGAAACTCGCGCATTAGCCTGCGGTGAAGGGTGAAGACTTCGTCCATGAAGGAATGTACCGCAGCTTCATTGGCACACTATGAATACAGGGCGGACACGCTCAGATGGTTGCTCATTCGATTTCATCGCGGGAAACCGGGAGTGTAAATTCCGCGGTCGGCCCAATATTCGGTGAATTTTGAATCCTTTCCTCTCTGTTCCCAACTCGCTCCCGTGGACCGAGAGCCGTCACGACCGATTCTCTTATTGTTGCGATTCAAAGAGAAAGAAGATTATCCAAGGTGCTCTCCGATTGGTTATATCTCCCTTCGAGGAGACAAAGGAGGAAAAAGGAATCAACACGGAACGCAACTGGATCCATCGCTCAAGGTGATACCATCTTATCTATTTACGGGTGTTGGACTAGCGATATAGAATTTCTCTGAAGTCGTCTCTCGCATTTCCACACCGGTCCCGCGCCGCTCGTCAGCGAGCTCCTGCAAAGAAGTGCAGCGAGTTTGCGTTTTCTCCGAAAGTGATCAGAAATCAAAGTCTGAGCCTCGTCGACATTTTCTTTACGCTTGCTCGTATTTTTTCCCTCGCTGCGCTCACCGCCCATGGTTGAATCTCTCCTCCACGAAAACGAGGACTTACTGCTGCCTCACTTCCTTAGCGACTTCCGGAGTGAATATAATTTGCTTAGGGCATTTCCGTTCAAGTGTATGTATCTTCATCGGGGATGTGTTGAGCAGCTCGCGGAAACCCTGTGCAGCAGTCTTCCGCTGATTCCCGGCCCGCTTGCCCGACCGACTGCCTACCCGGTCGGACTGCGGGTCGGCTGTCGCGGAGATACACATACTACAGTGGTGTTGCCGCTGCTCTCAGTGCATATGGACCAAGTAAATACAAGCAACGAACGAACTCGTGCGGACGCGATTGGCTCATGTTCGCCGCCGTCTCCGTCGTAGTTGTTTGCCCGTCGGCAAGCTGCAAACAAGTTGTGCAACTTTCCGATAACGACAGCATCTGCGCGAGCGTCGTCAACAACAACAACGACCAAAGTCATTGCAGCTCCGCATCGACAATAACAACAACGAGCTTCCCTCCCCTGCGCGAAAGGATTGCTCGGAAGTTGATATTTGAAACGAAATCTCCGCGAACGCTTCGTGCAACTCCCCCTCCGTCGACAGTCTCTCGCGGTAAGTCTCACTCGTCTCAGCTTTCAGCTCACAACAAGCACTAATCACGCGTGCGAAACACCAGCGCGGACCGTGCCTTCGAGAGGTAGACGGAAGGTGGCGAAACAGCGAGTTTTCGTCGAACCCTAATGAAACCCATAACTCCCCTGGGCAGAGGAGCTGTCGGAAATCGAGAGCTGCATCGGTCACACTCGGGCAAGAGCGAGGCAGCTATCGCACAAAAGTGAAAAAGACTCCGATTTGTTCCGGTCAGTGCAAAAGATTCTCTACGGAGGGGATGGTTTCGGATCTTCTCTCTTGGATTATCTTGCTCGAGGGAGAACAGGGAGCGTAGGAGTATAGGAAAAGTGATGCCTGCGAGCGGAGAAAAAAACCGAGCCACCTCTAACCTCACTGCGCAGAGAATGTCCTTCTCGAAATATTCTCTCCAGTGCGTCGCCGAGCGGATGGGAGCGGAGCGGAATATCGGAGGTTAGGGGACAGCGGATCGTTGAGCCGCACGAGAGCTGAAAGAGCTAAACCGAACTGACTATTTTGGGTTGCAGAGAGGATCCGTGCAGATGAAACCGATCGCTGCTAACCGGCGAGGCTGACTTCCTCTGAGGGCTCCGACGACCGAGAGTGAGCTTCCGCCTCGTGATCTACGAACTTTGACAGTAGTCTCTCATCGAACAATTCAACTAACTGCGTCCTATGATGTCGATGTTCTTCACAAGGAGAGCGTACCGCTCTCGGTTCACTTCACCCTGTTTTGACTCGACTCAAATCTTGTCCTGTCTTCTCCAAGGGAAGTGATCCAGCGATCGTTCGAATTCTCGGTAGCTATCACTTCGGCGGCGACAATTTTCTCGGTTGTCAGGTGCAGCGATATCTTCTCGAGTGGGAATCAACATTATTATCAGATTATTATGTTAGAATGATATTCATCCCATTATCAATGTCTACTTCTATACTTCCCGGGATCTCCTCCGGCAACCGGCAGTGGTCGATTTTCGGAGCCTCGCGTCCTGATTCGGGATCGACAAGAATCTCTGAAGAGCTACGAGCCAAGCCTTCGTGTATCCTTGTCGTATCGTATCTCAATGGTGAGACTGTTTAGGTGTTTTATTAACGTCGTTTTGAGCACGAGATTCAGAACAGAGTGCAGATCGGCACCTCGTCATCTCCCTCCAAGCTTCATTCAATTGCTTTACTAAATAATTCACCCAGTCCGCTCGCAAGCTAGCCAGCTTGCGAAGCAGCGAATGAGCGGGGAGTCCCTCTCCCTGTGTCTTCACCGCTCAGCTCTCTTCGTCCCCCATCTTTTGCGAGCGCGGCAGCAGTGCTATCAGCTCCTCGACTCCCCTTGCAAGCCCGGGGAAAGTCGGACAGGCAGACGGACGGATAGGCAGACGGACAGACTTGTCGAATGACAGGGCGGTCGGTCGAGCTGGCGGGCGGGTACGCAGCTAGCCAGGCAGGCAGCGAACTAGACCGAGGAGTTCATAGAGTGAGTGTATTAAACTAAGCTGTCCCTGAGGCCGGCTCACCTGTTGGTAGATTTTCCTCACCGGGCGTTCTCTGATTCGATTTAATCAAGCAATTGACTTGTTGAGTTGAATTGCTCGCGGACCGCCCGCTGTGGAATCGTAGGAGGATTGAGGGTAGGATGAAACAGAGACTTCTGGGCACGCATGTTGGGTTTGCAAAACAAACAATTGCAGTGACGATATGGAATCCGTTCTTAATTCTCTGTGTCAACGCGGGTTCTTCGATCGAACGCGTACACAATTATCCGCCGGACGGAGTTCTTTCGGGCAAATCGCTCCGACGCAGACGACAAACGCGAGCTCGCCAGAAATACCAAGCAGGAAAAAATCGATCGAATCGAAAGAAGATCGACGGGATTCTCTACGAGATGATCGCCAAGAGGCGCGAGATTTATTGAAAGCTTTGTCGTTTGCTCCGAAAATTTTCATCTCCGGCTATTTGTATCCGCGTCATGTGTTTGTCCGTCCCTCCGTCGGGCCGGCCGGCGAGTCCGTCATACGTCCGTGTGTCCCGTGTGATTGTGATCATCTGTATTCGAGCTTATTGTCTCTGGCCGGTGATGGATCCGACTTCTATTCACTCTGTGATCAGAACTCAGTCAGTACATGCCAATCATGGTTGGCGTCGAGCGGCTCGTTGCTAGCTATTCGAAAATTGTGAAATCTCTCCCGCGCAGTCAAACTCCTGTGATCCGCTCGCGTCTTGTTGGCAAAGTCATTGATTGTCGGAGAACCGAACGAGCGACGGTCGGGCCGACAGACATGGCGGACGGACCGAATGTCACGACGCTTGCTTTGCCGAGAATAAATTGGAGAAGATCCACCAGCATCCATGGAGAGAGGGGACGCCGGGCGGACGGAACGAGAAAACGGAAAATAATGCAACGTGGGAACCGGAATCCGCAGCGTCGGCAAACCGTTCTCCTTCGAGACCTCATCCTCTTAGGCTTTCGGAATCCTCAATGGTCAACGCATTGGTTGGAATACTTTCGCATCGGACGGGAAGAGAGCCCGATGCATAACGGATAATGAGCCGGGATACACGAGACTTCGAAAAAGAACTCCGAGAAGCACATATTCCAGGGAAGAGTTTCCTGTCGCTGACTCGAAATGCAAGAAGCCCAGCGAGCTCGTCCTAAGTAGCTCCCTAATTGTTTTGCGAACGTTCGCCGGGACATCTGTGGTTTTCTTATCTTTGAGAACATCCCGAGCAGCGACGACTCTCTGACAATGGAATCTGCAGAATTCGTCAGTCAGTCCCCCGAGGTGGCATCGTACAGATGTTGCGACCACATCAACATAACAATCTTCCGGGGCATACTACCGCTGCTCCACCTGGATAAGCTGGGCGGCAGCTGTATTGCGGCACCCGTTCGCCCGCCCGTCCATCGAATTTGAATCTTATTAGCCGACGTCGAACGCCCCTATCCCAGCAGCTGTTGGAATTTCCATCGAAGGCAGCAGAAGAGCACAAACCGGTTCCGCGACTTTGTCGGAAGAATACGACGGTATAAACCGGATAATTCATAATTTTCAATTTTGTTGACGCAGGAGAACTCCTGATCGAACGTTTCTCCCTCCAATTCGTTTGTTCCTGGTTGGTCACGCAGTGAGAGAATTCGAAGGAAAGTCGAAAAGTTTCAAAAAGTTGCGAACAGCGCATCTATAGAGCGGAGAAAAAATGAGTCAAAATGTTTCAATCCACTCGCCGATCCGCGGCCCCGAAGCAAATCGGAAAGTGACAGCGAACAGCGTTTTCGGTAAAAGTGACCGCAACCGATGAAGATGTCAAACATTTCTGGTTCTTCGCTTCCTCCGCAGCGCCGATTCCCTCTTCGAAAAATGTCTCGTCACGCGACTCTTACCGACCGAAGTTGGCCACCGCGTAGAAATAATGTTGCGTCTTGATTCCGATTCGCCGACATATTTACACAAGCTCATTGCCCGAAAGATTTCTGTTACAACTCTGTCCTGTGGAAGGGCCCACTGGGGAAAGGCGGACAGAATCCTCAACGATCCCGCGAGTGGCTCCAGAGAAGTCAGCGATAGATTAGGAGGGGGGGGGGGCAACGTTCATGAGCGGGATCCGGAAAATAGCTTCGACTAAATCCGTTCGCATGGCGTGACCGCGCTCGAAATCATCATCCGGCTTCCATGACCAGCTCCCATCGGCTTGGGGTTGTCGCTGTACTTGTTACTGCTTCGATCCGATTTGAATTGTGGAGAACGAGTCGGTAATGGCTCGAAAATGATGTAGAAAAAGCACAAGGTGCGTGAACAACATCAACTCGGCCTGTTTGATCAGATCCCCGCTGCTGTTGACGCCGAACCGAGACATCGCTTGAGCGAGCAATCGATCCAATGCTCGCGGGGAGCGTAAGTAAGCCGCGGATCCTGTGCCGTAGACTGGCTCGGTCCAGCCAGCCCAAAGGTCCGGATGCAGTTTCCTTCGAATCGACAGAAGATCGCATCGACCAACTGACGGTCTCTCGATCCGTCCACTTGTCGGTCACGTCGGCCGACCGACTAGTTGGCGTTTTTGTCCGTTGCGGTCAGCTAGGATCGAATGTCGGATCGTTGGCTTCCCAAGCTCATACGCCCGTGGACATGTAATCGAGATCGTTGTAATCGTTTGCGGGTTGGAAAACCACTGGGAGCTCAAACCTTTTTTTTATTCCTTGATGTTTTTGATATACCGATTTTCGATTCTCGATATCCATTTTTCTCCAATCAGATGATTTTCCTCCATAGTAGGCGCTCTCGCATGCCTTACTCGGAAATTGAGGGGATCCCGGTCAACTTCGATATAGCGCAAGGGTCCGATCCGCGCTCGCTTGAAGGGTTGTCAAGAATATTCGCCTGCTCCATGGAGCGCCGATCAGCAAGTCACCCAAAACGTTTGGTCACCTTTGATGGTTCCCACCGCGTCTTTTTCTGACTCACGAATTCGATAAACCATCAACCAAATGGTAGCCCACAACTGAAAAAGCTTGAGAACGATTGGAGAGGAAATGTGCCACGCTGCTCGTGCGACTTATAGCGCCCAGAGCGCCGGCGACAGCCATTTCGTATCGAAATCCAGCGATTTTGGAATGGGAGTTCTCCGAGATGTCAGCCATCGTGAACTTCGTTCGATACTAGGCTCGGAACCGACATCCTCGATCATCTTTTAATTTTTCGACTTCCCAGAAGGCCGAGACATTATCCTCTCCAGCGTTGGCACAAAGAGCACAGAGTCGTCAGCGGGGATCGACTGTCTTTTGGACAAGATTCTCCCCTGACCACCGAGGACCATAGAGGAAATGACCTCTTTCAGGATATCCTCCCGCTGTGAAGGGAGGAGCTAATTGTTTCCTGAGTTCTCTGAATCGGATGTCCTTCGGGATCCACCCCTTGCATTAGCTCTCGTGGAAGGTTCACGACGTTGTCCGCGATTCTTGTTCACATCATGAGTAGTACTCGAATTACGAAGCCTTTCGTCATCTCGCATCGGAAGGGATCGCCATGCGCTCCGTCGAGCTCTAACAATGATTCTCTTCGTCCAATCATCCCAAGAGTGATCGAATCAGATTTCCGTCTTGATATGATAGGTGACTGCCTCTCCCGAAGAGCCTGATGCCGTTAACTGAGCTAGATCCCGCAAAGTTGAGTATTTCGATATATTTTCGGACCACCCGGAATACATACATTGGAGTATTCCCATCGTATTAGTCGGTCGGAAGAGACGGGAGTCAACCTGCCCGGAAACATGCCAACCAACCGAGACCGTGTCTACTCTAGGAGCTCGCAGGTTCGGAGGCATCGTGAAGATAGCGGTCCTTAATTGAATGAGTCCGCTATCTGACTGACTGGTCGGCTCTGTCAAGTCACCCTCCAACTCTTCAAAACGATAACCACTTCCAAAACTCGGTCCCATGCCCCAGAAGGAGCAGATAAGGAATGCACCCACCATCGGTTCTACGACCGCCGTCAAAAGCTCCAGCGCTCGCTGCCACACCGATTCCTACCGGTGGGAGGCAAGCAAGTCGCGGTTTCAACGGTGCTCCTCGCGGATGAGTTCGAGTTTTATCAGAGCGGCATCGGGAAAGTCAACTTTTGACAGGCCTCGAATCCGCAGTGACCTGAGACTCCTAGGAACACCAAGAGAGAGGGCAAAGCGAGCTCAGGATTCTTTTCCGATCTGAATCGGCAGTAGTTCCAAGATCGATGTGCCGAGCGCATCGGGGCACTCCTAGACTCCGCTGTAAGGGAGATGCTGCAAAGAGATCAATCAGAGATCGATTCTCGGATTTCCAACCACCCGATAGTGAGTTCCACTTCTCCTCCTGGATTATCCGATGGGTACGGCTCAGATTCTTACCCACGCAGACTCCTCGACAGAAAGAAAAACACATTGAGAATCATGGTTCAACGAAGACTTTATTGGGTCAACTTCTGTGGTTCACGAGAACGTATGGCTCTAATGTCTCTCCGAGAGACCAATGGAACAACAACTTGTTTCACGAGGGAGCCTGGTTGAATTATCCGAGACGCTCGTTCAACTTCGTTCCATTTGCAGCTTCAAGAATTATCTCGAAGTGAAGCAGATACACGGGGAACCGATCGGGAAAAGGTGGAAAGCTCCGCGAGCGATATCGCAATCTGCATGCGGGGCGAAGCCACTCGTATTCATTTCCTAAGTTCAAGCCTCAAATTTCTTTCGCGGAAATACGTATTCCCCCTATGATGAGCTTCACCGGTTCGCTCCACGTCCGGGACTAGTTGATCGAGAGAGACGCTTGATCGAGTAACATAATGCCAGGCCCAGCATCTCATAATCATGACCACTGAGAGGGAGCAAATGTTCAATGGTCCGAAAACGTTTCGCCCACTCGAAGTGGCTCCATAAAGAACCGACCGGGCGAGCAGCTTGCACCCCGGGGAGGGCTCTGTTGCTTCCGAAGTCCAATCAAAATAAAAACACACGCCTCGCGGGGCAGGGGGCTCAAGCGGCCGATGCAATGCATCGCTTTCCCCTAGAGATCCGCAATTCTTCTCCGACTACTCCCACATTTTTGTGGGTGGATTCGTAATCGAGTCCGTCGGGACCCCATGAATCCGCGCTCAGTGAGCCCCGATGAAACTCCGCATCGCTCAGCAAGCTCACCTGTCATCGGAATTGACGTTCGCGTCTTCGATTCGTAAGAAAGTCTGACGACGGAAAGCTAAGAAGAATAACGAGGATAGAATAATCAGTAGGATATCAGGGCTCGATCGAAAGGGATGGGAGTCACTCCAAAGTCCCCTTCATCGGTCAGAACTCCCCTCACTCTCTCCCCCTCTCCGATGCATCCCCATCGGAATAATCCAAGGAGAGTTGTTGCGCCGGGCGTGAGAGATGGAGAGGCGGCAGCGTACACGACTACCGGGCTCTCAGGAGCGACCGCGATTGTGACTTATCGAGTGTCCGAGCGTCACGATACCTATCAACCGTGTCCTAAAGGCTCGACTCAACGAGTTCTAGCCTCGAACAGCACCTGCACGCTATCTTCACAGAAATTGGTAATTTGCAAATTCCGTGTGACCACGCGCACGCCACGTGCTGTCCGATGCAGCCGCTGCCGCCGGGGCTACCGACTGCGACGACGCCACCGATGACGGTGGAGTATCCGACTCCGGCGTTTACATTCCAACGTCATCGACACTGACTCACAAAGCACGTTCGAAAAAAGCTATCACACGAAATTTTTCGCTTGGAACTCCGAGACGGTCTTTCTCTGCGGTTCGAGGCGTCAAAAACGTTCCTCGTGTGAAGCTGACACCGGTACGGAGCTCCGTTCTTGGTGAACTCGGGGAACGAATGAAGAAGTGACTTGGCGCCCAAGTCGCTTTTATATAGCGCCGTCTAGCGCTGTTCCAAAGGCTGTGTGTGTACATTCATTCCCGTCATATGAATGAGATTCTATTGAAGAACATTTTGAAAAGAACGCGACTCCTTTGTGTTGAATGCTTTTGTTGGACAAGCTTATCTATGTAGGACCTTTGTTTAGGACAATAAAATGGGAGAGGATGTTCAATGCAGTTTTACACCGGAACAACCCCCGTTTCTACTCCCTCCGGTTCGGCGGCGGACCCCCATCCCGCTCCACCGTCGCGGCGTCCTCCGATCCCCGGGTCCGCTGCAGCTCGTCTGCCCGTCTGCCGTCAGCTGAACGGTCCCTCCGTTCTTCAAAGGCCCCTTCCACCGTGCCCTCCCGCTCGCTCGCTCGCCCGCCCGCCGGCCACCGCAGACAGAAGACTGCCGTCAAAAGGACGAACAGATTGACGCCAGCGAGCCAGTCAGTCAGCGTCGGGGTCGTGCACCTTTCGCGCGGTCCCTGTCCGTATCGATCTGTCTGGCGCAAGCGCCTGCTTTCGGTCTTTCATTCACTCAGTCGATCAGTCAGTCAACCAGCCTGCCGGTTTCTCGGTCTTGCCATCGGTCACCGAGCCACCGACCAGTTGCTGCCGCCGTTCGGAGGACTCCTCGACGACAACGGAGGGCTAGCCCCGATGTTTGCTTAGCTGAAGAGTCAGAGAGCAGAGAAACTCCACAGAGAGAACATGTTGACATTGCGAGCAGAAGCACACCCGAGTAATGGATGTCGACGACGGTTCGCTCTCGTGCTTCAAACAGCAGCGTGCTCCGCTGCCATGTTCACCCTCGTTAGCTGCCGGCGCTGATCGAACCTGGCTGACAAGAGGAACGCTTTCTGTGTAGTGCAGCGGCGCGCTCCCTTTCGTTTAATAGAATAATCTTGCGTTGATATCGGCACTCGGTCGGATCACGTGTATCCAGCGAGCGAGCGAGCGAGTGAGCCAGCCGGCCAGTCAGTCATCCAGTCAGTCAGTCAGCCAGTCTGTCTGTGTCCCAGCTCAACTCTAGACAGCTGGGATAGCTCCGTAGTACTCGTCAAAGATAAGAGACACTGAGTTGTCCTTCCTTCGGTTCGTTCCTTCCTGGAGGGGAGCGCGCGGAGAAATGCAAGCTCTCTCCAAGTCAAGTGAAACGCTCAGTCGATCGCTGCCTGACCGACACAGCGACTCGCTGACAGTCTGACATCGTCTACTTATTCGGCCGATATCCACCGAAACGGAACTTGGTCACACGTCACGCTAGGGAACACGCTCCGAATCGAGGAGGGGGGCGGAAAACTAGCGTGTCGAGTCCGAGAGAATCGTTTTTATGATCCCCAGTACAAATCGTTGCGAAGGGCTCCCATCGTAGAGCAATTTTTTTCCCTCCACTGCGATCTCAAGAGTGTAAATTCACGGTTCCCAGGCTGTTCCGAGGACGGCGCGCAGCGCCATTGGGATCGTCTGTAGGCGACGAGTGGGAGTTTCAATTGTGGCCGGGTGAAGGGCGGGTGGGCGGCCGGCCGGCCGTCCTGACTGCTCGGTCGGGGGGTCGGCGAGTACGCAGGCGTTGAATCGAGGACGGATGGATACCTGAGCCAGGCAGCAGTAGCTTCGAGACGCTCGGCGTTCGACTGATTGAGCTGAAGGAGGAGGGGTAGCTGGTTTCTTTGAGGACGATGGTTTATTCATCGTCTGGCCAATTAAACTCTGGGAACTAGCTTTCTTCATTCATTCGCCCAGCCTCTCACTCATTCATCCACTGTCACCCACAGATCACGAATGCCCGGAACGCTCGTGCCAACGGGCGTTCAGGTGCTCACTTTATGATCCGTCGCCACGAACGTCGGACATTTCACAGGGAAGGCGGATAAAAATGTGTGAAAAAAAACGCTGCGCCGAGAATACGAAAGCTAACGGTGTCTCCGAGGGAAAGTTTCGAGGTTCGGGCTGGAGGCAAGAAGTGATCGAGGCGCCCACGCATTCATCAGAAGCGTTCAACCCCTGGGTGTCGAGGTCGCGAAGCGAAACTAATGTAGTGTACTCGCTGCTTTTTCTTCGCCGATATTTTTTGCCTTCTCGTTCGCAGAAAGTAGCTGATAGCTGACATCGGAGGCGATAGGCGACAATCGATAGTCAGTGACCGGGCGGTGGCATAGGGGGAAGGGTGTCTGAATTCCATCTGTGATCATCGTCACCGTCGCCATCACCGTGGTCATCAAGATCATCATTATCGCCGGCACCATGAATCTGGAGATTGGCTATTACGATCGCTCGACAGAAATGAGGCCATTCCTCCGATGTGTTTCTTTTTTGTGCCGCAGTATACATATGATAGTATGCGGTGGCGGGAGTGTAATAATCAGCATCAGCAAAGAGAAGCCGACGATAGAAAGCCGTCTCTGTTCACCTCCGACTGCAGGAGGTGAGGGACATCGCAATTTGAGGCAACGACCACGACAAAGAGAGAAGCGCGGCGTTTACGCCATACCACCGATCAGAAGCTCCGCTCATAACGGCATTCGAGATAAGATAGCTCGTCAACTCCTCGCTGCGTCCTCTCGAATTCGGGAACATGACGCCAGAGGGAACGTTGCGTCCGTGGAGCAGGAGCGTTGATGTCGTTCCTTCCAGTCGACGCGACGTATAGCTTCTCTTCCCCCTAACCCCGAGCGCAAACGACAAGCGCCCGAGCCTTCCGACGCTTCGATTCCCAATCATAAGCCCGACATCGAGTCGTGGTGGCATTATGTGTGAAGCATCGTAGTACGTAGTACGATGCCAGAACTATTGTATCGACGTAGCGAACACGTATTCACGTATAGCTCGAGAAGGCCGCGACACGTTGTACGGAAGTATTGAAGTGTGCCCCTCTGCACCAGCTGTTCCCATGTTCGACATAGTCATAATAGTCGATGTAGGAACGGTGCTCCTGTATGCTCCTATCCGACTGTTCGACACCCTCGTTCGATTGCGGGGATCGATAATGAAGTTGGCAAAGGGAGGAAAGAGCGAGGTGGCGTTTAATTTGAGTCTAAATTCGATTTACGCTCCCCCGAGAATCTGCTAACTCTGTGACTTCGTGTGTTTGCACCTTGACTGACATTTGAGCCTACGCTGAATACACGATGGGTTCGAGATGCCTGTTGAAGATGAGCGAGCAGGGCTACAGGGGTAAATGCTTGGAGACGGCAGCAGCCAGGACGATGGAGGTGGTGATGGCGCTGCTGCGGTGGGTTAGGGCGCAATTCGTAATGCGTTTGTAATAGGAAAGTGAACACAATGAGAGGACTGAGGTGTAATGTCATCAAATCAAACAGATGCTCCGCGAGCTAGAGGACTCCGCGTCTAACGAAGCTTGATTGAGTGCACCTCGTAAACTGGCGCGTGGACCGTGGATGGAATCCTCCGAAAGAGATTGAATCAATGCAAATTCAAAGCAATGGCGGAATCACCGACGGACTCCACTCTGGGTTCTACTCGATTTAAAATGAGAATCCGATGTCCACCTCGAAAATCCCAAACCGAATTGCGGTGCAAGCCGCCAGTCATTCTCACGGGCTTCGACTTATATGACGTCAACGCGCAACAAATTCATTCCTCAACGAGCTCACATAGCGTCGTTATTGACTCTGAAGAATATAGAAGTTCAATGATCCGATTTGTTTGCGGTTACATGTTCCACGGTGCTTGTCAATACAAAGGGATAGCTCGCCTATCTTTCAATCTGACACATTCAGCCGCGGTGGGACCGCCACGCCGCTCTGCCTCTGATCGGATTATACGACGGGATCGAGTTTCTTAGTAGCGAGCCAACAATCCAAAATGCGAATCGCATTCAAAATATGCCGAGTCTCACTGAACCCTTGGTTTTCCTTGCTTAAAAGAAACGACCACATTCATTTAATATACATTGCAGCTCGAGCTCGATTTCTAATGAGAATTCCGTGTTCTAGAGACGAGCTCCTATCGTTCGCACGGGTGTATCCGCGGTCCTTAGCACTCTGCAGAGGTTCGAGGGCTCCATCTGGAACGCTTGTGCCAGCCGCCGCGGCAACTGCAGTAGCTGCAGCTGAAGCTTGGTCGGAGGGCACGTGACTTTGGCAAACATTCCCATACTTCGTGGAGCGCTCCGATGAATTCTGGGAGAGACCACCACCACCACCACTAATACAAGAGTCCAAGTGGAGAACTGTACTTCGTCGGCGTCCTCGTCGACATTTTCTTCGCAAGGGAACAAATTCACATTTGAGCGGAGATGCTTTTGATCAAAAGTTGAAAAATTACCTCAACCAGTCAGTGACTGAGAGCGGCTCGAGCCGCCACAAACTCCTCTTCGAGCTCTCAGTCGTCTGCATGCATGTATGTATGTATGTATGTATGTATGTAGATGTGCAGCACGCGTTCTCCATAAAACAGGCGGACCGCTTTGAACAGTCTGTTTGGCTGGCTATTGGTATGATTTGTTATCACATTTGTGGTGTGGGTCCGACCCATTCGCTAGCTTGAATGGAATCTCTCACGATATTATGTATGGTTTCACACCAAAGTCACTTACAGCTGAACATCTCAATTCAGATACAAGGTTACGTACTTGGTTCCTCTCTCCCTTCCTTCGTTCGCCCTCGCTAAGCTCGGTCACTCGCTTTTTAATAAATCACATGACCACTGTCTAGCGATCAACTCCAGTCACAACGGGGGTGGCGATGGAGGCGGCGGCGGCGGCGGAGACCACGACGGCTTTGCTGCTGATGACATAGCAGCGCGCAGCAGTCGGGATCTCAAGGACTCAAAGTCACCTTGAGACGCATTTCGAGCGGAATGAATCGATAACATGTCCCGGAATTGATGAAGTGGAGTTCATTTCAGTGAGGTCACTCTGGTTCGATGGAGCCGCGCCGAACTGAGCGAGAGGCGCCACGAGAGAAGACAGCGACGACCACAGCAACAACTGCAGCGCCAATGAAATCGATAGACGATGGCAGCAACATGAAGGGTTGTCGCCCGTCCCTCGACAGCGATCCTAGTTTAGGCCTCGACACGGACCAAGCAGAGGAAATCACTAATGATCTGCTGAAGAGGCGAGTGGGAGTGACTCTCGGACACTCGATGTAGGATAAAGATCATTAAATCATGGCGAGAATCTCTGTGGAGTCGGATCAACGGCTTTTCTCGTACCGTCTGATTGCGTGTTGAGATGACCCGTGTTACTATGTATCATCATACTTCATTTCTCTCGAGTTCATTATCGGATTCGAAGATCGCGCCTCTCGATTCGTAACTCGATCGGAACTATCGCGCGTCGGAGTATCCTCTCATTAGAGAGAATTCACATTTTCAGACACGTTCCCCGCGGATGATTCCCATGGTAAGTCATGAGAGCGAGATCGATGGTTTCCTTTTCGGCGCGTCCCCGTACCCGTTCGGAAATTTATCGAAGGATACTCTTCGTCTCCATCTCCGACATCGTTGGAGATGCGGAAATCTCCCCTCCTCCGCTGCATCAGAACTCCGCAAATAGTAACAGGTCGCTCCCGAGCCGATATGAAGTGCGAAGGGACAAGAAGCAACCAGCGCAAGGCTTGTTCCTGGCAAACACTCACACACTCTCTGAACAAACACTCCGAAACACCCCCCGAACAAACTCGAGAGCTGACTAAACATATGACATGGAGAGAAGCGAATACATGTATGTCGCCGATGATGTAATGGCCTCGTCGATCTGTTCGCCCGCTAAATTCAACTTTGTCTCAATATCGTTTGCTCGTCTCCGCTCACCAGTCACGGGACTCTGTCGGATCCCATGATTCCACAATGTTTCATAAATCCACCGAGCAGAGACATGAATACACTCATGCGAGGAGGCGAGCGTGTCGTCGGCGGATTCTCGTATGACAGCGGCTTTGGTCAGTGCTGCTCTCTAGGCATCCCGCAATGATGTCACCTTCGGCTTTCGCGTTGTTTCTCACTGTTTGTGTAAGGCCACATAATCTCGACCCTGTGTGCCTTGGAAAAAATCTTGAGCCCGGCGATGGTCGCTCTTGATAGTCCGCGCCCTCGGTTACCATTCCTTCTAGGGATCCTTTTTTTCAATAACATATTCATGAGAATCTCCTCCGTGATTGGCACCTAGGCTACGCTGTTGATAAAGTCCGTGCCAAATCCACTATATGGAGATTCTCGGCGCAGCGCGAGACGTCGGTGACGACAAGAACAGAGAAGAGCCGTAGGAGCTCAGTTTGACACGATGACACCCACCCCACTACCACCGTCGGTTGACACCATCCAAAGTAGTCTTAATTCAAGATCTAACCCCACTGAAGGCACCGTCACGGGAGCCTCTTGGAGTTTTTTTTTATCTTTGTACGGAACGCTCACGGGACGCTGGCCGGACCGACCGAATCACTGACTGACGTCGCGCCGCGAAAGCCACGCCTTTTGACACCTCGCCGATGATACTGAATGAACAGCTTCATCAGTTAAGAGCCGAAGAAGAAATTCGGCGCCGACCACGCTGATTGCTTTGGTTTCCACCAGGAATAGCTTCGCGGATTATTGCGGACTAATTACTGATCTTCAATGAAGATTTAGGCGATCACAGCCCGCGGCGCGTGTTTCGGCGGTCGTTAAAGTGGCTCTGTGATCTACCTGAGTTTTGTATCGGCTTGATCTTCCGACCACCGAAGTTACGCGAAGTCGCCGTCTTCACCGTTTTTTGCCTCACTCAACTTCAGGGATTCTCGGCATCGTTGATCTAGGTGAGCCCGAGCGAGAATTACCAGACGCTAAATTCTTGTAGTCTCACACTCAAACATGAAGAAAGGAAGAATATTTCGGTTGACCCGAAAACACTGCATTCCGACGGAGTGTTCGCACTCGCTAATCTTGATTAACTCCCCTGTACTGGATAATCGAGTCGACAAGAAGATATGTGTATCACAGCAATCGGATGATTTCGTTCTGTCTGCAGAAATTTTCCATGGGTTCGCGACACCTCTGGAACGACTCCGTCCGTGTACCTGCAGGGAGGCGAGTTTCGTCTCGAGATCGATCGGCATTTTTCTCGTCACCGCTCGCGAAACCGAAAGCTCTTGGAGCTCGGTAACACTGCTGTACTCATTCGAGCTGTTTCTACTTCGCGGTCGGACCTGTGTGATGAGTGATGATACACAATACCTGGTGCCACAGCAATCGAAAGCAGCGCTTGAAGCAGTAGCAGCAGCAGCTAGCGTCCGCCCCTTACGACAGGCTACAATTATTCGGTGATCAGCAACGATTCGTGCTCTTAATTTATGCCTCCCAGTAGTGCTGACAGCCTCTCATTAGACGACCGCAGAAGAGCCGAGTATGGGTCGAGTGCTTCACGCCTGAAGACCACATCGAGTTGGTGAGAGAGTTTTGTTTGCTTGAGAATGGCGATCATACAGAATCCGAGGTCTTCCGATTCATTTCCTTCCGCATCAATGGACGATAAGAAGACGCAGTTCCAACTGAAATCGTGTATCGTTGCAAGTCTGTGTCGGAGTCGACTCTGCGATGATGCCGGCTTCTTATTCAGCATCTTGCGGATGTCAGGTTGCAACGGACGGTCTCGAGTTTCTTCGAAAACTTGAAATCTCTTTGAAATCTGCGGACATGAGCTTATCTGTCCGGATGATCGGATGAAGGAATCAGCGTGTGAAATCCGGGCTATCAGAGAGAGGGAGGGTCGGTTTGCTGAAATTCAACACCGTCAAAAAGTCGACAACTTCGCCGACACTTCCGTTCCTTCAGATTAACCCCTCAGGGTGATAGATTTTTACGCTGACCGAGCTCCGGTTTCCAAAAACTCGGTAGTTTTTGAGGGTTCGGACTTCAAACTCGTGCCTTGAATACAGTCCAGGCTAATTGTTGTCCGCTCGGCCGAGCCCAAAGCCTTGGCTGATGAAACTTCGGCCATGATTCATAGGAGAGCGCAGCCGACAGGAGGAAGGTGAAGTCGTATCCGCGAGTGATTAAAGCTTTTCGGAAAGTTCAACGCGGTTTTGACAAACGAGCCCATTGGTCATCGCGGGTTTCCTGTCATGACTCGTTCCATTTGAGTTGCCTTCTGTTGTTGCTGTTCTTGTTCTCCTGACCTGCCTGTGTAATTTGTAACTTCGCTATCTCGACGACACCTCTGGACTTCTCTTCGACTTCGGCCCAACGCGCGCCCCACCGGGGGCAAGCGATTCCTGCGGTTTGTGGCCCGCAACTTGAGAGAATAGAGCCGGCACCACGGTGGGGAGTTATGAATATGGCGTTGTGCAAGCCAGTCCTGTCCTCTCATCCCCCATCATCGTAACCAGGGCTGGGAGAGTCAGTTCCATCATCCAACTTTGGGCGTATCTTGTCTTACCACACCATCACTAGCACCGCCAACACCACCGCCACCACAGGAAGGGAGGGAGGGGGAAGGGCGAACAAAAATGAAAAAGTGTCCTGCTTGCATGAGCGATGGCCGCTTCCGGTTCGGGCCGGCGGCGGTGGCGTCTGCCGCTGGAGCGCGCTCTGAAGCCCGCTTCTTCCTCTGGCTTGCCACTCGTCTCGATCTGGATGGCGCTCGCCGGGAAATCGCTAGCTTAGTAAACGGGCGGACGGACGGACCAAGGGACGCACGCACGCACGGTTGGATGGATTGCCGGGCAAATGGATAAATGGATGGATGAACGGATAGAGAGCAACGGAAGCGATTTATTGTGAGTGAGCTCTATCGTATGTGGTTCAGACCAGCAGCCGGGAGCATCGGCACCTTGTACAGCACCGACGTCCGAGGCCTAATTAGAGCGCGTCTCCGTCTCTCATGCTGGAGGGCTCATCGGATGGAGCGAGGGGGAAACAGAGAGCTCGACGAGACGGGGAAAAGACGACGAGAACGGAAACGACGATGATTCACTTCTCTCACCGCGGATGCTTTTTAGCGGAGAAATAGTTAGTTAGCCCCAGATTTGTTCCTCGTTCAGACTGGGTGTCGCATAAGAGAGAGAGGGGAATTGCGACGACGACGACGAAGATGAGGAAAAACCGCTCCAGCTTGCTGTTACCCAGTCAGTCAGTTGCTCGGCCGGTCGGTCGGTTGGCTGCTCCGTCGTCGGGGGCTATGTCAGACTGCCCAATGTAGCGAAAAGCCTCGCTCGGAACATCCTCCGGAAGTGCAAATAGCTCCATACATATTAACTATTAGGCAAGTCGTCGGATTTTCGCCAGAAGGAAAATGCCGAACGAACGAGCGAACGAATGTCAACGCAGCTCGCGATTCTTCATGCTCCCGCTCGACCACGGGAATAGTGTCGGATGATTCGCTTGCGTGCTCGCCCGCGGAGGCTGCGCCGAAATCGGATGATTGACCTGCGCTGTTTGACTTGGAGGCTGGAATCACGCTCGTCACGAGCCGTGGTTTTGACGGCTCGCCTGCGAGCGAGTGTGATGACTTCATCTCGCGTGTTTGGGAGCCAGGTTAGGTGTCATACACAGTGGAGAGACCCCCGCTGAGGGAACATTAGCTTCACTCTCCCGCGCACAAACGAGTGAACAAGCAAGCTAGCAAGCCAGCCAGCCACATCTTCCTGTATGGGGACGAAATCGCTCGAGGCGTTTCCTCATCGGGAAACGGATCCGCATATGTGGTTGCCAACAGGGAGAAGTCCACCTATAAAAGCTCGGGGGCTCGCCGATCGTTCGGATTTTGTTTTGACTCACCACAGATGAATTACTCGGATTCGTACGTTTCGGAATTCTCTTGATCAGGATGGCGCGATGATTCGAGCCAGTTTCTGGTGCCGCTCCATGGCCGGGCTCCCAGTCAGTCGAAACGACAGTTGGATTGCATGCAGCGGAGAGGAAAAAAAGATTTTGATTACGCAATCATCTAAATTGCGCACCCGGCTCCCCATCGATGAAAACGATTGTCCTGCGCTGGAGACTTAGAACGAGTAAGCAGCTTAAAGCCCCAATCTTCCGAGCCATGCTGAAAAAAGGGGGTGAGGAATTTCTCCGCCGACGGGATTGAAATTCGGAAAGCTCTCGAACTAGCACGCGCCGCCGAGAACTATTTTTAGATTCGAGGTCGTCGTCGTTGTTGTTGTCGCCGCCGCCGCAGCCCGATGGGTCTCGATGATTGTCTCGCTCCTTCTCGTCCTCACTCGAGTCTCACTCTGGTGAGCCGCATCGCTCGTTGGCTCCGTCGGTCGCTGGTGGCTGTGCACAGACTTCGGCGCGGCAGCTGCCAGCTCGGAAGAACTGGGAGGAGGACCGTCGCAAAGTGTGCTTCGGATTAGCGAACAGTTGGTTTTTAGGAAAGAGAGTCGAGAGCGGAGCGACCACGCAAGCACCCAATGGACTTCATGAAGTACTCACGATGAAGTAGATGGGGAGGTTTATTTGAGGACAACATTTACATTGCTCTTCGCGGCAATCGACCGCGCTCAAGAGAAGCTGCAGTGATACAAATCGTGAATGGAATCCTGCCGTGCCATCGAAGATCCGCTAGCGATCCTCGGACATTCACGAAATTATCCCACTTATGCACTTCTAACCGGAGGAAACGAAGGAAACGTGGGGGAGAGTTCGATAGAAGGGCGCGAGAATCGGCTAATGCGAATCGTACTTCACCGTGGCGTCACAGGGATTTCTTCCTTCGCATGTTGAGAATTCGCGTCATTATTAGGGCCATGATGGGGAGCATCAACTCGACCGACCGTGAGGAAGTGCAGCAGCGCGCATAGACCGGACTTTCACCGTTCGATTCGCGCCGATATAGTCGGGGTGCTAGTCCTGGAGATCGTGTTCTCACATGCCGGAAGCCGTACACGCTCTCGGATGCTGGGATTGAGGCTCGGCGAAGTCGTATAAGAATCCCGAATGAAGACTTAAACGGATGGCTGCAGCTGACGCGCTGCAGAGTGTTTCCTCACGATAACAGGATCATCTTCCTCTTGAATGGGAAGATATCAGAATATAACAACCTGAGGGGATTTAGATAACAGTGAACCGAGTGCAGAGCAGTGAGCGGGCAGGCGTGCGAGCGTCTAGACCACCGAATCCTTATGTTATCAACCCATGGGGATCTCGAAGCCAGATCAACAGCATCGGGAGGGGTGAGAGAGCTCCCGAAATCGAATGCTTATGCCATCTCGAATTAAATCGCGCTGCAACAGCCGCTTCGTATGGGAACCGCTCTGTTTGTGTTGCGTCAACAAGGAAACGGGTGATGATGATATAAATGTTCGGCCGTGTAGCTCCTGTTCTGAAGAGCTACACCGCGCACGTGATTTACACAGAGGTGCGAATCTGTTATAGTTCGTCGTTTGCAATTCGTTCTGATCTATCGGGTCATTGTTTACTTTGGCTGAAGTAGAGACACGAGGAGACTGTCACGGGAAGCCTTCAACATCGAGAAACAGCTCCGGCTACAATCGGGTGCGACCACTTACAGCGCTCTGTCTTGACTTGAGTTGTCCGCATCGCCCGATTCTTGAATTGACCTGTGAATGTGGGCTTGCTCAGACGAAGGACGACATCGGCCGTTCACGGATGCATGACTTGGAATGTCGCGTTCGCCGGATTTCCTCAGTGATACGCTCGTGGACTCGCTGGTGCTAGTAGCCGAAACATCGATCACGGGCGTGAACGTCGCGTCGTGCAGTACAAGAGGCTGAAGCAGCCCACCCGCAGGATCGTGGTCTCAGCTGCTGAGTCCCAGAGTCGAGGAAAAGCGTGTGCGACTTTTCATTAAACGAATAAACCCGTATAAAAGAGGAGGGTAGTACTCGTGCTTCCATCCGTCAGGGATGTTTTCGAGTGGAGTTATTGAAAGCAGTCTTTGTGGTCGTGGCTGTTGACGATGACTTCGTGACTCGAGGTTCTTGAGCGGACGAGCGCTCTTCCTACTCCGTGCCACTACATGCTGCTCCTTCCGTCGAGAGCGGCGGAGAGTAAAAAAAGGCGAAGCGAAGAGAAAGTGCTCTGTGCCTGTCACGCACGCCGTGCTCTCGAGCTCCACTCGTACGACTGTTGAAACACGTTATCATCATTATACGGTGGCATTCTGAACCATTTGAATTTTCCGACTCGCGGAGATGGCGGAATAGGTGGAACGATAAAAATTGGCGGTAAACCCCGGTGCGTTCGCAAACCCCTTTCCGGGCATACCCGCCACCCGGCGCCAGCTTGTGGTATTCCGGAGCAATGGAGTTCTGGCTCCTGAGCTCATTCACCCTTTCTTCGGAAGCCGGTTCACTCCGTCGGTCGAGAAGCAGGATCTAATCGTACGAGCCTGACATCATTGACTTCTATCTATTCTGGGACAGCTGAGCAATCGAATGAATTGTGACAGCTATGTAAGTCGCGAACACGTCACCGAGACAGATCGCGCGTTCTCGTGACTATGAGGTTCTCCACCTGAGGCTTGCGGTGTATGTATCTCTCCCGCTCTTTTTTTTGCCTATATCGTTCCTCATTTCCCCGCTCGTCCTCCTCTCGGCCGCGATCCTTGACACGAAAGATCTCCGTGACTCTGTCGCGGCGGCGAAGAGCCGCTCGAACCGATTTCGAGGAAAAAATAATTGGATCTAATATTAAAATTGATATCGTGAGCATCGGTAACAAGAACACCTACTGGCGTGTACTCGTTCAGAGCAGCAGAGCATGGCTCGACTCGATGAAGAACTACCATCTCGAGGGCTAGGTCGCTCAAGCTATTCGCCTTCCTGTCGCGGACTCCAGGAGTACGCACCGAGCTGTTGAGACGATCCATCCGCCGGGAGTGAAGCTTCAGAAAATGACCGAGACGTCGCGCCCAACTCCTTTAGCGAGAGAATTTTCTCGCGAACCACGATCCGCTTGCTCCGGGTGAATAATCCTGACAGAGGAGAATTCGACTCCCTGTTTCAAACAAAAGAACGCGTCGAGGGTCCTCGTCCGAGTCATCTGTCCGTCTGAAACGAGATTCCGTCTGAAACAACTACGAACAGGATCGTGCGCGTGAATGGTTTGCCGTTTGATCCGTGTTTCACACGACGATCAAAGTCGGCTCGTTCGAAGAGTAGTTGGCATTCTCTGACGCTTCTTTCTATGAGCACTCGTAGGCATATACGTCGGCGGCGACGCTTCATACTGCTGTAAGCTCGGCTGATTCTGTCGTGGCCGGTATTGGTGCGTGATGTTATCAGAACGCTATCCCTATCGAACAGAATGGTGTAGATCGTTCCTCGGCTCACTCACTTGTTCGCTCGCGCCCGCAAAGATATCATCTCCTACCGGCAGCGGTCGACGGCGACTCGGTCGTCGTTGTCGACCGTCGGTCGGCCCCTTGGCCGAGTGGTCTTCAATTTCAATTTCGAGTGAGTTGCGTATGTGTGGCTCGCGTCATCGTGACGGTGTCCGCCCCGACTCGGGGCCGGTGACATACCAAGGATCATCGTAACGATTCCGACGGCCGTCAGTCAGCAGCATTTATGCCTTTTGGTGGCCGCGGTAGCGGCTGGCGGTGGCGGCGCGGGCGTTTTGATTTTGTGCGCGCACCGACGACGTGTGTATGCTGCCGCCGCTTCCTCAACTCAATGGGTCTTCAACGTTTAGAAAGGATGGACTGAGGTGCCAAAAGCTAGCTAGCGGCTGAGGAATGTCGGTTTGCCGCCTGCGAGCGCACATTGTAGATGCGAGAAGTCAAGAGCATGGAGGCAAGTCTTCACTGCGAGAGGCTTCATTTGAAGTCAAGGCGCGGTCGAAGCGCAACGTCGACGTCAACACAACAACCAAAAGCATAACATCGACGTGCTACTTGAAATCTTTGATGTCAGCGTCGTCACGGGGAGTAAGTAAGCCTTTCCGTTTTTCGGCCGAATGGGCCGAGCTTTCACCGGTCCACTGGGAATGAGGACGCGAGAAGAAGAGAAAACTGAAAACGTCAAGATGGAATACTGTGGAGCGAGCAGTGAACGATGATGCCGCTTAGGTGGCCGATGAGCTCGGATGACGAATTATGTGAATCACATGCGCTGTATTGTGCGATCGCAGCTTGAAACGCTGCTCACCGCGCGGCTTCTCGGACTCTTCCTCCTCTATAGACTCGCTTCACCCGACAGGTTCTCCCGACAAGGAATCCCGGCTGGAACTCGGGGCAGAAGTTCAGATCGGACGGAGCCGCGGCGGGTATGCGCTTTGCAGCGAGCTCGGCGCTGAACTCAGGTCGAAACTCAGGAGTAGCATGTCTATATTAAGACGATCCTTCTTCGTCGATGTCGGATCATCAATGGATCGCGACGAGATAGATACAAGCCCGGCATATACATCTGTTATTGTACAACATCCCGCTGCGTTTCCACCGGCTACCGCGGGAAGCTTTTCGAGCAATTTTGATTAATGACATTTTTATTACATGTGTGCTCTCTTCGGGGCTTTATTTCCTCCCTTCTCAAAAGTTCCGCAGCAAATCTCGATGAGCTGAGCGCGTTTCGAGGGCTCCCTCAAGATTCGGCATTATTTTTCCTTTTGAAGTTTTTAAATCCTTGTCTGTGCGAGCGGGACAAATGTTTCGTGAGGTCCTCCGGTCGTTCCTGCGGGTCGGCTCGCTCCGGGAAAAAATTCTTCCCCCGAAGACTAGAAGAGCCCCCGGGGTCGATCTGGTTGGAATGCGCTTGTTGGGGGGCGTCATCCTGATGAGAAATGTTTTGACGATCTCAAGTGCAGAAAATTGAGAATTGAAAATACTTCTGACAGCCGAAGGCCGACCGAACGTCCGACGGCTCTCGGGATTCGCACCGCGTCGCCGAAGTCAAACGACAAGTATTTCGATCGGACGAACGAACGAACGAACGAGCCAGTCAGCCAGCCAGCCAGCGAGCCAACATGCGCTTGACGATGAGATTCACGAGAATCGAAACGAACTGTCGCGGACCGGATTTCGATTTGGGGGTACCGGGCCAGTCGTCGTCGTCGTCGTCGATCGCGTTGCTGTTTGTTGTCTATGAGATCCATTCCGCGACGCTAGGCAACCCCAGTTGTGCAGCAGCGTCCCCCTCGTCGGTCGTCCCCGGCTCGAAATGACGAAGTAGAAATATTAATTTACCCTATCCGTCACTCGGGCGACATTAGAAATAGAGAAAGACTCAGTCACTCCGTCACTCAGTCCGTCACTCAGTTCGTTCGTTTCAATAGTTCTTTTTGAATTTCGTCCCCCGCCCCGATCGCAGCGTTCCCTTCTGACGAACGCGAAGCCTACAACGACCGACCGGCTAACCCCCAGCGATCTCTCCATCATCATCAGAGTCGAGATCGACTTCAAAAACCGTGAGTGCCGCCACCGGTGCCGCTGCTGATTGTCCTATGCCCTTTCTGCGACGCTTGCATTCAACTGTTGTAGTCCGTACGAAGTCCACGACGAGCGACGATCATCATCGCTAAACGATCAATCTTCAATTGGCTTCTGTCCTGCAGATTTTCCCGTCTGTGGCTGCCGACAAACCGACTGGACCAACGAGCTAGCTCATTGCGGGCGAGCGTGCCGGCCTGCCTGCCTACCTACCGGACAGCGGTCCACGTCGTCGATCGTTGCGATCGAAAGGATGCTCCGCAGCGGAATGGAGCGTCCTCTGGATGGTCTTCTTTGTTTTCAGAGTGACCTTCGCTCGGCCAATTGACTGAGTGAGTAGAGCGGTTGCCGCTGCCGACGACGTTTCATCCATAACTCACGGCGGGCTACCGAGCTCGCTCATCATCCCTTGAGACCACGCGGTGTTTTTCTGTTTGAAGTCAAAACTCCTGATCGCTCATATCCACTTTTAATGTTGGCAGTTAAGAAGGTCGAACTCTTTTCTCTACGGTGTCGCTGAGAGAATAAATCCGTGGCTTTCCTGCCGTGGCTGCATAGGTTAGCTGCTGTAAGAGCATCCTCTCACGAACACAACAATGCTAGCCAGTCGAGCATCGAAACGTCGCGTGGACCGACGCGTGCCTCGCTCCTCCCAGTCCAGAAAAAAAGCATTGCAGAAGATCCGATCCGCTGAACGTCGTCAACGTGGACAAGCGAGCATGGAAGCAAGACCGGCTCGGCCACCGAGCGCTCCGGCCAATCGGCCGGCGGCAAGGGAGTCTGAAGGCGACGCGACGTTGCACCACCACACACGCAGCCGACTCCGTTGTCATCTTCAGCTTCTTCCATGTGTTTGGCGTCGTCTTCTTTTCTTGCCGTCTTTTTTCCTCCTCCTATTTCGTTGTCGCTGCTGCTGCTGCTGCCGCCACCACCACGGCCGCTGCTGCTATAAAGAGAAGCGCATTGCCCTCACGGCGCGGCGGATCTCGTAATAATCATGGGCGCGTCTTTAGTTGAACTTATGCCGGTTTGAGAGCCACGTACGTCGCTGAATTTGAAGATTTCCTCGAGAAACTCGCCGTGCTCGACCAGATACGGTTTCAGCGGTGTGCTCCCGCGGGGGATTGAGCCTGAATCGGACCCCTCCACTTCGGAGTAAATTCACAATTGGTAAAAGAAGGGATTTTGGCTTTGATTTCTGCCAGAATCCATCGATAGACGAGGGAGGAGGAACCTCGAGAATCATTTGGGTAAATGAGGCTCGAAGGGACGCAATCTCAGGCCGACGACCTATCCGTCTCAGAACGAGATCGGCAGTCTCCTAGGATTGAGGCAAATTATAATTAGGTAGGTGATCGTGGGATACTTCGGAGGGTAGACAGCGCAGTAGATTCGCAGCGAATGGAATTGGGTAGGTGCTCTGCGTGGCATAGGAGACGAATCCTTCAAATCCAGAGGGAAGCGGAGCTGCTTATTAGCTGCTGCTGCTGCTGCTGCTCTCGGTTCTCATCTCATTCGCTCTCTGCTCATCTTGAGGAGTTCTTCCAAAGAGCAGGATGTCATCTGCAGTCGTTGGGTCCTTTGTGTGTCCCCAGCTACCTCAGTTCACAACAGCCATACAATCGGCCAGCTAGACGAGCTCGACCGCCAGCGAAACTCCAGGCTCCTAATGAAGCTCCTTATCCATGTGTCGTCATTTGTGGTCGGCTCCACGCGTGGCTCACTTGATTCATAGAGTTGCCCGCTCATCAGACTCGTGAGATTTACTTACTCGAGAGCCTCGTGCGATATCTCGCGAAGGATCGATCAATATTCTGCGTTATGACCCCGGAAAACTCTGGTGTCGACCGCGGAGGACGGAGTACACCGTATATCGGTACGTTTGTCTTATTCACGGCCAATGCCGTGTGGCGGTCGGGGTCTTCGGTGGAGTCAATCGACGGGAACTGACGAGCGAAACGGCGAATAAGTGCGCGAGTCTGTCAGGTGGCCGACCAACCTCAAAAATCAACGAGTGCTCTGATCCACAGATGTCAAACCAAAAGCGTCGACGAGCCATCACCTTTTTTACCAAAGCCACTCCGACAGACACTGACCAGCCGTAGGACGTCCGCGAAATTTTTGGACAAACAGCCCCGAATACGAGTAAGACTCGAAGCGGTTCGCGAAAGGAGACTTCTGAATTCCCGATCCGATTTCCCCCTCACACCTGACAGTAAGGTCTTGGGCACAGGATACGGATCGAGTTCTGGATTCAATTGAGGAAAATCGTTTGAGAAGCCTGGGCGGACAGGGATCGTCGAGATACTCGCCGATGGAAATCGCGGGGAACGGAGCATCCCGCGATTACTCTAAGACGGGATGATCATCCTCGTTGGGCATCAATAAGAGATATGGATGGGGAAGACAGTGAGCGATCATCTCAATACCCAGATATGTCCGAGGAGGATATTATACACATACACACCTGTCATGAGCAACTCATCCATCTCGTGATGACCGCCGCGTCGCTATCTCTCCTCATCGGGAATTTAATACCGATATTGTCCGGGCGCAAACAATAACGGGGTCTCGTGTGGATGCTCTCGTGTTCTCGCTCTCGAGCTGGTACCGACGGTCTTACCTCAGATTCCTGTCGAAATACCGAATGTGGGCCCCGAGGTTTCACCATTGAAAGCGGTGATCGTTCCGAGAGTCACGAAGAGGCTGACGGAAATAATGTACCGAATTACCGAAGCATTCGATTGGAATTCTACTGACTGAGTGGGAGAAGACGCGCTATTCCAACGATCTCTTGCAGGACGAGACGTTGCCGCTTGCATGCACCTCGAGTCTTAAAGTTTCGAGAGATCGGACACCCTTCGGCTCAGAATGTTCCTCGGATTCCTCTCGCACCGACGAATAGGTTCAGATCGAGCCCCTCGCGGAGCTTTGGCTCGAGCCCGTTGCGGAGCTCCGACTGGAGTCTGAGTTCCGAGCTTTCTCCGGCTTCCCTGATTCCCTATCGGAGCTCGGAACTGTCTCACAGTGTCTCGTCTTCCGAGGAATGTTGACATCTGGGCATCCCTTAAGTTCCAATACAAAGCTTCGTAGCGTTGTTCGACCCGCCCGAAACGATCGGTTCAAAGCCAAGCCTGGTGGAATTAATTCCTTCGGAAGTGTGAAGTCCGCGTGGTCACGTGCTCCGTGTCAACTTCGAGATAGAACCGCGTTCCCCCTGGCCTGCCGAAGCATCCCTCAGCCAGCCAGCGGAGCAAAAAAAGAACTGTTTTTCTTACACGGCTGTCTACCGTCGTCGTCTACCACCACTACCTAGTTGACAGCCATAGATCATCAGGGACAGTCGGCATTCACAAGGCGGACGAGAACAACGTGCAGGGTTAATGTAACGTGAAGGAAATTGATGGAGTGCCTATCTATTAGCTTTAGTGTTCGGGATTACGATGTCCCGCTGCTGTCGCATCCGAAGCCAGCCAGAGACAAGGAACTCAACGAGAGACCGGACCGCGTTAGCGCCGCAGCAATGAGCGCACTTGTTCCTCTTTTCTTTTTTCCGACTCTCAGTTCAAGCTCCGCTTTGCCCGCCGCTGAACAGGCGCTGCAGAAGGCCCTCCAGCAGGAAACCGAGCTCCGACGCAGGGAGAGTCGTCATCGTGGTGGTGGTGGAGGCCGTTGTTGTTGTTGTCGTCGTCGTCGTCGCCGTCGGGGTCTGAGGAGGCAGGCTAACGGCCAATGGGAGGCTGAGTTCTTTGTTTGGAGGAGGGGACCCCAGGAGCGAGAAGGCCCTTTCATTCGGAGCCTTCCGATTGGCCGCCCTCGTTCGGGGAGCGCTTTTGTGTGCATTCATGATAGAGCCTCCTGTCATCTCTCTTGCCCCCCACCCGCTGCAGACGCAGGCCCGACGCACAAGGAATTGGAGGATCTAGACGAGCCAAGGCACCGCCGTCGAAGTCCTACTTCTTTGACGCGGCGGTTCCTTCCTCGCGGAGCTGCTGCTGCTGCAACGACCGCCGCCATGATGAGCTTTTCCTCATCGCTCGCAAGTAACGGAATCGAGTGCGCGACCCGATCCCTACCCGTTCGATCCGTCCACCTAGCCGAGCATTCGTTTACCCATTCATTCGACGAATACAATGTCCACCGTGAGTTCACGTCAAGATCGATTACTCGGCCGTCGCACACATCCGACAGCTCACCGACCCACCAACGCGACGTTACGGGAGAAATGCGAAGACGCTGAGCAGCTTTGCGAATGGATCATCCTCCCTGATGAATTCTCAGGACCGGCCGCGTTGGGGACCAGGTGGGAAGGGGGTCGAGGAGCTCTGTGGATGACTCCGGGAACGAAATCAGAATCAGCGCGAACGCAGTTTCTCCCGATGACGACATCCGGGGAGGAAAGTCATCCGCGTCGATACAAATTGGAAACCTGGGGTGGGGGGGGAGGGGGAAGGACCCTGGGGGTAGTTCAAAAACGACGACGGTAACTTGCACAGACCTTGCTGGCTTCAAGTGGAAAGTCTCTTCCCTTTCCTCCGCCGGGAGGGAGTTCTTCCCTTCCTTCCTTCTTTCTTTCTCCTTCGTTTATTGTGTCTAAACAATGAGTGAGAATGCAGAACGACGATAAAGTCATCCGACAAAAGCTGTGAACACAAAGAACACGTCTTCAATGAAATCTTTTTCAATAGATTCCTTCTATTCATATGACGGCGACGACGATGAAGATGACGACGACGACGGCGGCGGCGGCATATATGTACATTGGGGCCGTATAAAGCCTGCTTCTAACCGGCTTCCCTTCCATTTCGCGGCAAGACTCGTTCTGCTGTGCCACGGTTCGAGCACTTCGTGTTCTCCGTTCGAAAAATAGCGAAAAACCAATCCGTTCAGAGTAAATTCCTTATCGGAGAGAGTGCAGTTTCAATGTGTGCCGTGTGCATCTTCGCGAGACTCCTGGAAGGTGGGAGCGTTCGCTCTCTTCCGCCTTGACTCCGCGACACGTGTAGACCGAGCGGCCGTAAGCGATTCGTGCTGCTTGTTCGCTGGTGTCGTCGCTTCGAATAAATGGCATCACCTTGAGCCACAACTCTCATGTCCTCTCTTCTTCGGGAGTTCCGCTCGGAGGATTCTTACGTGTGTCGGTCCTTTGCGGCTAGCGCAGCCGGTGGAGTATGTAGCTAGGAATCGTCGGAGCGAGTTTCGCGGTGAGGAGACGAAGTATAGCTCCTACTGCACGACCAAATTAGGAGAAGGAATGGTAACTCCGAGAGCAGACCGGTTGCATCTGGCGAGTGTCATTGATCTGTAAACAACAAGGCTCGACCTGTTTGCCTCTGAGCGATTTCCAGTGCTCACAATGCCCGTCTCGGGGTTGTCGAAGCCTCAAGCGTTCCGCTCTCTGCTGAAAGGCGCACCATGGAAAGTGGAAAAACTAATCAGCCCTCCAAGACCTGCACTTGACATCGGCGCCATGCACCAGACGATCGTGCTATTCCCGCGGGCTGGTGATTCTAGATGAGACGTGGTTTGAGCGGAAGAAATCTATGCCAGATCGCAATCCGTTCACGAGACTCGATGAAGTTTACATGCCATGATTGAGCCCCGATCGATTTCGAGGCAATCACAGTCAAGTTACCGACTCGTAGGCCGATACCCTATGCCTATGATGATTGGAATTGTCTGATCGATTCCGAGCGACGGATCACTACTCATCAGTAATTGTACTGAGTTAGCCAACTCGTTAGGTCTTGGAAGCCGCCTCGCGAGCTCGACCCATGTATTGTACTGTGAGCGACTCGAGTCACGGAACACGTCATACCGAACCGAGCGAGCGATCACACTATTATTTGAGGACATTCAACACCCTGACGATAGCATTTCGGCGCACACAGGATGTCGACGCGTGATGTTGGAACATGTCAGAAGATTGTGTCCGCCCGCCCGCCGGCTGGCCGACAGGCATGCTGACCGGTTTGCTGTACGGATGGCTAGGGAGTCGGAGGTGTTTGAATTACAGACCGCTCTCCAACATAGGTTTGATTGGCAGGCACGCACACTACCCATTCCGTGTGGAATTCTAGTGATGTCTCTATGTGCCGTGAGTTCGAATGAGGCCTCCTTACCACGCGCACTCCAGTATTCGCTTTCATCGCACGACGACGGAAAGACGGAAGGCTGAGCGTTTTGCTTGTGAGCGACGGAATCGGTAGAGGTTGAGCATCCGAGAAAAGACGCGCTCAGAGAAAATCAGGGAAGAGTCGAGGGATGAATCATATCCGATAACGATGAACCCACGTGAGAGATCTTGCGTCATTCGGACGGAACTGTCGCTGCTGACCAAGGACTGCAGGACAACGGGGATAATGGCATAACGATTCCGCCGAAAGATCCTGAGATTTCGCGGTCCAGGAATGACGAAACCGGAAATCGGTCGATTAGTCTCAGCTGCGACGTCAGGTGATCTCAGTCAAACCTTCCGCATCCCCGGCGGGATTCAAAATTGTGAACATTCCAGTATCAGGTGAAACGCAAGGTCGGTCTGCTACGCCACTTCTTCCCAGCTTCGTCCCTATGGCCAGGTTTCAATGTCTCGTTTGTTGCGGTCTCTCTCCTCTTGTCACACGCGAGAGCAAGAGAGTGCCAAGTCCCAAAATTAACCATGCGGCACGAGCCATTCATTCCCACAGAGAGCATTATCAAATTTTGAGAAACACACTCGGCTGTCCCTCCAGCTCTAAGTTGGTCAGGATGATTCGCTCAAAAAACCGAGAGTTTCGCCGGGCGCTCAATCTCGACGGTGCCGCCGTGCTCCGGGAGTTGTCAATTCGTTCTCGCAAGAGAGAAAAGTTTAAATCCTCTCTCCCTTTCTTCGATCTCGTCGATTGATAGGAAAAATATTATATTCGGTGTTCCCTCGCTGCCCCGAATTGGCCATTTATGAGGACGGGAAGCAAAGTTCGGGCTGCGCTCTAATATAGGAAGAGTCCGCGTGCTTTAATGTAGGATCGTCATTTGGAGACAATTTGAAGCGCTGCTGCCGATCGCCGCGTCTGATTCTCCCTCTTCTTGTTTTTCGGTTGAGAATTTATTTTCTTTGGCGGCGTCTGATCGTCACGATGGAGAAGTTTATTAATATCATATCAATCTTGATCAGAGAGAGTATCGCCTCTTAATAAAAATAAATAACGCTTCAATGTGTTTAATTTGTCGAATCAGTTCGTTTCAAGGAAAGAACATTCGTCGATGCGCCGCCGAGAGACTGCAGGATGCTTCATTTCGATGCCCTGATTCTTCTAATTTCCCAAATCATCCATGTGATCTGCTCTGACACGTAGGCCGACATCGTAGCTGATCTCGAAGGGTCTACAGTAGCGAGAACCTGTCCCTTATGGTGAAAAATCGACCTCTGGATGGGGATCGGACAGTTAGGAGACGGCCTTGTATAATGATTCGCATGGTACTGCTCGACCGACCGTAGGCCGCGTTTCTTTTCAATTGTCCGCTTACTCACACTGAGTGAGTCAGTTGATCGGTCTCTCACTCAGTGGTTCAGTCGGCAGACAGTCACTCAGTTGTTGTACGCAGCCTTTGCTCCGAAAGCAGCAAATCGCTTTGGAGCCGGAACCGAAAACTTCAGAGCGGGAGAGCACTTCTTGTTCTTGCTGTATCTTTTTTCTCTCAACTTGAGCCGCCGCACCGCAACCAAGCGCAGTGAGGGGAGTCAGAATGCGTATACTTCGCTGCTGCTCATCATCGTCGTCTTCTATTTCTTCGTCATTTTGTTGTTCTTCACCTTCAGCTGTGAAAATGCTCTTTGGAGAAGCGTGAAATGCGCCAGACGAGCAACGACCAGACACACATGCGGAGCTACAAACACGCACACAGTGAGTTTGGACGGAGACCGGGAGGATCAGTCAAATTTTTAACGAATTCATTGAAGGGCTTCTTCTCGGTAACATGGGCGCTGCTGACCTCACTCGTAGAAAATCTGTCAAAATGTCGAAACATCTCAAACGAATCAACTAAACGAAAAGAAGAAGCGGCGGCGGCAACGAATTGTGGCGCCGCGCTCTACCTAGGGCAGGCGAGCGAGAGATATCGCCCTATGGAATCTAACTGCACTCCTCACTCCTCGTGCAGTCGCCGATGGCTTCCAATCCGATGGCTTATTCAGCGATCGGGAGATCATCTCGATGATCTTGTCCTCGATGTTCTCTGTCTGATTTTCGGAAGCACCGCTCAGAGAGAAGCTCCTCGGTTGAACCATTGATTTTGATGCTCACTCAGAGCAAAGGGAAACAGCGGACTGAAATTTCCCGCGAGAGGAGACGCAGTCGACAAGTCGTGACAGGAACAGCACACGAGAAGTAAAGCAAACCTATCGTGGGCTCGAGGATTCCGTTTAAACGCGCGTCAATTTTCGGTTTTGTTTGGCTTTCTTTCTCTTTCGACTTAATCACCTAATAATGGCCTCCTCAATCGGAACCAGCCAACACGAGAAAAATCACCGAGAAATTTATTGGTAATTATTTTTTGTTCTCGAAAATTTCAAAAGCACTTCCTCCGTGAAAATTGATGGCTCCGCTGGCTGAGCGATAATGTTCGCCATATCTCACCTGAATGTCGACGCTTTTTTCGCTTGGTCCGAGTCACAAGCCCTCCTCTTCGACGCCGGGGATGCGCGCTTTTCCGTTCTCTGCGTTTTTCTATAAATTTCAGGAGTGATTCACGAGTGTTGAATTTCTTCGCCGAGAAAGATCCGTGAAAGTCGTTGCGTCGTTTTCCAGAACGATCTGGGACTAGATTCAAACTGAAAAAATTCATTCCAAAGGCGGCGGACACGTGTTTTTCAGCTGAACGGTGCAAGGTTTCAGAGGCATACCTAGATGTGAAGTTGATTGCCATTCCTGACTAATTTGGGTCTACTCGGCGGGAAACGCGATGAAAGAGACGCAATATGTCGAGGAACTCAATTCAATGTGCACCTTCTTTCGCCTTAGAAAGTAAGCGGACCCCGAAAAAGCTCGACTACGCGAGCATAATCTATTTCTCGAGCTTCATCCCCTACTAGTTGTTCATTCTGAACTACCTCAGCTGGTAGCGCGTTGGGAACTGTCGACAGAACTCGGCTCAGCAAAATAGATTAACCTTCACTTTAATGATCACCTCGCGCCGAAGACGTCCGAGGTGAGAAAGCCCAGAGCCGTGTTACATCATAAGGCCACCTCCGCAGCCTGCGTCATCAGCAACTGTAATAATATCAACAATGATACCGACCGAGCAAGCAAGCAAGCAAGCGGCGGCGGATGATTAATCAAACAGATGTATCTTTGAAACAAGCCGCACAGCTTTTTCCTCTCAGCGGGTTGGTCATAGGATGCGCTGCGGTAGATTTTGTCGGACGCTGCTGTTCCAACTCTCGTCGCGGAGATGAATCGCCATAGAAGCAGAGAGACATACCGAAGTAGTCCTGCTGTCTGAGGCTACTCCGTCTCCTCTACCTGGAGGACCTGAGCGCAGGTTCCGGACCGCGCGTTTCCCCAGGCTCATTTTGAAAAGCTGGAAACATTCACCGCCCCGCCTTCTTACCACGGCGCTGTCTCTGGAGGAGATAGCGACACTTCAGCGTACATACCTTCCGAGGGGGGGGGGCATTCGAAAAAACTAGATCGGGTTCCAGGGGAAGTTTTCGCCCTTCTCTACCGAGAAAAGGATCCCTACATGCTCCCGGGAACCAGGAGAGCCCAGCCAAAAGCCTATTCCTATCCATCTACCCCGTCCGAAGTAGGGCACCCGAGGTGAAGTTGCCTCAATAAACATCGAAACCTCAACACCAGACCGCGCGGCGAGCGAGTGAGAAGGCAGGCAAGCTTTCGTCCGGAGACACAAGTCCTCGATCTAAAATCAATCGGTAGCCACTGGAGCGAGACGGCCGCAAGCAAGAGATCAAACATTGTAACACAAAATGTGTCATTTCTCTTCCCTCGCTTGGCGTCACAATCTCCTTTATCAGCCCCTCCCGAGAGATGTATCGCGCAGGGAAAAATGACTTCCACCGTCAATAAAGAAGAAAAAGCCAAAATAAAATAAACGATGCCTGACCGAAATATCGAGGACACTACGATTCCCGATAGAGAAGAAGGAGATTTCTCGTTTCTCTCGACCGATTCTTTCTTCCTATGAGGCTGTCTGACTCCCCAAGTGGATATCGAATCGGCGTACGTGACAAGGAAATAATCATGGCTCGGAATTTTCCTCTCGTGTCTTCCTGAGCGAGCTCGGAAAACCTGGAAGCTGAGAATCCTTCGAAGATGCGATTACATCGCACGGCTTGCCCCGGAGTTCATCGAGCTGGAAAGAGCTTCGTCCTCCCATCGGAACCCATTCCCAATTCCCCCACGGATTTTCTGAGCTCACTGATGCACTCTACCTGGGAATATTGCACCGACGAAAGATTCTCCTAGAATAGAAGCGAGTCTCTCGATGCTATTCCACCGGAGAGTGTCTCCCGGCTGTCTGTGTATGCATCAGTATGTTCTCGGCGATGGCACGTGGCTCTTCATGAAGTCCATCACTAGCTATCTGTCCGTTCTGCTCGTCGGATGCTTGACGGCTTCGATTTAAGAATGAAGGGATAGATGGACGGACGGATGTATGTAGGACGAATGGATGGATGGCTGGCTGGCTCGGTGTAATGTCGGTCTCGTCATCTGGTTGGTCCGTCAAATATTGATTTCAAATGCACCGCCCGCCCCCTCAATGTTGTCCCCGTTTCCGTTGTGCACCCTTCAATGTCAACTTCCGTTACAGTTCCACTGGCGAACTCGAACTGAGCCGAGTAGAGCCAACTCAAGCCGATCCGAGCCGGAGCGAGTCGGTCCGTGTCCCCTCTACACGTCGGCGACGATAGCAGTCCATTGCAACCTACAATTCATCTCGGCTCTCTAGCGTTTAGGAGCAATCGAGCGAGCGAATGAGTCGAGCACTGACAAACAAACGAACAAACAAATAAACACCTACGCGAATTCGAAATCGACAAAGTGCTTCGTGAGAGGACCAACTAAGTCCGCCTGGATCGAATCGTTCATATAGCCATCGGCAGGACACGACGATAAAAAACTCGGACGTCTAGTGAAACGTGTCCCCGATGCGATTTCCCACGATACACGCTTTCTCCTTACGATCCTCTCGGTTGGTCTCTGTTCCCTTCAATCGGTATGACTTCGATTCGTTGAGGGGAAGTCGATTTTTCTGTCTGCACCGCGGCCGAGACGTCTGACGTGAGTGCGGGGGGCCAGGTTCCGGACATGATTTTTCTCGCTCTATGACAAATCTAGTTCATTTCCGTCTGCGTCACCGACGGTCCGCAGGATCGTGTTCAGAGCAGCCTCATGCTCGGTCAGGGGAACGTTTCACAAGCCAATCTCAAAATCAGCTCAGATCAGAACCGAATCGTAGACTTCCGCATCGCCCTAATTATTAGGACATGAAACACGAGTGCTTCGCTCTTGTGGGGTTTCCAGAGGTGAGAATCCCTTTTGACGGTTTCGATATTCATTCCACTGAGATGGGAGCACGCCGCATCCGCTCTCTTCGGAGTACAGCTATGATCGCTCTCTCGCCAATGACACAACATCTGAATATCGTTCGACCATATTATGACAGGGGGATCAAGGTTCTCATGATATCCGGAGAATGTACGATAAGGTGAGAACGTCCGCTGTGTACGTCTGGAGACTCGGTGAGAAGCCTTCCGAGGCAGACAATGATTGGTTTTGTTTCTGCTGACGCGGTTCCCGTGAAAAAAATTGCTCGAACAACAATTAGTGCGCCCATCGCATCCCGTGCTTTGTACGGCGCTCTTCTTGAGAGGGGCTTCAAATGAAAGCATCCTCCCTCGCGACTCGTCGATCCCGCAATCTTCGTGAGTGGCCCATCGTCGTCGTCTTCGTTGGGGGCCATGGACAGAAAAGCAAATATTACGAAACTGAATCATGAAGATGAACACGCCGCACACACCGCTCGCGCACTCACCTAGCGATGGACAGACAAACTCAGACAGACAAGTAGGGGAAAAGAAACGAACAAAATCCAAAGCAACAACCATGAAGACGAAAACGACGATCCGAATTCCCCAGCCAGCCCGCCAGTCAGCCAGCCAGCTAGCCGACCAGCAAGGCGACCGACTACGCAGCGGACTGACAGACGGGTGGACCGAGGAGCGGACGAGACGCCGCAGATTGAAGGAGTCAGCGGCAGCAGGTAGCTATTTGTTAGAAGACTTTCAATAAAGCCCGAACGGATTCACGATTTCTCGTATCCGGCTACGACCATTGAGTTCCGAGCGGACTAGCGGACTCACTGAGCGGGCGAGCGAGCCACAGTCGATGCGAGCGAGATCAGAAGATTGTTTTCGATGTTTATCTCCTCTTTCCCCCTGTCGTATTGTGAATGGGTATTGGCCAGTAGCCGCCTATCCGAGAATATGATGCCCTATTAAAAGCCCATCACTCGCCGCCACCGCCGTCGCTGTTGTTGTTTTTTTCGTCCTCGTGTTTTTTTCCTCGTGAATCCTACGGAAGTGGAAGCATATCCTTCCAGAGTAACACACCACCGCCGCCGCAGGCTCGATCCGGTGTCGTCGATTCCGAAGTCTTCCATAGACCTCGCTCATTGCTCGTCGCTGTTGTTGCCGCCGCCGCCACCGCTGGAGTCGTCATCGACGTCTGCTGTGACAAGCGACTCACTCAGAAACTTCAATGGTAGACATCATCGACGAAAACGATTCCGTTCCACTGTTTACGTGTGTTTGTATTACGTCGATTGTGAGGCACGCGCCGCCGCAAGCCATTTTCGACAAATTGCTCGAAGAGAAAGCCAACAACTCGAGGGTACAACATGGAACGTCTACCTGAGCCACTCCTCGATACTACGAGCCGCATCGTCCGATCTGAATGAATCTCCATGAAGAATCCAGTGTCTGTCGCCAGACGCGCGCGTTGACCCCAGTCAGTATCGATCCGAGGGAGAAGCCTGATGTTTGAGTGAATGGAATTGCTCGATAGCACTCCGGTATTCTGAAAATCGTGTCCTTGCCGGAAATTCGCTGTGACTCCGAATTACTATCTGGGGCTAGCCGGGGAGAACTCACGCACTCGATTTCGAATGCATTCGAGCCCGGCAACCGCCACTCCTGTATTTCAACAGGCGCTCGAGTGTGGGCCGAGAGTGGATAATTTGCAAAATTAGAGACTTACTCCAAACAATGGTTTAAGAATTCGCAGGTCTTCGAACGGATTGAAGCGCTTTCGAGTGGAACCAGTGAAGCGTTTGGAGTGTCTGGGAGATTCTCACCAGCGCGGCCATGTTTCACAAGTGCTTCAGACGGCCGTGAAATCGCATTTACCCGCGAAGTGCCAACATATGTATGAGTGTACGCGTCGTGGGTTCTCGAAGCTCGTTTAGTCACACAGGAGGGCTCGAGGAAAAAATGAAAATCTTGAAGTTTTCCAAATGCGCCGAGCCCAAAATCTCACCGAGGAATCGGGTAGAGATCGAAGGGTAGACCCAGTGATCGACTGCTGACGGTGCTGGCGGTCGCGACGGGAATTCCGCGAGAACGCTTCCCAAAAGTATTCATTCCCCTGCAATAAGGTAGAGCTCGAGCGGCTTCGAGCCGCGTCGGGACGAACTCGGGGAGCCATGGCTCAATAACGTCGGATAGCGTTTCGGTTTCGGCGCCGCCTCGCGTCCCCGGTAGCTCGGCGCCCATGAAGTTGATCACCTCAGCGTGAAGTCGACATGAAGCGGCAGCGAGCGATCCTTCACTAACACTTCATCCATCTTGAAGGCGACATCGGAGTTCCCTCATGCGGCCGACGAACACATTCACATGGCCGCGGCGGCGGCGGCCCGGGCACGCTGGTCACAGTGATAGAGAATAGAGGATTTAAAAAAGAATCTCGACAGATATCTACCGCCGTCGCCACCAACACCGTTGTTGATAATTTTTCTTTATTCGAACAACATGTACATTGTGCACGGATTTCTTGTCTCTGTGAATCCGCCGTTGCTGTTTTCTGCACATCAGAGACGTCTCAATCCGTGCGACGTAGATCTTTATTGATTTCTATTGCTGCCACGTCGCTCCAAGCCATCCTCGGCGTCGGCCGGGTGCTCTTTCGATGTAATCACTGCAGAGCTGAAAACTCCAGTTCAGGATTGAACGTAAATCACATCGAGCGCTGGCTAGAAGATGAATGCCGCCCTAGCACCGTGAATTCAATTCCCCGTTCTGGAACTACGCTCCGGGGTAAATAAGCTCCCGTAGCCGATTTTAGATCGTTCTGCATGCTGCGGATTCCATCGATATGGGAGCGATTTATTTTTCGACGGGGATGGGATGGCTCCGCGGCGATCGATTAAGACATTTGTAAGCGCGAGTGGAACGGCTATCCTCTACCCACCATAAAATCGAAACCTTATCCGGCGTTGTCGACGACGATTTACGACAGTGACTTTTAAATGTCATCTGAAATGCTCAATCTCCGTTCAGTCATCCGTCGAGAAGCAGTTGTCGTTTCGATAGGCGGTCGGCGCTCGTGCGAGATACATAGCTCCGATTTGGCTCGCTCGCTCAGTCGCTCGCTCTCTCTCTCCGAAGTGAAGTTCCCTCGCAGAAACTGCTACGATGCTGGCCTTTCATTTCGATCATAGACCACCATCGTCTCGTCGAACGTCGCGTGGGTGGCCGGAAACGCGACTCTGACATCTTAGTTTTCGTCAACGCCATCAAGGCTTCGTTTTTGGGCAGACTTCGCTGGGTCGAGCGGTTGGCAATTGCGGTGGCGGTCTGGGGCCGTAGTCGGCGGCCGGCGTCTTCGTTGTTGATCTGGTAGTCTGGTATCGTCTTGAGCCTTTACCTTTTTTTGTCGTGTTTTTTTGTTCTGTCCATTTCGAGGTAAATTCCTTCTTTTTCACCGCCTGCCTCGCGATCTGGCCGCCACCCGTCCAGTGACATCTTTGTGAGTCCCGGCACACGGTCCTTTGTGTTCTAAAACTGTCGTCACTTATTCGCTTTTGACCGACCCGCAGCTTGAGCGACCAGAATGCCGCAGAATGCTGGATTTACGGACGTCATTTGAAAACAATTTGAGATTGCCAACTGGTCGTAGGGCTATTCGCAGATACTAATAATCGACGAGAGTTTCGGAACCATGTCGCATGGCAGTCATCGAGTTTCGGAATTGTGTACGAGCAGCACAAACAAAGAAACGGCGTATTTCTGGCGTCCCGCGTTAGCGTACTCGTTCGGCCGATCCCTCCAAGTGAGATAGTTTCCTGGGCTCGCGTTCACTCGCAATTCGCAATGTAGCTGGCAAGTGCTCGCGTTCTCGACCAAATTCGCCCGGTTGATTTCTGCGATTCTCGCCGGATACTGCTCTGGCTCAGAAAGGTATTCTCCTGTCCCTTTCTGTCATACGATGTCATCCGCCCGATCTCGGAGCCGCAAATTGCCGTATTTTTTGTGGATGGAATACGGGAATTCACATTGTGAATGTCGTTGGACTCTGGACGCTTGCTGCTCTTTTGGGAAATTCTCTCGGTGGAACTGAAGCGCCGGGAGTCCCTCGGTGGTGTCGATTCGGATCCCCGTCCGGATACACTCAATTTTCCTCCCTCGCTCCCCGAAGCTCCGGCCAGACCCATCCTCCCCGGAACTCCATTCTAATCAATCGTGAGCAACACCCGTTGCTGACGCAACGGCTGAGGTTTGCGACTTTCGGAAATTCCGATTTGCGCGACCGTGGAGGGCGACGTAGAGCCGAGAGGAGCAGTCCGAGCGGTAGGGAAACTCTGCCGTTGTTCAAAGTTCAACAAGAGCGAGTTGAATGAAATTCAGCAAAAGTCGACGGCTTAAAACGTACACCTTCTTCAGCGCCAGCATTTGCGAAAACGTCGTCGGCAGCAGCAGCAGACGCGAGTAGACGCCGACAAAGTATTTCTGGGTATCGAAGTGGCCCTTCTATGTTGGCTCCTCCTCTCGGACCGTATTGGTCCCGCTCTTTCGCTGAGTTAGCCCACCGAGGCCCTCGAGACGGTGCAGCGGATGAGCGAGGCCCCATCGCATCGCGCGAGTGGAAACGGCCGGAGCGAATCTGGCGGCGGCGCCGGATCGATATCCGTAACTACGGACGTTTGAAAACTGTGAATTTGCTCCCGATCCGATTCAACGAGACGAGCGAGCAGAGGGCGAGCGTCGCTTCAAGAACTTATCGAGTCCCCTCGAGACGTGATCCCGGAACGAATCAGGAATAGACGCACCACTTGGAAGGCCGCTTCGAGCGGCCTGAGACAACGACTCGAGACTGTGTGACAGCAGGCCGAAGACAATTAAACTTAAACGCTCCACGACGTTTCCTGAAGGAACGAGATAGAGCGCTCATGAATGAATAGTGAACGAGTCGCGAGGCTATTGCCGGCCACAATAAAAGACGATCTGGTCGGTCGTTTGTCCGTCCGTATGCCTGTCTGTTTGTCCCGTCGACGGCCGCTCGGAAAGACAAAAGGGCGACGCTCTTCCCGACCTCTGCCGGAGCAAAACGGTGGAAGGTTGTCACTTCCTGAATATCCGCTAAACTACTGAGCCTCGCTAACTGTTGTCCCATAAATCCGAGCGATCTCATTCAAAGTTCCCGTTGGCCGACGCATCTTTATCTGGAGTCGTCGCCTGCGACGGCACGACTTTCCAGAGGGCGCCACATGCATCTCTTAATGAGTTTCTTTCTTCTGATGCACCAGTTCCCCGAATGTCTCCGCAAGCCTCAAGTCGGCATCATAGGGGTGATGGGCTTTCCATTCATGGTGCGCTGGATTCCCATCCTCTGAATAGCTTAATCCCGGGACTACATGCAACATGAGAACGGTCTTTGTTTCTCGCGGAGGAAAACAAACGACTCAGACGAAAACAAAAAGCTATTTACGTTTTGACGACGCAGATTTCAGACCCGCAAAGGATGACGCTCGTTTGAATTGGGCGCCGAAACGAGCGATGTCCATCCTCGCGCATAGGGGGAAAGAAGTGCTCCTGGAACTCTCGGAGGAACAGCGTTCAAGTCCGCATTCTATTATACCGCAGAGTGCGTAGGAGCACTCGGAACCTTGACATCGGTTCGGCCGTATCTCTTTTCCTGTTCGCTGATTCATCGTGCGCTCGATACTTTACGATCCCCTTGGAAGGAAGCGGGGCCGGGTTTCGAGAACGAACTGGTCCACAAATGTCACCGCCGCCGCCCGCTATCGCCCAGGCACTTCGGTCAGCTTTGGCTGTCTCTCGGAGGCGACGAAACTCGATTGGAAAGCCGCAATCGGAGAATCTTGCCGCGATTTCAAAACGATGGTGATCGTCTGGGCCCGAGGGTGGGGTACCTAGCGAACGGAAGAAATTGGCGATACGGCTCGGAGATAAGGCAGATTTGTGGTTGTATGCCGTCTCGCTTTGCGTGCTCGCATGGCTTGCTGACTGGTAATACACCTACCTACTACTACTGTGTCGAATGTCGAACGAGGCGAGCAGGGCAATCATGAAGATGAAGGCGTAGGAGCGGTCGCTGCCACGGGTGCCGTTGATGGCATACAACTCCCTGAAAGACACCCAAGATTGGCCGCCGAGATTGGCAAGAGCAGGGAAAAAGTCGACGATAGCGATATTTTCATCCTACCCGAATCTTGGTGCGGGACGCCGAAGGATTCCGTATTGGAACATTTGCGAAAATCCTTCCCCACAATCGGACTCCGGATCCGCACTCTGGATTCAGGCGCCCGCATCGGAGCTGATTTCTGTCGGTTCGCGAGAACATCCGCCCTCTTCTGCGACTGAAATCCAGTATTTCCGACGTACCGAAATCCGGAAGCGCGGGCCTGACGCGAGTGAACACGGAAACACGACTTGGCTGACGGGCAACAAGCTCCGCCGAGGGAACAGCGACTCTTGGAGGTTAATCTCGAGTCTTCCGGTATCTCCTGCTTGAGGTCTTTTTTTCCCCGCCGGTGACGGAGGGTTGGGGAGTCACGAGGTGGCATTGTCTCCTTACAAAGAGAGTCGGCTGTCTCGGCGGTCCTAACTGTCAAGGAACTCCGTCTAGGTCTTTCACTGAGAGGTCTGCTTGCCATCCGAGCAGCACGCTTTGCGCCAAGAGGAACCGACCACAATAACATCCTTCAGACCGAGGGGAGCAAGGCCAAGGCCGGGGCTGTCAGACGGAATCCCACTGATTCGACCGTGAGTTTGGGAATTTTAGAGACAACGCATGCCGTCGGAGATTGTCTTCCATTTTCACGGTGAGGGGAAGTCTAAAGCTCGACTGATGTATCCTGAATCGTCGTGGACAGCTTCCTGACCTGAACTCATCAGAACGGATCGTCTCAGCTTCGCGGCACTCAAGGAGAATCGTTGACGACCTGAGATAATGCTCAAGTGTGTCTCCATTTGACGACTCGCCCGATACGCCGCGAACGAGCTCGTCATGCGGGAAATCCTCACAGAGGACCCGTACTGAGACGGCTCCGGGGGAATTCTCCCGGAATCGTTTCACGAACGCATGCTTTCAGCAGCCCGGTCCAAAATTCATATCGGCCGATGCTTGCGTGCAGGTGAACGAATAATGTCACGATGCCGCCGCGCCGCTTGATGGAGTCGCGGAACCGAGTTCGCTCTAGAAATCGTCCTAACCGCCTCATTTCCGGACACGATTGTTGAATCTTTTCAGAGCTCGGGTTCATCGCTGAGTGAGAGATTCCAGCCGATACATTTTCCTCATATCCCACCGGGTACCCCGAGGAATGCCCCATTAGCTGGCGGGCATCCCGGCGCCGTGCGGCTGCAACCGGGCTACCATCGCACCGAACTCATCTCCGCAGACGCAGGGTCACAGTCCCGCGCAGAGAGGGCGGTCGATACCTTAGGAAATCCAGTGCTCTGCAGACGGTAGAGACCGGCGCATTATGTGGAGTTTCGATCTGTTTGAGACATCAAGCAGTTACAGCGTACTGAGATCAGCACAAAAGACTCGGAAGAAATTGTGAGTGGGTGGGTGGGAGCTCCTGCTATAGAGGATGGGTGACCCTCCGCTTAATTTGGCTCGTTGGATCCACCTGCCTTAAGCCCATTCAATCAGCCCAGCGGGAAGAGGAGGTTCGGCCGAGGCTCTCTTAATTACTCGGATCCTATGTTACCACCACCACTGGCGACGGCGGCGGCGGCAGCAGCAGCGACGACGACGACGACGGCAGTGGTAGGAGCAGAAGTAGCAGCAGCATTCCGTCCCCATTCGCCCCTCCTTCGTAGGCTGGTGGGTTGGCTCGTTCGTTCGTCCGTCCGTATCCCCTCCGCACGAAACCTTTGAAAGGCTCCCGGCCGACTCCCTTGATTCCACCCCGTGAGGGAAGAGATGGTCTGCCAGCCGGCTTGCTCGCTTGCCGTCAGACAGCCAGCCGCTCGGTCGGTGGGCCTGCTTGCTTGGTTGCCCGCCAACTATCCGAGCTTTGCAGCGGTCCCTTGGCCCCTCGGCTAACCCGGGGGTAAAGTTCTTATTCGGTGCGCGAATCCCTTACCCAATTTGGCGGGCGGGCGGGCAGGCTGGAGACCGACGGCAGGGGCCCCCTTAAGGGACCATATTGATGGAGGGCATTCATCGCCATAGAAACCGCCCCTTCGCGAAGAAGGGACCTGACCCGCAGCGGGGGACCGAGGGCTTCGGAAAGGGTGCAGCGACCGTTCCGACGTGGGGACCTTATGCTCGACTCTCATCGGGTGTGGCTGTTGCCGGACGGGTGCTCGCTCGGCTTCCCTCGGCTCTCTAGCCTTGCTCGGTCGGCTGGTTTGTCCATCGCTCGTTTGGCTCGTTGGCGAGCTGACGTCGACGCAGCGACCATTTCGAAAAACTTGCAGAAACTCGGAACGCGAATCACGGGATTCCGTCTGCTCGCGCTAGTATGTAGCGTCAAGGCTGGCGCTACCTTCGCCGCAGGCGGAGGAAATACATATGTTTACGAAAAAAAAACGCTAGCAGTGTCGCTCAAAGACAAATATAAGCCGTCGAGTCGTTCGTTCCAAGCAGGCGTCCGCTGGTCAGCGAGCAAACGGACCCTTCCATTGGCGTTGCTGGCCGGACGACGACGCTTTGCGACGGTGTTGGCGGCAGCCGCGACGGCAAACTATTTGCTGGCCAGTTCGTCTGTCCGTCCTCTTGTCCATCCGCAGGCTCGGTTGCTCGTCGTTCGTGTTTGTTTGCTCGACTGGCTGCTTGGCTGACTGGCGGTTGGCGCATTGTGGGTCAACACAGCTGAATACGTTGCCGCTGCTGAATCCGCTGCCGCACTCTTCGATCTCCCTCGCGGAATCGATGTCACCGATCGACGGAAACAGCACCTATTATGATTACCGACACCAACACCTCCATCGCCGCGGCGACTATCGATGGTTTTTTCTGCTTTTGCAACGGCGGCTGTCAATGTCGTTTCTGCTGCTGCTGCTGCCGCCGTCGTTGTTGTTGCTGACGGCATTGTCGTTGGCCTAAAGTGAGTTCTTTGTCGTAACCTCGCATCTTTTTGTACCGAACAGTCCGGCGACTCGTCCGTCGGACGGAACGTCTAGTAAACTCGATGAACGAGGAAGTGTCCGTACAAGGATGTTTGCGTGCAGGACGCTCTCCGATATGGAGCATGCTCTGTCAGAAGTGGCATGAATGCTCTCAGTCAGAGCGATCGAACTCGGAGAACTCTTTGCCTTAGCCTCTGCATTATCAGACTCGGGTCGCTCCAGCTCCGTCGACCTCGGCGATGGGCTCAGCTAAGCAACAGAAGCAGCGACAGCCATGGAAGAAGAGAGAATCAGAGTATGCACTTCAATCACATGTGTGGAAGGATTTCTTTCAGGGCCCAATGATTAGATGAGAGCTCTCTTGACGTCGATGATATGGCGAGGTATCGACCGCGGCCTCTCAACTCCCTCTCACTAAATATATTCGATTCTGAAATCGGACCGCTTGATATTATAGGGTAAAATTAGGGATATAGTCATAGAATTTAACATTGTCTTCTTCCGTGTCACAAAAGTGGTCGTAGGGCGCCACCCTCCATCGACCCTCCAGTAAACGTCCCATGGGTGGTCAACATTTTTCCGTGGCCCACAATGAAAATTTCTCCACGTGTCCCAGAACTGGCACTCTAATATCGAGGACTGCAAGCCAAGGGGCGATATTCAACCCGACGACAGATCAGAAATTCTGGAGCTCGACCGGAGGCAAAAAAAAATGGTGCCTACAAGAAAGAATGAGGCCTGATCGGAAATCCGTAGCACATGGATGAGGTACTTAAACGTTCCAACATACGTAAGAATCTGCAAGGTACCTAAACCTTTCTTTTCTTTCCGGAAGTCTCGATACAGAGCAACGTGGCGAACGGAATTGGCGGTTTTTCCCTCCATCCTTGGAAAGCTCCCTCGCAGGGATGTCCCTCGATGCGAGCTACCGAGTTCATTGGATCCGGGTCAAAACACTCATTTTCGCTTGCAAGTTTCCATTTGAATGGAGGGGGCGAGATAAAAACCGTCCAGAGATAGTCAACGACAGTAGACCACCGCCGGCACACTCTTGGGGCTGTCATATCCATGATGCTCAAGCTTTGAACGGAACCATTGGAGCCGGCGAGAGCTCTGATGATTGAACTCTACGAGTGTCACGGCCACTTGCCACAAAGTCGAATAGGGTAAAAAATCTCGACTTGCGCATGCTTCGTCCTTCCCTCCGAATCGCCGGCACAAAAGATCACCCGCGGGCATCCCCGATTCCCCCCTCCTCCCGATTCCTTTCCCGGTTGTCCGATCGGGGGCTCCGATACGTCGCCCAGCAGGACGAGCCCGATGTGATTCGCACTTTCCTTGACCATCGACTCGAATGGAGCCGATGACCGGATCGTTCCGGATGGACCGAATTTCCAGGGCCCTCCTACTCTTGCGGATGCTCATGAGAGTCGTACTTCCACCTCTCGACCGAGCGGCCGGCGTACCTCACAAGAAGGTATCTGAGCTGCGGAAGTACTAGGAGAAATCTCCTCGGCCTCTATTCCGTAAGCGTCGGGAGCTTCGGCAACGCGCAGGGGCTCAGCGTTTCGGAAAACAAGAGCCTTGTTCGGAGGTGTGGATGCGTGAGAGCCTTCCGTGAGCAGAAAAGCGAACGATGCGTGTTCATAGAGCTCGCAAGAAATATACGAAGCTGCAGTGGCCACGCTGACGGCAAGAGCAGTCTTGAGGAATTTTTAATTTTTCGCGCCTTCGCCCACCAGGAATTTAATATATTTTAATGCTCTTAATAAAGATGCCAAGCTGCGGTTAGAGCGCACGACCCTGCGGATGTGCGCGTGCGCGTCTGTTTTCGTCGTGTGGATGAGCGGGAGCGGGCCTTGGCAATAGACCGAGGCACATATTCTAATGTCAATTGTGGGGTCGGAGGCTCTCATTCTGAGTCGAGGAAAATAGCGGTTCATGGAGGTGAGAAGAGAGGAAAGAAAAACTCTTCTTCGGAATTCGCACATCGCAGTACAATTATTATTCGAGCCCGACTTGTACCTTTCCTCCATCTCGATGCGCTATCACATGATCCCCTGGGAGGAAGGAGCATACGGCGGACTCATTGACTTATTATAGAGCTGAGGATTCGTCGGAGTCGATGGGTCGGATACTATTCCGAGAATCGAATCGCTGAATGGCGCGGAAAATCTTCGGCTGACCGATGAGGACGTTCCGACCGTAGAATCTTCTTACACTCAGTGAGAGCCTAGCGTACGCTTTTCTAGTAAGCGGAAGTGTCTCAGGAGTCAATGTAGCCATTAGCTCGAGGAATTTATGCATTTCTGAAGAATTCGATTTTCTGAAGGAGACAACTGAAGGAAGACTCAGAGGGAGAGTGCGAGACGAACGACTGCATGCCCCTACTAGAGAAGATCTTTATGGCCGAGATGGCAACGAGCCACAATGGACGATGACACACGCGCGCACACTCGCAGCACATCCACACATCATATGTCAACGAACATCTCCGCTTCATATACTACTGCAACAACAGCACAGTGGACACCGAACGACAAGACTATATCCTTTCCCAGAAGTCATAAGGTTGGCTCACTCGTCTGTTTGTCCCGTCTTCTCTCGACCGACCGCTACCTGAACCGCCGGCAGTTTGCTCCGAATTGGCGTACCGCGCGCTGGTCGAGAATGGCCTAGTATGTTTACGACGGAACTCCACTCCGACTTTGACTCCGACGGCTGCTGCGGAACACGTGTACTTCAAGGAACCGGATCCGAGCTCGCCTGTTGAGCTGACGAAAAAATGCATTCGTCCAAGCTCGAGGAGGATATTCAGAGCGGTCCGAGATCGAGGTGTGGCTTCCAGCTGCGCCGAGAATGCGCACTTCAACGTTAGCCGCCTTTCTATGCGTTTCTCGAGTCCGGGCTCTGAGTCCTGACGTTGAGGTCAATTTTATGCTCTCGATCCGCAATCAGATGTCGATGAATTTGAATCGAGCTGAGCGGAGAAACTCAGCAGAATCACTTCACACCCAGCTATTGGAGGCGTTTCCACTCAAGTGTAGTGGCATTATCACGGGAACAAATTGTTCCATCGACTGTTTGCGGAGCTTTCTCTTTTGAAATCCCGTGTGTTGTTCGGCTGCTGCGGTGTGTGATCGAGTCACGATTCACTTGAAGTTCGGAACGGTATGAAATTCCACACTGATCTTTCCGCGATGGAGTATGCAGCTCCGCATACTGCCAGAACCTTGTCCATCGGACCGCATTCGGCTGTGTTGCGAGGCAGAGACTCCATATCCCCGTTTATACTGATAAAGCTCCGGAGTCTTATGGCGTACGACAAAAAAGAACTCGGCTCCGCCGACCGTGTCACGATAAGAAACTTGGGCCAAGCCAGGTATGATATGCGCCATACCAGAATGTTTCGAACCCACGGCATTTCGCGAGACCCAAGATGTCAATTTTCCATCTCCCTTAGGAAGTCGAAACAGAATCAAGCAGAATCTATGCCCGAACTGGTGAGAGAGATCGCGTGCTTGGAAAAAAAATCGAATATTTACCCATTTCCAAGCAGCAAGGCTATGTGACTTTCGAGGGCAATACAGAGACATCGAGCTAAACACGCTCGGAAATGATTGGCAGGAGTCGCGCTGTAGCCTGTTTGGCAGCGACTTTACGTGGGAGTAGTTTTAGTCGATGTCGTTGTCGCCGGTGTCCGGCCTCGACGTCCAATTGTGAACTGGAACCTGCGTGATTGTGGAGGAAGTTCGCTTGGCTGATCGCGCGCACCACAAACACAATCGGGACTACTGGTCATCTATGCGGTCTATCGCTCGCTCGCTTGTCTGTCCGCTCGCCGACCATCGGTCTCGTTCCATGACTATGCCCTAGTCAGTCACATGACTCTCTTCGGCCGTCTGAGATCGATTCGCGGAATCACAGACCCAGTCTAGGGATCATCCTCGCAAATCACGGAATCGGTGATTTTTTCGCGCCGAGGGGACGTTTCTCGGTTGGATGATTCGGGAGGAGCAGTCGGACACTCCTTTCTGGATGTCCGTCCGAAGCTCGCTTGGATGGCTTCCAACCACTCTTTATAAGTTATTCGGGACGTCAGTGCAAGAAGGATCTCCGCGAGGCAAGATAAGCATCCATAACGATAAGCCGAGCGAAGAGTCGTTGGCGGCGAGCATGATTAACGTTCAACGCTCGGCCCAAACGGTCGGCTCCGGTCGTCGTGATTCGTCGGAGTGTCATCAAGGTTCTGACTGCTCCACCATTAGTGGATAAGAGCGACGGCGAGCCTACGCCCTAACAATTCGGGAAAGGTGGAGACATTCACGCCAAACGTGTACTCGCCCGGCCATAATTCACCTTCACCCGGTCAGGTACATACATACGAACGAACATATATGCACCATGGGTCGCAAGAAACCGACGGCATGTTCGAGTACGGCGTTTGATCCTTCTGGCGAAGCGTGACGTGACGATGTCTCGTTCTGAAAAGGATATGCTGCAACTATCGTTCCCTAAATGACTCTTCATTTCTCTTAACGATCGACTGCCGGAGTGACCCCCTCCCTGTGTCGTCCCTCTCGCTGACGTTTGCGATGTCGTCTCCGTGATCCGATGTCTTAACATTCAGGCAAAGGCGTAGAGACATTGCTCGACCACAAACGAACGGATGGACGAACGGTGACGACCGGTCAACACAGATAAACAGATAGACCTCCGGATCGACCGAAGCCAGACAGAAATCACAAAAACTCCGGATTCTGCAACGAAGTGTCGTTATGACCGTCGACCGTAAAACTTTAGCCTGGCTTGCGGGTAGTCGTAGTAGTGGGAGGAAAAGGGGACATTTGGGCAAAATTGTTTTTCTTTTTTTTTGTTCGTCTTTTATGATTATTCTTTTCTTCTCGTCGACGAAAAACTTTGCGGTCCAAAGTAAAGAGAAAGAAAATGACGTTTTCCGTGCCGTCTTCTTGTGTGGGGTTGACTGGCGTCCTGGCTGGTCGGGGTTTCTGCTTATTTGCCTGTTCGTCCGCCCGGCCGCTCTATCGCTCGTCCGCTTGTTCGTTCGTTCGTTCGTCCGTCGCTGCCGCCGCGGCCGCTGGCTAGAAAAATTGTGACCGAAGACCTCTCAGTAAGTCGTGGAATGGACCGAAGTTCTCGAGAGGATTCCGTTCATTCGAACTCTTCTCCGACTCGTTCGAATCTTCAGACAATGTTTATGATTCTTGCGATGCATGCAACGATCATCTGTAACCGTCGATTGAGAAAAACATTCCTGCCCCCCCCCCGCGCTTGCGGAGCTGGCGACGCGCTCCACGTGAACGACAGGCATTATTATTCTCTTAAAAGCAGAATCTCGTCGATCATTGAGAAACATTACCAGATCTCACGAATACGGCGCAAGCGGCACGCTAGGGGTCGACTCGAGTGGTGTCACGCTCGCATCGGCAGAAAAACTCTGAGGAAATCCGAGAGCGGACGCTTAGCCTGGTGGAGTTCCTCCGCTCCACGACGGAGGAGACAGAACCTTCCCAATGGCCGTGGCCGATCTTCAACGGCCATTCCAGGGCTCGGGAATCTCTATCGAATATCCATCGAATCTCAGGTCGCATTTGACCGCTCATCAGGTCCCGACGGTCGTGTGAATAAAATAAATTGCCGAGAGTAGATCCACGAGGCCATGGGGTATTCCAAGAATGTAATCTGGTTGGGGGAAGTATACACGTTCATGCTGTCGAACTTTGGATACTCGCGCATCGCGGAAGCAATACTCCGAGTCGCATCGTGCATTCTCCCGAGCCTTCTACAAAAGAATCCGACGTCAAAAACGAGATCTGGTCCCAATTCCCGTCTGGGGAATAAGCCTCTCTGGAAAAGACATCATGATACAGAGTATTAATCCGTCTAGATTCGGGAAACGCGACACAAAACTTGAACCCGATTCCCACGCGTCTCCACCCTCTAGCGTGAAACACGCTCGAGTGGAGCGGTGTCGTCACCCACCATCCCAGAACCCCTTTCGCGATTCGAATACGTGCGTATGAATCTCTCCCGAATATTCCTAGATAAGTGCATTGTGTGCGCAGATTGGTATATGTGTAACATTCGGTAGTGGGCGGCAGCGTCGGGGGCGATGGTCGGCTTGAACTTGTTCACGGTCCAGCGCAACTTATAATTGTGTGTCCACTGTCCTTTGTCCCTTTGTCCCCGTGCTGTTCCTCGGCTCCACCTGTGCTGCTGTGGTAATTGGTAGCTAGCTAGCTCGCTCTCCGTCCGTCGGCCCAGTCACTCACTCACTAACCGTCCGTCCGTCCGAGCGACCGACCGACCAACCAGCCGTCCAGGCACTCAAGGCACGGCGCCGGCTAGCGCTTCTCTGGATGCAGGAGGATAGCGAGCAACAACAACATGTTGGTCATCACCGGAATTCACCGCACGCTGTTCCGTCGTGACCAAAACGGTCAGATGACTTCGTTATCATCATCGTCGTCGACCCCGTAGCGGCTGTTGCCGTCGTCGGTGCCATCCGGCGACACAAGCGACGCTCGCTCGCTATCCTGGGGTTGCATTCCAGTGTTGAGAAACGTCATCCATAGTATTCTCTATCCTGTTCCCGTATCCGCCGGCCGACTCGCTTAGTTAGCCATGTTGCCGCCCCATCGAATCACGGACTTGACAGCTCCTCGGTTTCTGGTTGCGATGCGTTTCCAGGCGGCCGGCGCTCACGGCAGCCCACGGTTGCGGCAACACCATAGGAATCAACAAACAAGTCAGCGGCTAACGATCTCTTGTTCAAGGAACTCGCCGAGCATCTCGAGTTGGCGGCACGCAAACACGCGTGTCCAAGTCGCGTGGCACGCGCATTTTTAATAGAAGAACAGAAAGCAGGGAACGGATGACCGGATAAGTCGACGGTCGGACGGACAAACGGTCGGAAAGACGCCCGTCCGACCGCCCGCCCGCACTCGATGGAAATACTCGTGGTGCTCATTTGGGCGTTCGGTTCTTCGATCCCTGTTTTCTGGGCAGATATTCCTCCATTTCGCCGAAGTTTCTCATGATGGTTGGTGGCTGTGATGATGATGATGGCGACTACGACGGCTGATGGCTCTGACTGGCCGCTCGGTGTCGGTGGAATGGCTGACCGTGACCGGAGCACGGAGCGGCATCGATGACCATCAGTCCGTCATTCCGTCAGCTTTCTAGATATCCGTCAGTCGGGCACCGAGAGAGTCGATGTCCATGTCGGTCCGGTACGGACGCCGATCTAGGCACGCCGCCGTCACCGCCACCTAGTCCAGGGCCGGATTCCGAAGCTTCTTTCAAGTAGTGACCCCAAGAAACAGAACGCCATCGGTGGAGAAGCTGACGCCGCCGCCGTTGTCATTACAAATCTGTCTGACGTCAAACGCTGTTCAGCTTGCGCCCGCCTTCGGTAACTGCCAGCTTATTCAGCTCGAACAACGTTGGCGATGCAACTTGCCACTCTTGTCAAATATGTAGTTCCTGAATGGTGTTCCCTTCAAACTCCTAGTTCCTCTGTCATTCAAAGTTAGTGTATCATCCCCGTTCAGAATCTTCAGATCACCTCAGACACCGATCGAGCTAGGAAATTCCGCTCACGTCGAATTAAAGGTACGAGCGGATTTTTCCGTGCTGTTCGTGAAAACTCTGGCCCATCTGTCCGTCCGAGCGATGAATTGAGTCCGATCGTAGTGGACGATGCAGAGAGGGTCTTCGGGCGAAACGGCCAACTAGATTGTGAGGCCGCCTAATACCTTCCGGAGCAATACGCCCACGCCACGGTCGCGTGCCGCACACGTCTTCTGAATTTATCTGAAACGGCTCGAATGTTTTCTGGGCAGAGATCTGAAAGAAGTGAAGCGACGCCAATGATGGCTCACTGATATATCTTCTGTGACTATTGGCTCGGGCACGGCGGACACGCGGCCGGCACGCTCCGTTGATATCTTGGCGTGGCTGCGAGAACTCACTCGCCAGGTAGCTGCTTGCTTGCTCGCCTGCCTGCCCGGCTGGCTCGAATCGGAACTCGAATGCGGCGGCTTTAGCGACTACGGCGAATCCTGCGGAACGTAAGTCGTGTGCCGTCGCTGGTGCCGTTCTAACAGTGTTGGGTGTGGTCCGCGCGCTATAATTTGCGGATCGTCGGTCCGCTACGGCTTCGGTAACTCTCGGTTGGTTTGCTCGCCGAGATGCTTGTCGGCTAGCGAACTGACCCCCGGATTTGCCAGGGAACAACGAGGCACGACCAGAACGCGCAACAAAATCCACTCACAGAGCGGCGGAGCAACTTTTCTGAGCATGGACGAGGAGAGGATCAGGCGTTGAAAAAATGAGATCGATGGCTAGGTTTGATATCGGGATTCCAAAAGTAGTCGGGGGAGTCGCTTCGAGTTTCGAAGTCGCTCTGGGAAGACCTTCGTGATTGTTATACGGCAAAGTTTCGTTCGTTACCAATTATTGATTTTTTTCCGCGTTCGTCCCGCCCGGAATCCCCAAATTATCACTAAAAGTTCTTCCTGGGTTCCGCGACGAAGATCGCCGCCGAAAAAGATTTTTGAGCGGAGGGGTCAAGTTGTAGCTCTCGCCACTTTCAAAATTCGACTACGCGGGGTCTGTCCGCGATCGGGAGTGCATTGACTGGTCCTGAAGCGAGTTGACGAGTCGATCCGGAGACGAGAATTCGGTAATCGCCCGCTTCCCTACTCAACATGTGGTAGCCAGCGAGTGACTTTTTTATTCGCTGTAGGTTCTTTTTTGTCTACAAGAACTCCTTCGACGTGCCTTGCTAAATGTTCTCGTGACCGTCGACCAGATGGCTCCTTGCAGCAGATGAGAGTCCACTCTTTTTCTCCGGTATCGATGCCGCGAGGAAGGACGCAATGGAAGGGTCGAGTTCCGCAAAGACTTCCGTCAGAACTCCGCGATCCCCGCTACTTGCCGTCTTCAGAGCGGGGAAGCTCACCATCGGGTCGAATAGCCTCATCGTCCGCGGTCACTAGGAGCCGCAAACGTACCGAGTCGTTTCACGTTTGTCGTCGAAGTTGTTCTAAGTTGGACGGCCCTCACTCAGCCAGTGACCGGGCAGCAAACCAAGTGGCCGTTTGAAGGGGGTTAATCGAGGATGGACGTCCATTTCCTCCGGAATTGTTATCCTCCCCATCATACAGGAATAAATTATTCTCTTTTTCCTTTCTCGGTCTTCTGCAGCACTCAATCCGGTCAGGCTCGCTGCCGTCAACGTCTTGTCGCTGTCATTAAAGCAGTGGAGTTTCGATCGTCGCCAGCGCTGCCCATACGACGAACAACACAAAAAAAAGAACGAAACGCAGAAGCGACTGCGATCGCGTAAAGTTCTCATCTCACTTAAATAGTTGCATCAACTCCACCCTTCCATTCTTCCTGTTGCTGTGGACCCGATTCGGAAAATCGATTTGAACTCCGTCATCGAGGTCACGGCGGCGGAATACGACACTGCCGTTTTCCACGTGCCACGATCTTAGCTCGGTGAAGTATATCAAGCTACTCCATCAGATTAGGGAAACTCGTCTACATACGCATTCAAGCTAACAATACGAATTCTGTGTTTCGAAGGGGAAAATCCCACAGAATGTCGAGCTCCTGTCGAATCGAGTCAGTGGTTCCGGTTCTACGGTCGGTACAGAGTCAAAGAGAAAGAGAGAAAGATGCTCCGCTGAAAGTCTACGACGACGACGAACAGCGAAGAGGCGTTTCTAAGACAAAGACAAGCTCCTCCCCGAATGTGAAGGGACATCATCACAAGAAGTTTTCATTTCATTCCGTTTTGTTTGCTTTTTTTTTCCTTCATGGACTTCGTTCTCCGCTCCATTTCTTTCAATGAGCTCTCGATAATTGAGAAAACTTGATGCATATCAACCAAGCAATCGGAACGGAGAAATAGCAATGAACGCCGCGCCGCTCGGAGACACCGCTCTTGCGTTACAGGTCATCTGTCGCGATTCGAGCTTACTCCGACGAAGCTCCGATATCAGTGGATGTACTCGCGAGCAGGCTCGCCCCGTACATACGACGGCTCCGAGGTTAGGCTTCCGCGCGAATCCTTGAATTTCTGGGCTATACTTTTTTTATCCCTTGTCAGTGGAGGGTGGCGGCAGCACCGACCTCACCAACAAGTGCTTCACCGGAAACGACGGGAACTATTTAATTGCGACAAAATGCCGCTGGAATCTTCACTGGAGCGTGCCGATAGAATTTTGAAAGGCCGCACTGACGACGCCACCAACTTGGCTGATTTCAAGGTAGCATTGTAGGCTGGACATGAATGACGACGCTCAGTGGTGAAGCTCGACGAATCTGTGATGTCCGCTCGCGTTCACCTGCGCTTCTGACGGCTTTCCCACGGATCCGTCGCCCCCGCTCCTGGAAGCCGCCCTGGACCGGACACCTGCCTCGAACGCACTGAAACGTCATGCACCGATCGCTTTCGAGGGTCGTCCACCGACTATTGCCTATCACCGGCGACAAACGGAGCGGGTGAGCACGTCCGCATCGAGACAACGGTCATGGGAACAGGGACGATTATCCTCCATTCAGCTGACCTCGGAGTTTTATGTATGTGATCCAGATCGGGACAAGTTTGCTACTTTTTTCTGGGCCTCCGATGACTTCACAGTCATGGAAAACATTTCCTCGGCTTCAAATTCGTTATAGCAACGTTCATGACGTTATGTGCCGAACAGGACAATACCAGCGACGACGACGACGTCGTCGCCGCCACCGTAGTACTGATGCCGTGGGGGAGCGCCAATTAATGGTGGTCTTTGATGCGTTGAATTCGGGACATTCTCATGTAGATTGTTCAACACAGAGGGGACGGGAGCGTTGAGCATTGGCTACGAGGACTGCGCATTTTCTTACCACTTGCTTCAGCCACTGCAATCTATTCTCTGGTGCCTCGTTAGAGTTGGCCAGCTGAACTGATCGCGTATTCTGAATAAATTGAATTGATCCGATGTTGTTTTTCTCTCCACGAGGACGTCGTGAGCGACCGGGGGTGTCTTGCTGTCACCACCCAGAATCGACGGCTCGGTGTCCGATGTGTAAGGGCCGAGTAGATAGTGAGACCATTCCGATTCATAAGAGGTGCCCGAAAAGTTGCATGCACGGAATTATCGATCATTTCGGCGCACCGACGCCGACGTCCAGGAGTTCTCTGCTCGTTCGAATGAGGTGAGTCAGGCTCTTTGTTTCTCCTGAATCGCTCTCGCCACTCCAGTGATGGTCGTGAATGAACTCATGCTGAACTTCCACCGATGAGATAAAGATCTTTTTCAGCTTCCCAAAAAAGTCTCCCTCTCTTTCTTTCACATGTTTCTCTCGCTCGTGGACGAAGTTAGTTTGAGGGGAAGCTATTGGTCAGTCAGGCTAATCACCTCTGAAGCGATATCCATCGTCGCTTCGTTATCAGTGTTTATCGGAGTGGCTCCATTGAATTCGTACGGATCGGGCAAGAGAAAGGCTTTCAGGATTGCGATTAGTCTCTTGTCGGCTCTCCGCTGCTTCATAAAAATCATCAAGGGATTCAATGAATGGAAGAGGGGTTCGAAGTGCTCCCCCGGAGCACGATGATGCTAGGAAAGAAGGACGGCGACGACGACTCGCTTCCGAGAGTGAGCTACCAGAGGACCGCCGCCGACTCGGAGCACAACGACCGCCATCAGCAGCACGCGAGGAAAAGCCGCGAGAGGAGCACGAGGGGTCGATCGAGGGACGGGAAAGTGATAGTGAGTAATTTGTACCATTTAACATCCATCCAGAAGAATTCGTGGGGGCTTCGGCATAGAAACCGCCATTATCGAACAAAGGACTCAAGGGAAGTGAAATGGGGTGGCGACATCTCTCAAAAGCTTGCCTCTACCGCAACCATCCACCCAGCAGCAGTGTCAATGGGAGAGCTCCATTCAGAACCATTCAGTGGTTTAAGCAGCGGCCGCAAGCGCCAATGAGTTTCGACTGCAGGAAAATGCCTTTCCAAAAAAAGTGTGAAATTGCATACCCTTTCATTCCGCTGTCTTCCTCGTATCTGCGCAGCAGGATTTGAATTCATCCTCGTAGAGATCGCCGAGATAATTGCCGCTCCCTGGGACCTCGAGCGCATGCGATCTCGCCCCAGCCCGACTGCCTGCGACAACTCTGGATTCGGGAGAAACGTCTCCACGCGAGGAATAAAATCATTTTGATGTCACAGGGTCTCCGAGACGCCCAAGAGGGGCCAACGGAGCGCCAGACCAAGTTCTCGATCTTCTATCATTAATGAGCCGCAGTTTCTGCTTTCGGAATCGTCGTCGACGTCAAGGAATCAGCCATCCATGACGTAGATACGGGGGTCGAATCAGTCGCTGTGGCATGGCATCGGCCGGGAACCGAGGACCTCGGTATTCGTTCCCGATCGCCTCTCGAGAGATCGTCGAAATCGGAATCAAGTTTGGCGTCGGCGGAATTATTCCCGGCTAGGCGTCGGTGAATGGCATAATTGTGATCTATTTCCATCGGTAGCTTTTTCACGTCGATTCTTATCAGCTTCTGAAATGTTGCAGCGTCACCGCCTCCCGACGGACGCGTCCTGCACTTTTTCCAGATTTAACGATTTTCTTCTTCGGGCCAAATTCCAACGGAGCACAATGAGGGAAACCGCGCGCTCTTGTGAGCGTTATCTGGGAGAGCGTCGCTGGAAGTTGGTGCATTGCCGGTGCGAGTTCGCAAAACATTAAACTCGAATGGCCGAAAGGGATCTACCGCTACCCCCGAAAATGCTCCGGCAATTGGGCATTGTCTTTGTGAATGCGGGAGCACAGTCGAGCTCGTGAGCGGCGATAGAAACGCTTTCAAAAGCGGATCGATGTTGCCGTCGCGCTGGCCGACGACGGAAAAAAAAGTCCGACTCCACGTGACCTCAGCATTGTTTTCGCTGGTTGACGCTAAATGTACGCGGTCCTTCGTGCTCCGAAGGAGGGGGTAGGAGGAGGAACCACAGGAAGAGGAAACAGGATCGATGCCACGGTGCGAATAAGAATGGTTTAGACGACGACAGTGGGACCGACAGCGGTCCCCGCTTCCCGCCGCTGTCCAAGCTCGGTCCCGATCCCCTCGTCGTCCGACCCCGGCGCTTGTTAGAAAGCTGGATTCCATGCGAGATCCTTCCGGGACGCTACGAGGCTAATCCAATAATATTTTTCGCGTCATTTCGCAACTACAATTCCAGCGCGCAGGAATCGGCTGGCTTAACCACAAAAGAAAAGTTGGGAAGCGTCCCGACATCTCCCATTCTTCAGAGCCGGCCTAATGGCGCTGAGAATCACCCATGACATCGCAGAGAATGCCACGCCATCAGAGTCGACGGCCAGCGCAAGAAACGGAGCACGCATTTCTGGATGCGCGTTCTTTAGTCGGATCGTCGGATAAAACAGCTGATCACCGTATCCGGCTCTATCACGGCGCGCGTCTCTCCGAAAGCGAGCTTGAGCCACTCACACGAGCCGTATCGTTAGAGAGTCTTGAGATCCTTCCTCGGATCCGACATAAGCCTCTGTTAAGAGACCTCGCTCTCCCCAAGACCTTCGAGTGAGACGATTCAATGGCGAACAAAGACCTAGAAATTCCTTCCTGGGTTCTAGGCCGAGGCGCGTTTCCTCATGCTCCGGTCGCATCGTCGGGATTTCCTGAAGATTGGATCCATTTCCTGCTGACTTGTGCAATGGTCGTCAACAATTACGTGCAGGAATTGAAAGCACATTCGTGGACATAACTTTGCATTGTAGAAACATCATAACAGCCATAACACGCGTTCGTAAGCCGAACTGCCAACAAAGGCTCTAGTTGCCCGCTCGTCTCCAGGCTCGCGTTCTGGTTCACTTACTCAAGACTAGAGCAGGCGACAGGTAACCCCGCTCAGACGATTACCTTGCATCAGAGTTGAATTGTTATCTTTATTTGAGCGTCTTACCGCACCCCAACCATCATACTGATTGAGCCGAAGACCACGTAATCTCTGCGTATAATTGTCTGTCCTTCCTTCTGTGCCCCGGATCCTCCGTTCAACTATGGGTGTAAATTATCGTTTCGAGGAAAGTCTCGCTCCTTGTCGCTGTCACCTCTATCAGTTTGGCTAGAGGATTGGAGCTGCATATGGCCGAGGAGCGGACTGACATAACGAGCGACCGAGCGAGCGCGCTGGCGACCCACCGATGTTGTCTGTTCGTCATCATATCGTTTTCTTTGGAAATGCTCTTCCCGTGTTTTTGGATTTCGGTTTTAGTGTCTGTGAGGAAAGCTAGTAAACGATTGCGCCACGAATTTTGGTGTGTCATCACAGCAAGGGTTGGCTCGCGCGGTTACAGCCCAGAGGGAGAACAGAAGAGGGTCGCTGGTTCCACAAGCTTGTTAGAACTAATTGGAATCAGTGACTGACTGAGTTGTAAAAAAAAGCAGGTCGCTGAAGTTGCTCGCATTCGTCTTTGAAACGCTCTCCGGCCAGCTGGATGATGACCTCGGAGCCGAAGGGATCGGACAATATCACTCGTCGGAATACGAGAAAACGCGGACATTTGTCTTCGAGCTCTTGAGAAGTCACACGGGCTCAGCCGCGACTGCTCCTCGGAGACGGAATCCTCAAGAGTCGTCGTCGGGATGCAAAAGCTATTCCAGTAGGTACTTGCGAACTGCGCATCCACAGTAGTCGCTGAGGTGGTGGACCGGTGCAGGGGAGGAAGAAGTCTCAGCAGCTTCGGGGAACTCTGCATTCGCACGACGACGACGCTTTCGCTCCACTGACAGGGGACCGGAAAGTAAGGGCAAAGATGAGGTCTTTCAAATTCAAATGCATCTCTTTGTTCAGAACACCCCCCACAGAATCTCTCTTGGAGCTAGAGGTTGCTGTCGCTCGGTCGGCGAGGCTGCTCGCCTGTTTTCCCGCTTGCCTCCCTCCTTGCCATTTTATGTATATCCAGGCCAGTCTGTCCGACTGGATCCATCCACGCGCCGATGGAGGCACCGCAGATTGATTCCGAATACATTGGGGATGGGACGGGAATCAGATTGTATGGCTCGATGGAGCTTTTCGCGGAAAATATCGAGGTGTTACGGCATCCTCCTAATTGCACACCTCACAATAATTGTGTCGATAGGTTGGATACCTTAGGGAAGGCGTAAGCAGAGTATATTCCAGACTCTCAGACCGCAAGAGGTCTGGATATGAGGTGGGCTCTCGCTGATTACGGAATACTTTGGATGCTGATGAGATGTTACGAAAGGAAAATACGCCGCCAGCAACAAAGCTCGCAAGAGAGAAAACAAGTCTTACATGGGATTCCGCGATAGGGTTAGAAGCTCAGGTTCCGCGCAGTAGACCTCGCAGAAGTTATGGAGGAACTGGGAGACCTAAAATCGAAAACCCTGTGCGTCCCCAAGACAATGGCAGCGGAATTATTCTTCTTCCCGAGCGAGTCACTCATCGAGAATATGGGTAGATGGGTTGTATTATAGTTTTCTGGATGGCGGACCGATGTTCGCGCAGCATTCCGATTCTTCAGCTCGAGCCGCGTCCTGTCAAGCTAACGCGAAAGTACGCGATGACTGAACCGCTTGTGATCTTCTAAGTTTCGAGCTCGAACGAACAAACGCCTGAATTGTACGTGAGCGATATCTCAGCCTATCGCAGCAGCCGTCAACGACAAACAGCTAAGATTCAGAACTGTGATTCATTCTCGGCTTTTACGGCGACCAGCGAACAGCCGTCCACTGCTCGTTTGACATCCGACGGGCTGTTCTGCAATGTTTGCTCGTCTACGGTTTGCTTGTCACTTGTTCAGTCGCTGGACCGCGTGAACGTCAGCAGTCAGCTCGACCGCCCACTACTAGGTCATTGTGAATTTCGTCCCCGTGTGGACTTGTTGAAATTCAACGACTGTTTTTGCAACGACTATTCGCTTCTCAGCGATTCGTTCGCGGGAGAAACGATCGACACTCGCTCCAGGGATACCAAACTTGCCTTGATACCTCGTCCGGAGGTACTACGTATTCGAATTCGCTCCTCTCGACCTCTGTATTTCGAGATAGGTCCAGAGGGCGTCCACCCCACTCGAGCCGGGAGCGGCGTTTCTACGGTGTGCAATCGGCATCCGGAGCAAAAATCTCCCGATATTTCCTTCTACGGTCTCTAATCACCCGTTTATCGAAGTCCCCGAAATACCCTCGATGTACGAATCGATGTACGACGGTGGACGTTCGACTATTGGAAGAATGGGGAATAGGAACCCGAAGGATCTGCCGCGTGAGATATTGTTTCAGAAACCCGGCCTTAGGTCCATGTATGGCAGTACAGCCCATGTAAAATTTAATAGGTATATACGATTACCAAAGCTCATCGGAGAAATGGCACGTGAGTTTGAGACCCTTTGTGGGGATACCCGACTCACGTGCCCCTCTGAGGTCCTCGACTGTACTCGAAACGCAGTCAGGGTGTCATTCGATGAGTATCGATCAGTGGCCTCGCCAGACAGGAAATATTTTCCATTTGACCATTGAACAAGCTTCCTCAGCGACGCAAGAGATTCTGACGTCTTAGGGTTGGTCGATATTCTCGCAAACGGAGTCGAGTATGTTTTTCCGAAGGAATATGACATGAGCCATTATCACCGACCGTCGGGGCCCTCGAGGAGGCCAGCCGGGACCTCGTTTCGGGATCCCCGGGTCCACAAGTTTGTTCGCCAGATAAGCTGCGTTTCGAGTCATGGTAATTATCGCTCTCGTGAGGTGAGCTCCCGGTGTCGCTTTGACCAATAGCTGCGTCCGGTTGGAAAAAGTTTAATGGACACTTTGTATTACGGTCGACTCCATTAAAGGAGACATTATGCTCGCTAAGTAAGGCGTGTTGCGTCCAGACCTTATCAAACCACGCTACGTCAATGATGGTCGCCCGTGATCCGTCGGGTAATTTGCTCAAAGTAGCTCCTAGCCCTCAACAATAAGTGGCAGATGAAAGAAGAGCGTCAACATGAATAGCGGCTGGATTTTTGTCTTAATCGTATCTACGAATGACGTCTCGGTAACCCCCTTGCATTGTCGCCGAGATTACGCTCACCTCGATGTGCGCTGAAGCGGTTCTTCGCGAAGCCGGTGCGCGCGGTAGTCTCTGACCACCGAGGGGCTGCTTCCGGGCCAGACGTCTGTCCCCGAAAATGTTTCGCAGTCCCCTCTGCGTAACTGCGTTCGAGTCTCGTTCGAACGGGGGCACGCAAAGATCACGGGAACCTTTCTCTCCTCGACGCAGACAAGCCCGAAGGTTTTTCGCACGGAGAGTGGTATTAAGAACCGAAATCCTGCACTCTGCTCCGGACATCAGGCCCGATTCCGCATCTTTGCAGGTTGAGCAAGCCGCTCCTGCGGGAGCTGGCACCGGGAATTCCTCTGCTAGCACTTCATGCTGAATATGCGCACGTGCCGCCCAACTCCGCGGCGAGGGAAGCCCATGCTCTCGGAGTTCGAACTCGGAGAACTCTCTTTTCGTGATTTACGTCTCTGGCACCTGCCCTGTTCTGGGCCATCTTTGTTCCCTCGGCGACAAAGCCACTTCCGGGCCATTGTGCTTCCCATAATGGACTGTGAGTCTACGAGACGCTTCTTCGTCAAAGCATACTGACAGCCTGCCTGCCGTCGGTTTCTGCGTCCGTCCGTCGGTCGCTCGGCAAACGGAGAGCGAACATTCTTACCTGCTCATGGTGAAGGTTACCTCCGTAAAAGCCCAGTTTCTCATTTCTGAAAACCTGTGGGAACCTCCGGCGGGATTGGCAAACTCGCTCATTACTGTCTCAATGAGTTCAACGCTCGGCGATATTAAACAGCGATACCCCGACGCTCGACGGAAGGATTCGGGAGTCGCCAACAGATCACAACTAACATACTGTTGATCGATTAGGCGACGCCGAGAAGCAGATTGCTCATCTCGACTTTGCAATCTCGAAATTCGGGGGAAATCCTCCGCTTCGGTTTGCGGTGCGGGAGCTCGGGTGCCGAGTATTCAACCGTGATACATTCCTACTAGAAGCATATCATGCCAGCGGACCCAAAAGCGCAAACTGTGCCAAAGGACCATTGGCGTATCCAGGGTTGGCGTTCCACGCTTAAGTCCCCTGCGAGGGACATTTCTGGCTATCGATCCGCTCCTCGCGATACGAGCGAGCGATTTATACCATCGAACGAGCCGCCCTGCACATCCCGGAACGGGCCGGGCAACAATCGTGGAAGCTACGTTCTGACAGGTTCCGCAGGCAGGGGTTTCGGATGGTCCAAGATCCTGCGCGAAGTTTTCTTGCACATCGTCTCGGGGAATCCCACGCGTTGTCGGGTAGCGACGTAGCGACTTGGCGTATTGATATAATTCACCAAATCGCAACCTCTTTCAAGCGTAGGAATATCCCCTGATCGGGGCCCAGCCACGGACGGAGAGATCTTGGCCATCCCTCTTCGATTCCCAGGGGCAAGCTTCAGAGATTCTTCCCAGAGCGTCATCCAGCATCGCAACGCCGGAAATCCGGATTAGGCAAGCCTAGTTCCCGCTTGGCAGGTTAGCCCAATCGTTTTCCCAGACCTGGGCAAGCCGGCTCCCGGTGAAAGGGCGAGCACGACCTATCCTCCGAGGAGGGGAAAGAAGAAAATGAGTGCGTGGTGTTCCCTCAATGGTTGGGCCGGCTAGCTGGATAGCTAGCTAGCTGGTTGGCCGATGGTTGGCTGGCGGGCCGGCCGCGCGTTTGGTTGGACAGCCGCCAGGGCGCGATAGCATCGTCGTGCGCCGTCGCCGGCTCGACCAATAGCGTTCGTGAGAGAGCTAGGACGACGTCGGGATTGGCGCACAGCGAGCGAGTGTCAGCCCTTCGTTGGGTCTTCGGCCGCTGTGAAAGGCTGGCAGCCGCGCCTTTTCAAAAGACCTATTCAGATTCTCGCTATTCATCGGTATGAATGGTTCGCGCCGCTAAGGGGAGCGCCTAAGTGTTTTCCAACGAAGATAACGGTTTTCCCTAGGCTCCTCCGGCCACAGGAAACTGTTTGCCGATTTCTGCATCGGCTCTGTTACAACTCATCGACAAACTCAACCTGGAAGCAGCAGAAACAAACACGCACGTGCAGGAGCACGAATCCCCCGACAGAAATCAGAGGAAACTAGACTACAATCCCTCGAATAGCGCCGGATCCAGCAGTGAGCGCCAACGGAGACGAAGAAAACAAGCCCGTGACATCGGCGGCAGCAGCAGCAGCACAAGGACGCGTTAGAGTGCCAGTCGAAGGGAAATCAGAGTTTCGTTGCGACGATCGCCGAGCTTGACGTCTTGGTCATCGCCCCCGTTGACGTCGTGTTATCTGGCGAGAGATCTCGGCTGTGTTCGTGTTGAAACTTCCAGCGGTGGTGGTAAACAGTTCGAACATCTCGTGTGATTGTGACTGTGCAGTGATTTCGCCTTGAGTCGATCGGTATTTTTGTTCCGCGCCCCTTGTGTTCGGAAGTGACCCGGACAGAAAGAATCGGCATACGTTGCGATAGCAGCTGTAGGAAGTGGATTTCGGACGACCGGTGATCTCGAAGAAATTCCCGGTGGGAGGGACTATAGAGAAGAAGAAAAACTCCGGCATCAGCAAGAGCAGCTACAATCGTTGAAGTGCTTCACGACAGTGTCATCACGACCAATCTTCCTAGCTTCGGATAAACTTCGTCGGAGATCGGAAACAAAAAGGAAAATTATCATCAGACTCCTAGTCAGTCAGTCAGTCAGCCAGGCAATCCGTCAATCATTCAATCAATCGACCGATCAAGGAATCGATCAGTCAGTCAATCATCCCACCCGCCAGCGTAAAGACGAAGAAATACAACTTGAACGTGTGTGTGTGCCTTCGAAGCCTTCTGCAGAATCCCAGAGCGGGGTTCCGGCTCGGTGTTGTTGAAAGCAACGTTACGTGGAGCCTGTGCGAGCGAATCCGGAAATCTCTCGCAAGAGGAAAAGATCGAGCTATCAATCGACCGCAACACCACATCATCAGATAAGCTTAGAGCCACTCAAAGTTGGCGGCCGCCGCCTCTCTGTCTGCTCGGTTGGATTAACTCGACTGAAGTTGGAGGACGAACGCTTAATCTCTGAGCTAGCTGCTCAACTCGGCCCACCCAGCCGGTAACTGGTAGTTGTTGTACTGCTGCTGATGGTGGTGGAGGTAGTGGTGGTGAGCAGCATCGGCAGCAGCAGCAGCCGCCGCCGCCGCCGCAGTAGTTCCCAACAGTCTATTGGCTCCACTCGACGCCGAACTACAAAAAATCCACGATTCTCTCCGACCGAGAGAAATAGAGAGACATCGAGCGGGAGCAGAAAGACCGGTGTCGACAGTTGAGTACTCTACTGGTCTTCGTCGCCAGCTCGAGGAAACTCGGGAATCAATTTAGCCGATACCCGGAGCCCAAACCCCAGTAGTGGCCGCAGCAGCAGCAGCAGTAGCCGAACCGGAGGAGCGAGAAGAAGCCAGCAGTATTTACCCCAACCTTCACAAAAATTCGCGACATACACACACACACATACTCGAACAGAGTGAGAGGGTGAGTGAGTGATGGTGATAGAAGGAGATCAGTTGAGCGAGCAAGAGAACGAGCTGCTGAAGTACTGCTCCGCCTGATCGTCATCGAACATTGAATGTTCATCGTGCTGCCAGCAGATTTTCGAAAGTCAAATCCGTATATACTGCCCGCTGAAGACGACGACGGTGCTCATCGCGAAACATCGCCGTCGACGCAGAATTCTTCCCTCCTACTCTGAGTGAGCTCTCTCCGTTCGAAAGCCTTCGGAAGAGCGAAGTGCTTTGTCGTTTTGTGAGCAAGCAGCTTCAAGTTCCCGAACAAAACACACCTCTGTGACCGGCGACTCCTCAGACGACGACAACGACGACGACGAACAGAACGCTCTCGGCTCCACGGTGCTCACCAGAAGCTCTGTTGAATACAAGTCAAGCAGCAAGCATAAAGCGAGCTCGTGCGCTCAAGAGTTTGCCCGATGGACACTGTGTGATCCGCGGTAATTCGACTCGCGCCAACCATCCTTCGGTCGTCGTGACGAGCTAGCAGAAGCGAGTGCAGAGAAAATTCGGAGAATCATGGCATCGACATCGAGTCCACCTGCATGGCAACAGTCCTGGCCCGCAGCGCACGACGCCAGCGGGCCGTGCCACTGTCAGTACTGCGCCAGTGGAGGATCGTGCGAATCGTCGCATCGAGATCATTACTACAACGATCGAGCGACCCGTTCGCCGCCGCGGGGCGCCGGCGACAACACTCAGGACATGCACGGCGATGATATGCGCAACACTCCTGAGCACCGCGGCTCCAGTCTACAGTTGAGCTTGAGTCAACCGATCGACAGGCTGGGCCTGATGGGGGCCGAGCGGCTTCCGGGCGACTCGCGGGCTGGATCTCTGGAGCAATCCCGACAACAGTTGTTCGAACGACAGTTCTTCGGAATAACGGAGTCCACAGCGGAGGCGCTAAAACAGATTGGGCAGCCTTCTCCAAGTTCACCGAGTCAAACACACCTGGGTCAGGATTTCATGTCCAGAAGTACTTACCAGCCCGGGCAAGTGGCTCAGCGGGCGAGCACCAAAAAAGACGCCGATAGGGTTCGTAGGCCTATGAACGCGTTCATGGTGTGGTCACGTGGGCAAAGGAGGAAGATGGCACAGGAGAATCCGAAAATGCACAATTCCGAGATATCGCGAAGGCTGGGTGCCGAGTGGAAGCTGCTGTCCGAGGCAGAGAAGAGACCCTTCATTGACGAAGCGAAGAGACTTCGAGCCGTGCACATGAAGGAACATCCGGATTATAAATACCGACCAAGGAGAAAGACAAAGACGTTGATGAAAAAGGAGAAGTATGCCGCTCCTACAGCGCCTTCGGTAGGGGGTCAGGGTGGCCCCACGGACTCCGTACTGCAGCGCAATCCGATACAGGCCGCCAATCGGCTCCCAGGGATCCAGAACAATATTATGCCTCTCGCAGACTCGACGTGCGATTTCTACTCCCCTGTGGGTACCTATACGCCTCAAGGCTACTCTCTGACGGGCGACTTCTACAACCAAATGTATCAACAGTCGCAAATGAACCCTCTGTACCAGCGCTACGACCAGTACCCTTGCCCAGGCTACGGATTCGGCTACTCTACGCAACCCGGCACGCCGGGTCAGCAGAGTGTTCGGAGCGACGACAGCGGAGCCGCTACTCCAAACGGCTCCCCAGGCTCTACTCCAGGTTCAGTCAACCTCTCCGGAAGCTCCTCGGGAGTCCTATCCGGGATTCCGGCCGCTTCTGGATCCTTGTCCGGTAATATAAACTCGAACCTTGGTCTCAATCTCGGCTCTAACTTGGCTTCGAATCTGCCTGGTCTTGCTGGTGCTGGAGTGGCTTTGAACGGTGGTGGTAACGGTGGATCCGGTGGTGCGGGAGGTGGAGGTGGTGGAGGAGGAGGTGGAAGATCGGCTCATACTCCAACGCTAGGGCTTTCAGGCCAACCGCCCTCCCCGGGAACCTCGATGGCCAGTTCCGTCGGACTCGACCTCAGTGGGGCCATGTCGGCAGCTGCCGGAAACCTGGCCAACGTGGCTCGAAGATATCCGAATGGGACCGACTTCAGAGATATGATGTCCGCCTATCTGCCTCCCGGTCATCAAGGAACAGCTGAGGCTGGTGCTCAGTCCTAGGAGACAAAGCGTCATTTGAAAGACTTTCGTTTTCGGGCTTTCGACTCATCGAGACAACATTGAAACAGCGAACGATCCCGAGTGCGTCTACCCTTAGCTATGACTGTTCTGCCTTCGTTTCCCTCGCTCCCCCATCCCCGTCCCTCCTGGGTCCTCGTTTTGTCCAATCTTCGACGGATCTCCGATTCCCCTCAAAGCTTCCCCCTTGATCTAATTAGTCTTCCTCTTCCCTCTTCTTCGAAAGATTCTTCCGTTGAAAACTTTCCTAGAATAGCACCACGAACGAAGCATTTTCCTCTCGAAACCAACACTTCAAGCAACAACAACAACAACATCAACAAATCCAACCACCACCGCAAGCTGTACAGTTCGATGAAGGTAGCGGATCTTATCCACGCAAATGAATCGAAAGCAAAGAACAACAACGGTGACAGCAACTTGAGAATCAACGCAATTCGGATTTTTTCTGCAAGTCGTTGTACCTTCATATACAATAGCATAAATACGAGCAACATCCATGAATATATATATACTAGATAGATAGATAGATAATTATAATAATGGTGTCATTGTTCGACTGCGAACGGTCGGACCGATCAGAAGATCGACGGGATTTATTAGCGGAAATCTTAGCGTCAGTACAGCTCTTAGGTAACCCCGAGTAGAAACTAGTATCAGTAGCTAGAATCTATTCAAGACTGTTTAGGTAGGGCAACAAAGATGACCTACAGGCACTGGGAAGACATTTTGTGGTGGATACGCCTCCCTTCGGGAGACATAGACAGGCAGGCTGTTCGACTTTTCGTAGGTAGCACAGTCTGTCCGTAAGTCGTCCGGGAGGCTAGCAATCATACAGCTGCAATAAAAAATAAATCTTCATCTGCGCATGCATCCAAGACGAGTTCTTCAATATTGGCCTTGTCCGAGGCGGATTCCCATCGGTCGCACCGAGCCACCGACCATGGGACCGATCGACCGACCGTTCAAGCTCTCATTTCATCTCCGTCCATCCGGCGCGGCGGTCCCGTTACGGGAAAGGTTACATTTGTGTATCGTAATTACGGCGACTGTGTGACGAGTGCAAGGAGTGTATTAAACGCTGTCTTTGATTAAGCTTCGATAGTATTAGGGGCCTGGAAGGCATCGGACCGGAAAGGATGTTTTACGGAATCAAACTGCGTTCTGCGGTTAGCCAGAACGGACTCTGAAGACAGAAAAGGTGCAGGTGGAGAAGACCAAAGTGGGAGCGACGGTATAAATATTGAGAGACGAACGAAGGAAGGTGGAAGGCCGATGATTATTGATATTAATAAAAATAATATTATCATCATGGCTGTAATGAAAACATGATACAAACGAGGAGAGAAAGAGTTTAATAACCACCGAAAGGAGACAACGATAATGAGGAAAGGAATAAATGAAAATACTAATGTCAATACGAACATCCTCGTTCTAATTTTCGTTCGGAAACGGAAGTTCACTGTTTGAAACTTCCGGCTGGATAAGAGAGACATATAGATAATATAGATTATAAGATCATGAGACTGCCGCGTTTGATTGGTATGCGAGCAGACAGGAGATACATACCGCGCGACAATCCACAGGCTCCGGGTACTTTTGGTTAGCTTTTTCTCCTCATAAGTAAAAAAAAAAATTTTCGCCTCCTCTGTTTGTTTCCGCAGCGATCGATCAGCGATTTGTACTTCCTCGGTGTCGAATGCCTCGAGCGCATGATTCTTTTATTGCTGCTAGTGATTTATGATCCAGAAAGGTGTTGACTCCGAACAACACTGCTAGACGGATATTCGCCGCGTCACTTCTTGCACGGGCAGCCCTGAAAGATCTGGGTGTGTGGTCCTACCGGTTTTGCCGAACATCCAACCTTAATCCTCTACAAGATGCGGGTCATTCCTCCATTCCATTAGTTTATGCGCTTATCCAAGCATGAGTTGTGTGGCTTCGCGCTTTACTCTCCTGCCGGGGAGTCCGGTACGTCATGACGGGGGATGGAGTCCACGATCGTCTCCTCCTCAAAGCGAATCTGGAAAGGTTAGCGGGAAACAATCTGCCTTATGAAGAAACCGAGTCTCGCCAGCCAGCCAGCCTCCCTACCTCCACAGATGCTTGCTAATGTTGATAATTCTCCATCCACCAGGAAATGCCGGCGAATTCTACATGTGAGAGCGCAAAGGAAGCAGCATTCTGTCTTTTTGTTTTAGGTATCGCAGAAAACAATCCTAAGGACCCCAGAACTACGCAACCGGCCAGCCACAAGACAAGTCCACTGAACGGTCGGCCCGCCTTCCGCCGCAGTACTTGCGTCAGTCAGACTTCCTATCCGCACTGGATTGCCGAAAGCTTTTCTACAAGCGTGCAGTCATTCCCATAAATTCTTCGCTGACATAACAACGGAGCGAGAAGCAAAGGAAATCGCTCGGCTCGGTTTGTAGAGACTACTAGCGCCATCTTACAAGGGGACTCCAAATAACAGCGGAAAGAATGATTGATGCCGCAGGCTTCTCCGATCCGCGAAATCTCTCGATACCGCATAAGCCGACGTCAAGGATCTAGATTTGGACGGTGACTCGGAAACTCAAGAACCTCGGCATTTTTCGCTTCGGCCTCGACTGGGATGGAGAAAAATTTATCGGTGCCCCCGGATATTCCATTGAGGGGATGATGATGCTACGATAAATACGAATGCTTACCAGAGACGCTGAATGGCTGGACATTTTTGTCGCCAAAACCGAACAGTGTTCGGACGGACAATATTGGGAGGGGTGGACATCAGAACCGGACAATTTTACCCTGGTTTCATATCCTTTTTTTTGGGTCCAGCCTCCTCGATGTGCCTGATTAGCTCATTACTGGCGCACAAGGACTCGAAAACGTCGCTATCTTTCGATAGCAATCGAGGCGGGGGTCGAGTTCGAGAAAAAACTTCCAGCTCCTCTGGTGAGCGGCATCGGTCGCCGTCTCGCCGAGCTGACAGCTCGATCTGGACTCCGTCGCTCGATGGACTCTATTCCGCTCGCATGTCGATTTGAACCTCTGAAACCGGACAATCGCTCCGAAAAGGCGGGCATCTTCCCCGTCACGGCCCGTAATCGGACATTTTCCTTTTTTGACAGAAAACTGGACAGTCCGGCTGGACGAGGACCTATCCGGTCATATAGCGTCTCCAATACCTACTGATCGGAAATCAGCGACCGGCACTGATGCATATACGCGTTGAATCTCAGTAGATGATTATACCACATTTGGGATCTCGGCGGCTGAAAGTGTATTTCGCGCTGTAGATAATAGCTAATGCATCCACGAATCACTCGGAGGGTTGACAGCTTCATTGTCATGCGGATCCCCGTGTTTGAATGCTTATTATCGCAGTAGGCATTTGCTCGCAGTCTTACTCTCAGAGAATCAGACTCGACCGCACTCCCACTCCCTGAGAATCAAACTTGGGGACACAGGTTCGTTAACGAGGCGCTATAACACGATGTCTCTTGTGATGCCTCATTCACTTCGACATGATGCTCCTCATCCACTCTAACGTGATGCTTGTACTACGGATTTCAAGGCGGCTATGGTAAGTTCAGGTTTTGTGTCGACCGACGTTAGAAGGATGGAAGGATATCTTGGTGCAGGAGACCTCCATTGCGGAACTCGGACTCTCGATGAAACTCATCCAATCATCTGAAGATGTTCTAAGGCACGTTCGTCGGTCAAATAATCCGGAGTCGGAGACCTCTACATTCCAACTGCGGTACTTTCGACTGGATCGTCCTTCTTTGGGCAGCCCTTGTGCTCGAATCCGGAGTCCGCGGAGATTAGCCGCAATACAAGATCTCCAATATTCGGCGAAGCGGAATCGATCTCTCGATTCGTGAGGATCACCGATTCCATCTAGATTCGGGGAAACGGGAGATCACCAGCCATCGAAGAGTAGGGTCAGCAATGAGCATCATGCCGACTCGCTTGATTGCGAGCGAGGAATCAGAACAACACGCTGCATAGTCGCTTTCTGCGGCGTTCTCATGATTCTCTGCTGTAACTCATGCTCGATTGTCGATTACGAAAGCCAGAGTCTTGCCGCGTCAGAGATCTAAGGCCCGTCTTCCGATCCTCTCGCCATTCGGGGGATAAGTATCCAATGGTCGCTTTGATCGCTCGTCACTGGTGCGAGTGGCGCCATCAGGTGGCTGCTCCGGGTACTTCGAGCGTGGCGATAAATTTCAGTTGATCTGCGGCTCTGCATCGTTTAGGACCTCCTCCGCGGCAATTTTCCTCATTATCGCGAGCTGCTGTTCTTCGGAAGCGAAAATTCATTAGAAGCTCATGCAATAACGAATGTGCAGTTAAAGATTCGAGACTCACTCGTACAAGAACCGAATTTTCAAGGAGGACTATTACACAGCCCGACAGCCAAAAATCTATCAGAAAAGTGGATACTCATTTTAGGGTTAATCGGGGTCGCTGATCACGAATCCGGCGTCAAAAATTCGAAAAGGCTCTAGATTTCGAGTTTCAACGGATATAACCGAAAAAAAAAATTGGACTCAACAGAAAAGCTGATACCTATTTCGGGTGAATCGAAGTCGCTGATTCCAAATCCAGCGGCAGAATGTTCGGAAAGGCTCTGGTTTTCGCGAGTTACATTTTTTTTACAATTTTTTTTTCGGTTACATCCGTTGAAACTCGAAAACTGGAGCCTTTTCGAATTTTCTGACGCCGGATTCGTGATCAGCGACCCGATCTCTTAGATTTTGGCTGTCGGGCTGTGTTATCAGCTCTTACAGATGGAAGGATTTAAGTAGCCGTGATGGAGGCTCGAAAACTCCGGCTAGGTCCGAGCAAGATGAAGCTTCCGATTGCTGGAATCGATCCCCCGAAACCACCGCTATGATAGAGATCACTCAGTCAGCCTCATATGTGTCGAAGTCTGGCTCGACTTAAGTCTCGCTACGTGATCGGCGGTTTTGTCCGGCAGCCCTCCATGCACTGTGTATCAGTGTCCTGGGTCCATGGAATGCAACGAGATCCGTACTGAGGGAATGCGGAAGCTTGGTCTCCCTCTCCGGAGCGACCATCGAAGGTACCCAATCGCAGAGCCTATTTCTCCAATAACGAGTATCTTCCACGGAGAGCGGTGACGACGAAGCCTGCCAACTCAAGCTCTCAAGAAATGGTCCCAACTCCCAACATTCCGCTGACTTACGTCGGCGTCGCCTCCAAGCAGGTGGCACGAGTCGATGTGGGCAAGCCGCTCGCGGACGATCTCTGAGTTTCCCATGGTATTCCTCGGCCGGGTCCTTCTCCCATATGTCCTCCGTATAGTCGCATCCTCATTCTGAGGTTCAGAGCATCCTGATGGGATCCCCCCCCTTCAATTTTCGAGTTCCGGAAGTTGGGGATTGACTGCAATCGGAGGGCTGCCGACAGGAGATCGGGTGCTTAGGCTCGGGACGCCCACCTATATCCTATCGAGAGGCGCATATTTCTTCGCAGACCCTGCAAGCCTTCCATAGGGCACGTCAAGGGCGCCGGCGTACCGTGTCAGAATGCCGCCCGGCTCGCTTATCCGGGTTTCTCAGTCTCCGTCCACAGTCTCAATCCCCGGGAAACCTGTTTCCCTGGATGCAGAAAGGCCGAATGCTGCCTCTTGAGCACTCGCGGATCCTCCCCAGAGCTGGATTGGGTTCTAGTTCCATCCAAGGCACTGTGTCGTATTGCATACAGATTACAGATATTCCATTCCTCCATTCCTCCTAGAGAATTTCCGGGTACGCCCCTGCCACTGAGCTCCTCAGACCCCAGGAGAAGCGCCACCCGAGGTGTGATCCACGGTACGCCTCTGACGTAAGTCTGCAGCTCCGCATCGGCGCTCCGCCAGCAGTGACAAGTCAGCATCCGAGCGGGTTTACCGACACGATGAGGCAGTGCGAAGGTCATCCAGATCCACATGCTCATCTGCCTACATCGATATCAGGTCGACGGTGCAAATCATAACCCCTCTCAGCGACAATGCTTCGTTCGACCCAACAAGGAGCACTGTCGGCCCCGAGCGGCACCCTTCCAACGAAGACCTACCGAGCAGAAAAATCAGCAATATCGATTCAGAGGAGGCGAACCTAAAGAAACTGAGCTCCCAGGCAAGCGCTCCGAAGCGAAGAAGTTCTCCGCTCCCTCCGTGAGCCCCGTGCTTCGTGAGCGCATCACTCGAGAGAAAATTGCCCCCTTGAGCTTCGGTCCCCGTCAGAATGTGGTGTAGCCTCCTCCCCATGGACGGGTCCTGCGTACGCGTCCGAGCTGGCCTGTCATGCTACCTGGCTAAGAGCACTCGATTGACGAGGAGAGTATTTCCTGAACAAATAAAGGATGAGAGCCCCAGGAAAAGAAGGAGGACGACCCCATACTTCAAGCACCCTCAGCGATGGAGCTGTCTATTATTCTGGAATTTCGGCCTCATCTCGTTCCCTGCATTCTCTGATGGATACTAGTTGGAAGATCTGATCACTAATCACCAATCACTACCTACTCATTCAGTTATTAGTGAGTAGATTACTCAGTGTCTTGAACCTTTCGGTGCCGAAAACACCAGCTTTGACAGACGTGTCGGACACCCGGATGGGGATTCTCAGTGGGACCCGGATGGGAACTCTAGGGCTGAGCCTAACGTAAAACCTAGCGACGAAACCATCACCCGCTAGGCGATGTGTTCCACGGAATGAGTATCCCCGGATCGGCTCTACGAAGATGGAACCCTCATTGAAAAACTCATCCCCCCTGGGAGTAAGGCGAAAAGCAGACTCTGGACTCCTCAGGTCGAGACGCCTTTGCAGTCCCGTCATTCGAACTGATTCATATCAGCAGGGATACAGGACGATTTCTCAGCTACCCCTAACGATTTCCGATACATCCCGAGCTGCTCCGCTGTGCAAATGTGCGTCGCGTCGGCTCGGAAGTTCCACCGTAGAAACCAGGCATTAGTGGAGGTTCCCGCGGGAACTCTCGTCCTCCATCCACCTACCTCGGAGCTCATTGTATGCTCTTCTCTGGGCTCGCGCAAGTAGGATCACTGGGATCTGCCTCGTTCACCGCTTCTCCGAATAGAATTCCTAGTTTGGGACTAGAGGAACGTTCCGTCACCACCATCGCCACACGGACTGTAATCGAAATGAGAAGGGTTGTGAGCGTTGTGGTTCGTGAGGATAAAATCTATATCCGGAAACCTGGGGATGAAAACAAGCCAGGAACCGGCTCGAGCGATTAGCGCCGCTGTTCGAGCGAAGGCGCTGAAGTGGGGTAGACGAGAAGAAATGACAGGTGACGACGCCAACCGTCTCGAATGCATCGGAGACCCGCCGATTCCGCGCTGGAAGGGCGTGACCTGGCAAGAAGGCGCCCGGGGCGGATCTCGGGGATGGCGCTTCTTCTCAGGAATTCCGTCCCCGAATTCCACTCCGTACGCGAAATTCTCCTGGAAACATGCGGTTTCCAGCTCGCCACCACCGGGGATTCCGCTCTCCGCCAATTATTTCAACCTCGAGTTCTATTTATCAAGCGGAATCTTTTGGGTATCTCCCCTTTTTTTAAGTTACCACTCAATTGCGACTTCAAAACCGGTCGGGGAAATGGCGCCCGGAGCGATCCGCCCCCCGCCCTACCCTCGGTTACGCCACTGAACGGGTCGGACTGCCCCACCAAGAAGGTCGGTCGGCGAAAGGCGCTGACAGCACTTCGGCGCTGACAGCACTTCGGCGCTGACGGCACTTCGGCGCTGACAGCACTTCGGCGCTGTTTTTGAAATTCCGGAGAGCATCGGAATATTTTGCAATGAAGCGTGAACTCCGAGAACCCTCGGGGCGAAAATCCCGAAGTTTACGGTGTCTTGTCCCCAGAGCCCTTACGAGGACCAACTCCATGAATGCGCGGAATTAGGAACCCGAAACTCGTGGGAGTACTATTCACAGAGACAGGGATCCCATACGAGCCCCCACCGGGAATTCTCGGGATGAGGAACCCGACAGACAGCGAGAGACGATGTGCTTGAAAGAGCTCGCGTTAACGTTTCTTCCCGTCCGTGTATCGGTGGTCTGAATTACCTTACAATTGCCCGACATTGTACCACAGACTACACACCACCTCGTTCTCGCGTACACGTTTTCAATGCGAGAAGAGAATGGGTAATACGCCGACGAGGAGTTCCCAGACCATCGGCCGCATGAACCGAGTATCGCTGAGAGATCCCGGGAAATATGCTCTTAATATGATTTGACATCAGCATATTTGGGCTCACACTTCCTACGGCTTGCTCTCATGAATGCTGCGGAGACTGCCGGATTCATCGGTGATGAATCACTAGAGCTGCGGAGTTCGGGTATTTCAAAACCACGGGAGAGGCAGCCAAAAAAGCACCCGATTGGGACGGAGAAGGCACTGGAAACAGCTCGAGAAGCGCACCTGACGGCCCGGTTCTTTATACTCAGAATCGCCGCTATAGCTGCAGATTGCAAGTACCTACATCGTATTTCGCCTTCTTCTGGTTCAAGGGGCATCTGTGGTCGGGCAGAAGTGACTCATATCTCGAGAAAGAACATCCAAAATGTAAGCTCACAACGGGAGCATATCTGAAGCGAGCGATCACCCCAAGCGTGAGTCTACCTCGAGAGAGCGATCGCTTCCGATTCGGAGAATTGACAATATCTTCCGGAAAGCATCCTCTCCTGGGTTCTGTGCCTAGACTCTGTCCATTATTTCCTCTTTGATCGGGAGAAGTAGAGGCTCGATAGCGTCATTGACGCGAACCTTGACGTCGACTACACTGCGGAGTGCGCTTTCGGATGGCTGCGTCGTGCACTCAAGCTTTTTGGTACAACGAGGAATCTGACGGACCAATGAGATGATGAAGAGCGGCGGAGATTTCAGATCCGAATCGAGGAATAGGTCTTGACTCCTCCGTATTGCTACCGCATCTTCAGGATTCAGAGCTTGGATTTTGTCTTCGGTTTCTTTGAAGTTATCGGCGTGATAGGAAGCGGCCTTCGACCAGGTGCCCCACCGGGTCAAGAAAGGTTTCGGTGGGAGCGCTGCATGTGGAACAAGACTTCTGGACGTTCGGATATTCGAACCGTGGCAGGGATCTCGAAAACTTGATTTCCTACATTCACGAGGGAGCATCAACCGACGGTACGAGTCTTCGAATCTCCTCGCAGACGCGGTGAACACCCTGTGCAACACAGAGGATGTGAAGCATTTTGTGGATCAGAATACGTGGACTTCCGGCGGTTACTTTCGTGTACCGAATCTATGACGAAAAGGAGAACTCTATCGTGCTGAGTTCTGCCCGGCCATAAGAGATTCAGGGAGTCAGTAAACGTATGAGCAATATTCGCATGATTGGTGCCTTCCGCGACACCGGAAGCCGAAAAGTTGTGTAGATTCTCATTCGGGAATCGAACGGGCTGTATGGCCGGCAGCCTCCACCAAGGCGAAAGTCTTGCGGTTGATCACTGGGCTTACAGTGGACAGCTGTTTTTTATCCTGGCTCAACTTTGTCGACACTCGCGTCGTCGTCGGATAGACCCTTACTCTCGAGCGCAATACCGCAGAGCGGCGGATACAGCGGGTGCTATTGCTTCGAAAATGTAACAGATAGACCGTACTCGGCTCAGTCACTTCCAGGAAACCTATGATCCACCAGCCATCGGCGCGGCCTCAGGCCTCGGCTACTTTCGCATGCATCGCTGGGGGTACCGATTGTTGCTTTCATGGCTTCTTTGAAACACAGGATATTACCCTAAAATCCCGACCATAAGGAACCGGAAAAATGCGGAAATGGGCACCGTATAGGGAACTTCCCGTATAAGGAACCCTACTCATAGGGAACTTTCCGTATAGGGAACCTCGCCCATAGGGAACTTCCCGTATAGGGAACCTCGCCTATAGGGAACTTCCCGTATAAGGAACCCCATCCTTAGGGACTCTCTGTATGAGAAACTTTGCCAAAAAGGAATTCCCCCAGGTTCCTTATACGGAAAGTCCCCTATACGTGGGGTTCCTTATACGGGAGGTTCCCTATAGGCGGGGTTCCTTATACGGGAAGTTCCCTATAGGCCGGGTTCCTTATACGGAGAGTTCCCTATACGAGGCGTTCCCTACGTGGGGTTCCTTATACGGGAAGCTCCCTATACGAGGCGTTCCTTATGGTCGGGATTTTAGGGTACTTCTGAAACCAGTGAAGTGAGGAGTCGTCACTATTGGAATGAACCCTTAGAGAACGCTTGGAATGCGACGGATTCTTAGTCTCATGACGGATGAGAGCCACGCAGGAAGAAGACAAATCCATATGTCATTGATCAAGTTTAATAGGAGAGAACTGTCTCGAGAGCTACTCCCATCGACGTTTCCTAGTCCTGCTCGTCGCACCGCGTTCCGCACGTGATCAAAAACCCAGTGTATGTACGAGACTGGTTTCTCATGGGGAGGTACAGCCTATGCATATCGACTGACAGCGGCTCGGAAGCGTCGTATCTCTAATCGACGTGATAGAGCTGGGAGTGTTTTGCGTACAGCGGCGTCGCCCCGTATCCTTCATGAGCGCAGGAGGTTCTCCAGAAGGCAAACGTCGAAATCGGATTTGTAAAACAGCTCGATTGACGCGACCGAAATGGAGCGGCGGAAATCACGCGGAGCGACGCGAGTCGCAAACACCGCCGCGAAAATGACGCAGACCCGTTTCAATGATTTTTGACGTGAAACGTCTCCAAATTTACTCTGAGGGGTATTTCCAACTAAACCGCGTCTTCGTGTAACGAAATCTTGTCCGCTTTTGACATCTAATAACTCTGCGAATGCGACACCAATTATGATGAGGTTTTCGCTGGTAGAATGGAAATTTACGGGAGAACAGCTGTGTATATCCCTCACGATATTCTGGAGTATGTGTTCTGCAAGATGAGCTCGAATCTGACCCCCCATGAAGAGGTGTAGAAAACCGCATAAATAACTGATTTATTCAGTACAGGCTCTCCTTGTCAGTGCGGCAAGACTCTCGTAGGCGAATCAATGTAGGTCTCACCAATTACCGCCGGAATTTCCGCAGTAGACTCTCGAGAACCGATCGAAATAGTTGAATCGAACGTTGAGGGAATCGGGTATCAGGTCAATGGGAAAACGAAGCGCATTTTATTCCTCCCGACATCGATCACGAGACGGGGAAGCGGGAAGTCAGAGTCACCTCTTCCCCTTTGTGAACGGCTTGCTCTGTGAGTCCGTCGCGCTGGAATTTATTGCGGCGACCAGAAGCGAGTGTGCTATAGACATGAAACCTCGGTTGCAGAGAATTGTTAACGACTCTGGAGGACTAGATAATAACGTTGTTTTCAAACATGGGCAGAGCGGCACTCAGCGGCAGAGCAGAAGGCGAGTAGGCATATCATACGCAAAACAGGAAGGAAAGCTCGAGATATTCGGGAGGAGAATTTGCCCGGCGAGAAGAGGAGGATCACGGACGACCGTGCTTCGCGATGGCGCCTACGAACGGGCAGCCCCAGTCGGCCGCAGGTCGGTTGGTTCCTCGTAGCTTTTAGTAAACCCACTCCTTACACAAGCGACATCTGGTCTTCGTAGATCTCTTCTAGGAGCGTCTGCCTCAAACCCGAGAGACCGATCAGCGCGCATCTTCATTTGTGCGACGGTGATGATATATCTCGAGGCCTCTCGAAGACTCCGCCAAATCAGCGGCCGAGAAAGTCGGGCAATCGAGAATCGGGCAATCGGGGGATTACCCATCGGACTCCACCATCTTCGGCACCGTTTCGAGATTCGGAATGGCTTTCGAGGCGTCGGGAGGTGTGCTCTCGAGCATGGACATCGAGAGCCTCAATGACTGATTACTGATTAGAGCAGCGTTTCTCAAACTGAAGGGACGCGTCTCCCGAATTAAAGGAAAAAAGTTCACCAGGGCTTGATTTACACAATCGAGCACTGTCCGCCCCTCGATCATGGGAATCCCGTCCAGCTTCCATGGAGAATCAGGAGGACACCGATTGAATAGAGAAAACTTCACATCGGACGGAACCGAATCATGTGTACCTCGATGATTCTGGTGATATACGAATCTAGACCTAAGGATCCTTTGGGGCAATCGAGAATGCGTTTCACGTCCAAACTTACGATAGTGTCTCTGACACTACCTGCCAGGGGCTTTTTCAATTGATTTTGGCTCTCCGAATGAGGCGTGGAAATCGGATAGATTCCCCGGCCTTCAGTTTGCCCGTGGAGATGATGTTTGAGGTCCCGGGGAGGTAATTCTGATTCATCTTCATTCTGCCGAAAATAAGTAGGCACATCATAATATAATTTTATGCTTATTTGTTTAGCTGGTCGTTCCAACACATCCCTCACCGTCCGAGAACTCTTGCGATCGACCGCTGAGTGCAAGGAATGGTGTGTTGCATGTAAAAGATGTTTCGTGTCATGCTGAAGCAAGACCAAACGCAAAGGTCGGACCCTACGCTTTTTCGACTTATCTGGCAACTCCATAAGATGCTTCGCCGGCCTTCCGGGCCCTCGTGACGATGTCGAGGCCTGTCCTCGATCTCTCTTTTTAATGTCGATTCGGAGGGGGTCCGTGTCAGACCAATCAGCATTGTCGCGGAAGAAAACTTCTTCCTTCCGTCGACTTCTCTCAAACCCCTTCAAATACTTTGGCGGTCTCTCGGCTGAGCTTGTGCTTCAAATCTTTTTTCGACGCTCCATCGATGCAAATTTCGAGATGGACGCAGGAAGTCGACCATGCCAACCTATCTCGTCCGTACTCTGGCTCCGAAGCATTCCTCAACGAGTTTTCTCCCGGTTATGGAAATAGTCTTGATTCTTGATCACCTCCTCCATTGCCACCACTTCGTCCTCCTCAAAGTCTTAATGCATCGTGGAACTCTGTCCGAAAGCGAATCACGAAGAGCGATTCCTATGCTCGTGGATTCCTGTTTGACTTCCAACTTCCTATAGGAGTGGAGACCGCACGAGCTTGCCTGTGAGGTAGACTCGGCTTGGGGCAAGCCGGAGCGTAAGTCCCAAACGAGCGATCCAGGTTTTCGCCGAATGTCGGCCACGGATGAATTTTCCCTCGGCCGTATCGATCCGAATCGCAACTTTCCGGGTCGGCGCGTCCTTCTTACAGGTCGTCCAGTACTTATTTTCAAGGTTTCCGGTAGATTAAAATTTTCAATTTTGAGAAGTGGGCGAAAAGCGACTGAATCATTTTGTGAACCTATAAATCGATTTTTGACCACTGTGCACCGCGACGAGAATGACGCCGACTCACAATGACAGGAAGCAGCGCAATCTGCACTTTTCTTTCAACTCACAGTTCATTGACTTTTCCGCAACAGTCGCAATCGATCGAGAGAGTTTATGAATTTTAATCAAGCCTTAGCTTGCCTGATCGTATGATATCCCACGAAAAAATTCAAGGATGGATCTGGACCGGGCGCGTCCGCAGAGAGGGGGCTAGGAGGCTATAGGGCCCTCCACGATTGAGAGTTCGTAATACTAAGGTATCGGAGCGGGTCGCCATGTTGGAAATCAGCCCCATGCGAGGACCTGATCTAGCCCCCCCCCCCCAGAGAAGAATCCTGTGGACTCCACTGATTCGGACGGAGAAAATTCTCGAACGATTGCCGGAATCCGAGCATCGGCTTCTGCATATTTCCGATGCTGCCTGGGGGCGCCATGGCAGGCAACAAGGCATGCGTCTTCTGCCTCGACGGTCACCAGTCAGGATTTCGCGGATGGGTGGGAGCTCTATACATATGAAAGCATTTCTGAATGGTGTTGGCGTTTGTGTTTATCAGTCGAGAGCTTCTCCGAATACCATGTTCTTGATGAGTTTCTCTGAAGCGGGGAAGAATAATCCTGCTCGACTTCTCGCTCTCGAATATTGAGTTGCCCGTGTGTGGACACCGATTCCTCGTGGTAGATTCCGACGCGTGGAAACGACTGACCCTGACATGAGACTTGTTTATGGGCACGCAGAAGCTGAGTCGGACGGAAAATGGCCAGCGGCGGATTCTGAATGGTGAAGTTCGATGTGAACAAAGCCATCGATCGGGTGGAGAGCCTTGGGATGTTCCGATGGCGAATTCACGACAGATCTTTTTTTGTTCCCCATGCAGCGAATCGTATCTTCCAGATCCTTGACGTCGATGATAGTCGTGGTCTTTTGCTAGAATGACGTCCTCGAATCCCGGAATATCAAACGGCAAGCGTACTCGATGATTTCTTCCATGCTCAGTGAGTTTGCGCGCGATTTATTGATGAGCTCCATTTATCCTGCGACCTGCAGGGTCATTCCAGCGTGAAGGAAACCTTCCATGAGGGCATGCTCGAGTTCGTGCCGAACATGTAGAGAAACCGGCGGTCAGCGAAAACGATCAGAGTCATGAAAAGGCTACGAAACTGCGCTGGCATGTGGAATGAAGAAGCTCCGCGAATCCTGGCCTGGAGAAGAACGGAACGGCCGTCCCCGTGACGACGATAGCCCGGGAAGCCATTGACGGCGAGTTTGGTTTCGCTCCGGAAGTTCCGGAAAGGGTTCCGCACCAGAACCCTTTCGGGAAACCTCTAGGACAGTGGACAGTGTGACTATTCATGTTCTCGGCGGCAAGTCGCTCGTCACTTCTGTCCTTGAATTCGAGGTTTTCCAATGCCGAAGAAACACGAGCACCCCGGTGAGTTCTTGACGGGACAGTGTGGCATCGGGAACGCTCCCGTTCCCGATCCGACGACGCAGAGCAGTGAGGCATTGACGAGGCAGCGGTGGTCGGAGAAGATCGTCATTCGACTGTAAATGTGCATCATACGGACCCGATCGTATGTTCGGCAATTCGAAAATCACGGCGCTTGGGCTGATCGGTGTGGATGATAGAGCTACCGGAGGGTTTTTTCGACATGTCCTAACCTCGCGGCTCGGTACTGTCGGCCTGTCGACGAGGGATCTCTTCGCCGCTGCTAGTGACGTGGCGGAAAATGTTCTGAGGAGCGTCGGGCTCAGTCAGCGAAGATGCTTTGCCCATGGACTCAAACGGGTGGTGAGAAAAACATCTATGGGAGAGACTCAATCGCCGTCCTCTCGCGTCCAGACGACGTCGGACTCGGAATATGAGAGGATTCGGACGATGAAGTACTGACGTGAGAGAGATCGCAGTCGAGACGATCGCAGAGTCAGAGCGGATCCCGGAAGCTCTCAGTGTCTCCGTTGGCGAGGTCATAGAGCGTTTGCCACGGCTGGCCAGTGGTTTCGAGAAAAAAAAACGCGCAGGCCATCGACAGAGCCTCGAACCCAGTCGGGCAATGGGCGCAGAACTACGCTTTCCTAAATTTTATGCCCAGTTTCTTCGAGAATGTTATATCAATATATTAGCAACTCCGACAAAATAATTTTCTTTTCCACAAATATAATAAGATTTACGGTCATAAAACAAGTTTAGTTAAATGATCCTCCATACAGAAAAATACTTGACAGAAGCCACATGACCGAAGCCATATGACCGAATCCATTTGACCGAATCCACTTGACCGAATAGGAGTACCCCCAGTCCATGGGGAGCGCGACGGTTCCGCTATTTTGCTGTCTGGTTCCTTCGTGCATGAGCTGATTGTCTGAGACCGATTCTCGAGCCTTGTTCAACAATCAATCAATCAATCATTCTTACTTCTTGATGAAACTACTCTCAAATTGTCCTCTTAATAAACTCTGATACTATCGCTGTGAGCTCTTCGGCGCCGAAGATCTGATAACATTGCGCTCCTATCTGCATATGAATGAATTCTTCTTCTTGAAGCCTCACGAAGATTCTGACTTCGTAGAATCTATGAGGCCTCGGCTCACTTACGAGGACGCTCAGCTGGATCTCAGATGGAAGTCTCGTCTGGGTTACAATACAGCATGAGCTCGACTACGTCACGCTCGCCTTTATCACTCTCAAGTTTTCGAACTCGATTACGTTACTCCCGCGTAATGCGAGCTGCGGGAACACATGAATTCAGTCCAACGGCTTCGGTCAATGAGTGGCTTCGGTCAAGTGGTTTCGGTCGAGTGGCTTCGGTCATTTGAATTCGGTCAAATGAACGGTAACCCGCCCGATTCTCCCGCGGGGTTTCCCCGAGTCGAGCCACAGCTTCCGGTTGGTCGACTCGGGGAAACTCCGCGGGAGAATCGGGCGAGTTCTTCCGAGAATAGCCCCGCCTAGTCGGAACGGCGTCTATCCTAGGGGGAAAAAGCTTCCGAGAAGTTTGAGTTCGAACTATGAAATCGTCGGGCATTCTTCAGTACCAGTGATTTGAGGAATGACAGATAATATGTGAAGCGGAATCAGGAGAAGGATAGGCAACTCGGGCTCTATAGAGACTCTTTAGGCAGAAATGAGCATTTCGGACAGAATGAATGCATCTCAGGGATCGAGGCCTTTCTAGGCAAATTGGGCATTCTGCCTTGATGTCCTACCTCTAATGATCATAAACCGCCGATTCTTCATAGGAGATGCCGGGAAACCCCAGAGGGGGCGATTAGATTCTCAGAACGAGAAGGCTCCGCGTATTCTGATCACAGATCTGTACTGCGATATTGTATCATTCAAGTTTGTCTTCTTGGTAAACGAAGAAAGTGAGCCGGCTATAGCTCTTCCCCGATTCCCCGATTCATGGAGTTCGACCTGTTTTTAAATTATTGATGGCTGGGACGGGAATCAAATCAATCCAGTGAGTTCCGCATACTGAGACTTCTGGACGGTATTTATCTAAGGAATGCTACTCATAATCATCCAACACGGATGAGCACTTCAACATCAATGCAGATTTCGTTCTCCCCGTCTCCATCATGTAATTTTTCTGAGTGTCACGTTTTCGACGGCGCCGGCGTTACGGCTCACGCAGATCGGGGTACTTCGGTATGGTATGGTAATGGTCCTTGAAGTCATTGTGATCGAGGAGGGTTCGTCAAATCTGGAGAGAGATTGTGGCCTCCTCTCCACGACATCGGCGTCTCTGTCGTTCGAAACGACTCTGCGATCGCTGTCGCGTCAAGCTCAAGCGAGAGTCATCGAAGCGGTCTAACGCGAACGTGAAGCGAAGTTCAACCGCCATGTATCAGTATCTTCTGTTTGTTATCCTAGTTTTGGTTCTGACAATCCTCTACAAGATACATCGAGCCACAACGTTCTGGAGAAACGCAGGAATACCTTATGAGCCCTATCTACAGTATCTCCACAGTTACTTCGTTCGATACAAGCAGGAAGATGTGTACACGATTCTTGAAGAGTACAACAGGAAATACGGACTCGTTTACGGGACCTATCAAGGGCTGACACCAGCGCTCCGCGTCAGCACACTCGAAGGTTGTAAGGATCTCTTGACATCAAACTTCATGAACGCTCACAAGAGATCGATCGAGGTGAAAACTGGCGCTAAACTATGGGACAACAGTCTTTTTTCACTAGATTATAAGACCTGGAAGACGGTGCGAAAACTCACCACGCCAGGCTTCACGCCTGCAAAACTCAGATTCATGGTGCCGAAAATGCAACGCAACTCGGAACGAATGAGTCAGAAACTGTCGAAAATCGCCGCGTCCGAAAACAACATCATCAATCCAGTAAAATACGCTCAAGGTTTCGCCATAGACGAGATCGCCGCCTTGGCGTACGGCCTCGAACTTGACGCGATGGAAGACCCGAAAAATCCATTTGTGGTCAGCGGTCAGGGCGTCTTCGCGCCCTGTTTGGGACTCACTCTTCTGTTGTCCGTTCCTTGGCTTCTCAAATACGTGCCGGTTCATTATCCTCAGAAACACGTGATGAAGTTCCTCACGGAATTTTCGACGTCGGTAATAAAAAGTCGAAGGCAAAGACAATTCCCATCGAACGAGATCGACATCCTCGGGCTGTGGCTGGAAGAGCAGAAAACGAATCCCGAATTCACGGACGACCTCGTCGCGGCGCAAACGTTCACGTTTTTCACCGCTGGTTTCGAAACCACGGCCATGACTCTGTCTTTCACGCTCTACATGTTGGCGCTACATCCGGAGGCTCAGGATCGGGCGTACAGGAATATTTTGGAGAACGTCTCCGACATCGACAACATCACCTACGACGATTACAGCAGAATGAAGTTTGTTGAAGCTTGCTTCACCGAGACCCTCCGCTTGTACCCGACTGATTATATCGTGGACAGAATAACGCAAGCTCCTTGCACCATCGCCGATGTGAAAGTCGAGGCTGGTATGGCGGTCCAGATCCCTATTCCTGCCATGCATCGAGACAGCCGATACTTCCCCGAGCCTCTGAAATATCGTCCGGAGCGCTTCCTCAACGAAGACTGTCAGGCTTTCATGACCTTTGGAGATGGACCCAAAGGTTGCATCGGGCGACGGCTCGCCCTCCTCCAACTGACCGTTCTGCTTACCGCGGTTCTGACGAAAGTGCGGTTGGAGCCGCGACCCGATGACAAGAACGCAGATATCAAAGAGCTACCGATTAAGCTGAATCCAGGCATGCCTTATCTGGCGACCTCCAAAGACTCCATCGATATTTGTGTGTTGCCGAGAGGGAAATGAAAATTTATATTCCCCGACATACATGGACTCATCTATATCCATGGATTGTAAAATGAATCGACGAATAAAGATCAATTTGCTCATCGCCTATCGCGCAACGATCAAAGAAAATGTTGACATGAGATATGAACGAAGATTCCGGTCCGATGACCGCTTTAATCACGATCTTGACACAAGCGCTATATAAATGACAGCCAGAAGCTCGGTTTCACTTTCATCAGACTTTTATTCCTCTGCATCAACGACATATATTCATGTGATTAGAACTTCGTTGATTGCTTCGCTTGTGGTTCGATATAAGAGAATAGGTTCTTTTCTTCACAGTGGTATCGAATAGCTACAGTATCGATCATGAAAGAAACGTCCTCCTGGCGTGCAGTCGTTCCTGCAACACACAGTCAGATCTTGTTTCAGAGGACTCTCTCCTCCAACTCGGTTCAATTGTCTCAGTGTCCATATCACAAAATACTCGCCAGTCCCTCCCGGGCTGGAACCGTTGCACGCATTTGGCTATCTACCGTGTACGTTACGACGTTCACTGCTGCGTTGTCACCGTCGCCGTGAATATATTGGTTTTCAATGCGTCTAATGATTTATTCTCGCTCCTGCTGCTCCAAGGGACAGAGGGAAGAACTTGAGTAAGTCCCAACGTCTGCTTGTGCAGACGACATTGACTTCCCAGAAAGTAGGGTAAGTGTCGAGACTCGAGGGCGCCATAAGCGCCATACGATGGTGCGGCTAAATGATTCACTCGGTAATTTCAGGCGATTGGAAGTAGGTTTCGGCGTGCCGGCGTCGACTTTGGCCCCGGATAGCGTTGAGGAGAAATTTTCAGCGCTATCGAGAATGAAATGAGGAGGAAGGGAACTGCTATGGAGCGGTAGTCTCGCGAAACTCAAACAATCAATCGTTTTTGGTGCAGATATCGACGAGAGCCGAGACCGATGTGGCAACTGATCGAGCCCGTAGTTCTCGCGGTAGGAGAGAAACATCCCCAGCGAGATGCGAGGATCCGCCGGATGGATGAATATTCTGATAATCTTTGTGGGTTCATAATCGACAATATCCGCTCCTCGGAATCGCTATACTCTCGGCTGCGGTCCTCGGGTGTCGTTCATTCCACCTAGAAGGGAACAACATTTTGGTGAGCAACCGGTCGGCGACAATACGATTTGTGCCGGAACAAAATTCAGGCTCCACATCGACGATCACAACGAACGATTCCCGTTCAGAGAGCGAATACTCTCCGAGACCGAGTCGAACGTACCTTTTGTTCTTGGGCGAAGAAATTGACGGCGTCTTTGGCAACTCTGCAAACGTCTTCATCTAGGTCGTCGAGGAGAATCGCGAACGCAGCTGGGAGTTCCGTGAGTCCCAACGTTGCGAGCAGCTCACATCGCTTCCGACCGTTCTCTTGGCTAGAATCACTGTCCGAACTCCTCTCTTGATTGGGTTTTTCGTCTTCTTCTGTCGGTCCGGGTTTCTCTTCAGGCTGAATATTCGTCTCGTTTTCGGTTGATGATTTCTCTCCATCGGTCGAGGGGGTGGTCGAGACAGATTCTTCGATCTCAACGGCAGCGGCTATGGTGGTCTCCTTCTTCGGCGTCGAGGCCTCGGTGTCGGTTTCCCAGTCTTCATCGAAACTACAGAGTTTTAGTGGAGGTTGCGTGGTCCTCCTCCGACGATGAGTCCGCCTCGGCGGTCTCAAATGAGCGACTGTTTGAGCGGCTTCGGAGAGCTTTGTCCGACACGGCTCGCAGCTCTGTTTGTGCATCGAGACGATTTTGGCGCATCGAGTTGTCATCTTCGATAGGAGTTTCGCTCCTTCGAGACGTACGTTGGGAACTCGGTTCTCCAACAGGGAGAAGAGTTCTTTCCTGATGAGCTTGTTTACGATGGCCATGTTTCGCAAGCCTACGCATTGAGGACAGATGCTCCCGATATCCTCGGTGGCGCGTTGAACTTTTGTCTCGTCGGCTCCCTCGAGCAAATCAGATTCGTACGGAACTCCTTCTACGATAGAGGACAGCAACCGTGCGAACGTTTGTCGATGCTGCCACTTCACCCATTTGTTGTCGACGTACAGCAGACGAAGGAGCTGGAGGGTGATGTCGAGAGCTTCGAATAGACTCGAGATCCCGCGATACTTAGTGTTCGGGGGAGGGACCGTATTTTCTTTCCCGGCTTCTTCCGCGTCGCTCTTCTTGTCGCTGCTCGTGTCGTGGACATTCGAGCTCCAGATGAGCGGGCCGAAGCACGCGGCGGCAGAAGACCGGACTTGAGCAACTTTGTCTTGCAGAAGTTTCACCAAAATGGGCAACAAGCAACGAAGGCGTTCCTCCCATCGGTAGTAACCGGCGATCAAGCATATCTGATTGGCGAGCTCATCCCGAAGTCTCCACATGCGATCGTTCTCACTGCGAGTGAACTCCGACAGCGATTGCAGCAGAAGCAATCTGGACTTCGGTTCGAGATGAGCGCAGATTTGGTTGAGGTTGCGTAATAACGGCAGTCTGACCTCGTCGACGTCGCGGCAGAACGCGTTGAACATGGGAATCAGGTACTTGACCGAATCTCGATCTCCGACGATGATGACAAGACTGTGGAGACTCGACGCCACCGAATGACGTACCTTCCATTGAACGTTGCTGCTGAGCTTGAGCAATAAGTCTCGGAGATGCTCCTCCCAGTGCTCCGGTCCAAGGGCAAGTGCCACGGCAGGCAACGAGTAGGCGCAATTGCGAGGCAGATCGAGACAGTCTACAGTCCGGGATAGCGTTGGCTCGAGCATCTGTTTGAAATGCTCCAAAAGAAGCGTAGGAATCCCGCATTCGGACACATCGGTGTCCGACACGATTCGTGAGCTCGACTCGCTCTCCATCGATGAGAATAATTCTTCGATATCTATCTTGAACAAAGCCGATTCGGTCGGCTGATCGTTTGAGTACTTGCTCAGCCGTCTCTCTATCGACGGGTTCAATTCGTAGAGATTGCTGTAGCGTCTTCCGGCGTTATTACGTAAGTCTCGCTCGTTTTCGTCGGTGAGCTTGTTCCCAGCGAGCGTGAGCTCTTCGACTTCGGGCAGAGGTGATCGCCAAAACATAAAGCTGTTGAAGTTGATGTCGGTTTCCGTGTTGTTATTATTATTGTTGTTGCTGCTGCTACTACTACTACTACTGCTACTGTTGAGCGTCTTATTGTTATTGTTGTTCAAGAGGTGGTTCTTCGTTATTCGGTCGTTCGACGAGCCGTTGTTGTTCGTGTCGTCGTCGCCGCCGCCCGGGTCTAGGGCGGCCGTCACGATGGAGGAGAAAGCACTTTCGGAAATCGAGAGATCTCGGATGTCTTCGCTGAGTATGTTGATGTCTTTGTCGTGAATCGGCGCCGCGTAATCGGACGTCCTGCGGACGGCCGCCTCCTGCGCCACCCCGTCGGGCCTGAGCAGCTCGAGCCCGGTTCGTTTCGGGTCTGCGAACGTCGAGATAAAGGGACCGAGGTTCTGATAAGCCGCTGCCACGACCCATTTGGCAGAATCTCGGAGCAAACAAAGGAAACGAGGCGCGAGCGCCTCCAACCGTAGTTTTGGATCCACCACACAAGATATGGCCATGAACGACTCGGTGCAAGCCTTACGCACGGACCACGCGTCATCGTCGCATAGCGACAGGAACGTCGTTAACTGCAAGCGAAAGTTTCGTGAGCCACGATGCTCTCCCGCCTACTGATAGGAGCTGGCTCGAATCCTGATCGAGTTGTGTATCGTGTCTTCGATAATAACTTACAAGACTCTCCTGTATGCACTGTGCGTCAAGTACTTGGCACAGGTCGACCATGGCAACAGCGCAAGCTCGACGAACGTTGAACGATGGGTCGTTGCAGAGCTTCAGGAACGGGGGAAGCAAATGTTTTTGGGCCGGATTCTTATCGACGAACTGGATCAGTTTGGCCAAAATCTACAGGAAAAAACGGAAGGAAAGGCGTTAATTCCAATCAAGTCTACGAGGCACGAACGGGTCGGCCATTGGGACTTATCACCGCCGTTGCTTGGAAGCACAGACAAGGGCTCCCCACTGACTCAATGGAGGAGAAAAAATTCGCCGAGTTCTCTAACATGCAAAGGGAAAAGGCTAGAACGCTGTGTGTGCATTGACCGCCAGCACCGTCAAAGACAGGCTAGTGAGACGAGGCTCGAATCCGACATCTCACTACCCTTGTCTTTCACGCTGATAACGGGTTCACGAGAAATCCAATTTGATGATCGATTCGCCAGGGGGATCCTTCGGCAGATGATCAGTCGTTCGAGAAAAAACATCCGTATGTGGGATGGTTGATGACGGCGCGCTCCGTCGTGCCACCTCATCAAAGCTGGCTGTGATACGGAATGGGAATTAAAACGTCGTCACAACCACTTTGACGGGACGGTCACGGCGGAAGACTCAATGGTGCAGATCTCTTCCCTGGAATTGCTCCCTCAGATGAATCGATGACGCGACCGCCTCCTAAGTCATCAATGATGGCTGTGATATGAACGGTATCAGGCACAGACCACAGCCAACTCGATGAATAGGCGACGGTCGGGGATTGCTTGGAAGCCGCTCCAACAGGCACGGGTAGTCCTTGCTACCGCCTGAGGTTGAGAACTATATAGAGAGCCCGAGGGGGCCGACGGCGCCCCCGTATTCCCGTCTCTCTCGAGGACGACTTCGATGACGAGGAGAGCTCATCAAAGGTGGCTGTGATACGATCGTTTCTGAGATACGTAGTCACAGCCATTTGATGGCGCCCTAATCACCGTTGGCGTGCGAAGACACTCGATGGGAAAGCTCCGGGGAGGTTGAAGAATGGACTACAGCCATCGTCAAAGACAAGGTAGTGAGACGATTCCGTGCGTCTTCAATGCGGAGAGAGAAGGCGCGACTTCATCCTTTTTAGGACATCTCACTACCCATGTCTTTCACGACGCCGGGTCAACTTCCCCCCCACCTGGGACGCCGGAGGTCATGAGCACAGCATGCAGGGACCTATTTTCCGTGCTGCTCGGGCGGAATCCAAAGTCGAATACACGAATATCGGCGAAGAACTCACCGTCGCGGCTTCCTGACGCTGATCTTGGAATTCTCCGTTGACCGAGTGGTCGACACCAGAAATCCTCGCCAGTTGCAGAACTGTGGGCAGGATCTCCTTACAGATTCCAGGTGGAGCGAGCAGTCGGCATTCGAGCATTCTGAAGAGCACCAAGTGCGATGTTTTCCGTACTTGGATCACCCGGTCCAACATGAGAACCGTCAAAGACGGGATGATGCATCGACGGTGCAGACGGACAAGCAGAGGTTTCGGGGGCATCGGGAACCTTCTGTTTGCGTCGCCAAACGCTCTCATGTGATCTTGTCTGTTCAAGCATATTCCCGAAAGCAGGCTGAGGTGTTCCAATAATTCAAGACGGACTCCAGGTTCGCTGTCCTGCGTCAGCTGCTCGATCATTTTCCACAGCATGAGCATCTGCTGCTCCGTGCAGTTCTGACCGAGGTCGAACAAGCATTGCGCCAACGAGCGAGCGGCTTGTTGTCTGGAAGAAAAACGAGCATCTTAGAGTCTACGTTCCGCTCCGGCGAGCTCGTTCTCAGTTTCGATAAGTTTAACCATCGGGAATCGTAACTTCGACTCCCGGTTATTTGAATTCCTAAATTCTGACGATCTATCCGCTCTCCTCGTTCTTTTTTCCTTATCAGAAGATTTAAGGCGCGGGTGGCCCTCTCATACCGCTCGTCTAGGTACGCTCTCGGTCGTTTCGCGCCGCGACGCAGCAGTGGACCCAGACGCCGATTCCGGGCGTTCTACCGGATGACGATGATGATTTGTTGGACGGCGGCTGCAGCGCCAACGAAACGAACAATCCATCAACCGTTTCTGAAGACATCGACCCTCGCAGAAAATCCGTTGTCGTATGAGAGGAAACGACGAACAGAGCGAATTTTGTTTCGCGCCCAACGTCGCGGTCGGAATTCTTCGACGGGAGCCGTACGAGCACCACGTTTGCGACCGCTTCTGAGAGTTTTCCCCTCGAATACAATTTTCTGAGAGTTTCTCGTAGCGGAGACCGGGTCGCGGCGAATCCATGTAAATCATCCCTAATAATTTTTCGTGGCCATCGACTCAGGTCCTGTTCCCGCCCATAGGGCGAAAACCTGACCGCCACCCCGCAGAACTTCTGCTCTCAACTAAACCACCGAGAGAGACATACATGAGAAACATGGGATGACGACGGAGCGGCCGTCGTCGCCGCCGCCACAGCCGAGGCCCGACTGCCAATAAGCCGCCCGCGAGCGACAAATCGAGTTATGCGACGTTCGGAGGCGCGCTGCATTCACCCAGCGAAAGTTTCTCACAGTGTCACGTCGTGTCATCGAACGTAGTCCTCACCTCAATCACAAGCCGTTTACACGAAACTCCGCGGCGGTTCTCGTCCGTCGGTCGAATCGGGCATGCCGGAAACGCCGGACCCGCTCGCCGACCAATCACCAAGTTCACATGGAGAGATCTTAGACTCCAATTTAGAGAGTTCACTTCCACAACTCCCATCTTCCAAGCCGGGAAGCGGAGCGTTTCTCAGCAAGAGCCGGACAGAAGCGTCCGCATGCACGCGTCTCCACGAAGGCGACCACAGATTTTGGCGGGAACGCAGCCGCTTTCATGGTGAACTTGTCCTTCTTCTTCTTCGAGTAACTCCGATGGGAGAGAAGTTCTTTTGTGTTCTTGCCCGCTCGTTGTTGGATAGGCGTCGTAGAAAGAGGAACCAAGATCACCCCAGAAGGAGCCAGTCGACTAGCGCCAGGCTTCGCAACGAACCCCACTTCGTCAACGGAATGCCCCCGAAGCGACAACACAGCTCCGTATTCGCCCCATCGCGAGAGCAAAATTGAACGCTGGCACGAACATACAGGAGCACAAGCCGACTTATGCGCGCCACCAATATGCTATAGTGTTTGCCCTCGAATGGTTCGGTCGAACGCTCGCATTCTGGCGCCAAACACCCACAAACTCCCAAGGAGCGAATTCCTCTCGGCGGCGGTGATTTGGTCCTCAAGCGGGATGAAGCGCAATCGCGGCTGCTTTTGTGACAAGCAAATGACTGCGCTGTTCAATTCGAGAGCACTTCGCGGGCAAGAGGCGAGCTCCTCTCAGCTCGGAAAGAAGCGAAAAATGTCGATGGATCCATTGTGACAGCGATAAGAGTGGATCAATTCAACTCGACGAGCGGATCTTCGCAGAAGGAGGAATGGCATGATTCCAATTGAAACTGTCCGGAAAATGCTTACGAAACGCTTTTCATCACGCGAAATCTCCTTCTCGCGCGGACACTCCGATTCGTGGGTAACCGATCGATCGACCGCTTTGCGACGAGCACCGTATTCGCACGCGAAGTTCGATCTCGCATCGCTGCGGATCCTTTCAGAACCTCGCAGTTTTTGCTGCATACCGGCGAAGGGAGGGAACTCCCGCTTATTGTGGTCTCATCGACAGCAGGAATAAACTACGCGACGCCGTAAGCCTTGCTCTCCATTATCATAGTGAACTTGAGCACAAGAGAAAGGAGACAAGCAGCAGGCCCTCTTCAATTTCAGGCGTCAGCGCTTATCTTATCGATCGCGTTCGGTTGAATCTTCAGAAAACAAATAACCAACAACAACGGGGATGCTCTAAAGAGTATTCCGTCTCTAGTCGTAAGCTCCGCTTGTGGGGAAAAATTCGAAATATCTCGAGATTCCCACGATGGATTGATCAAATCCGCTCCCTCCTAGTGAATCGATATGGGACGGATCAAGACCCGGAGTGAAATCGCAGAGGAATCACCTGTCGAGTGCTTTTGGAACTCGGTCGAACTCATTCATTGTTGGGCCAGGACCTGAATCGGCGGTGTTCCGATTCCAGAGGGCAGCCCACGAGGCATCGCAGACGCTTGGGTCCGCTCGGGAACGACGGAGGGAGCCGGAGCTCGAGCGGCACATCGTGGAAACTGTCGGCTGGGTCTGGATGCAGCGGCTGCTGACTCCGTCCGCTTCGTCGAGCACGAGAGAGACGAACCGAGCTGCTCTCGGCTCGACAACTCGGGTCGGGTTGCTCTCCGGGCGCTACCGACAGCATTGACGAAAGCTTCTGCGGAAGTATTCGCGAACGCATTTGTGAGAGCATCCGCGCACGCATTTGCGGACGCATTCTGGATAGCGCTTGCGGTGGAGCCTGCGGCAGCGATGGCGGTGACGTTTGCGCTAGCAAGTTCAAGTCGACAAGAGCCTGGCTGAGCCGTTTCTTGGCTGGAATCCAGTGATCATTGTCGCCGCCACGACCGCTTTCGACCACGGTGGTTCGGAGGTTCGCAGCCGACACAGAGCACCCGGACAACTGGCTAACTGAAAGCGCCAACGAGCGAACGCCGTTCGTCCGGCCAACAGATTCAGCTGAGCAGCGGTTCGGGAGGCGCCGCCGTTCACTCAGAACTCGGTTAGCATCTGTAGTTTTTTTTGCCGCTCCTCTGCTCCCCACATACCGATTCACATCGCCACCACAACGGCATTCACAACAACTATTCATACGAGTCCGGCGACAAGTGCAGTATCCCTCGCCCGGCGAAAAATCCACGATTCCTGTGGACTTCGAAAGTCGCTGCGAATCATACAGCATGTGGACCTTCCAACACCGCAAATATTTCGATCGGATCAGCTCACAAATGAGACACTCGAAGTTTCCCCTGATCGCGTATAGAGAGCGATACATTAGCATAGGTCAGCGAAATGCGCAGTAATATTCGCCTCGAAACCGAGGTGGGGTGGGAGCAGCAGACAGAAAGCAATCTGCGGCTTCAAGTTAGTCGGTCGTTTCGTTGGCCGAGAAACAGGAGGCCCCCCTAACCGGCCAGACTAAGTCAGACACCATGGAAGAGATAGAAGCGACGAAGAGTCAGAGCAGGAGATTTTCTCCGGAAACGTGAGAGTGCTTGTCGGCTCTTCCTCCGACAACACTTTCTGCACCGAGATAGACAGCGACCGAATCCTCGAGAGAGCGCGGACTTCCATAGAATGCTGAAGCAGCCAGCGTCGGCTCTTCCGTGCAAATGGAGAGAAACGCAATCGAGCGAAGGTCGGCAAAGGCAGAGCCTCAACAGGACCGTCTAAGTCCCGACGGTCTCTCGCACGTTGGTCAACCGTTGTTGTCTCAAGATGTCGGAGTTCCGCTTCTGAGCCAGTTTAACGTTGACGCCCTCAGCCGACTGTGCGCCGAGGAGCTATAGCAGGTTATTACTCGCTCGTATCGTCTGTGTGTGATCAGAGGGTTCAGGATCGTGAATGCGTTGAGCGATACGAGATAGGCCAAAAAGCACCGGATGAGAGCGAGAGAGACAATCGGAGCTCGGAGAGAACACAAACACGACGCATTGTCCCGAAAATATCGCAGAGAAACGGCAAGAGGGAGGACGACCGACGAATGGCGCCTCAAGTGATCATTTCATCACTTTTCCTATTGGCCATCGTACGATGGCTCAGAGCACGTCGACGTCGTCGTCGCCGTCAGCGAGGAGATCGCTGCCACGCAAGTCACGTGCTCCTCGCACCCGCCATAGAAGCATACGAATTCAAGCATGTATGGATCGAACGAGCTGTAAAACATGCGGTGGCCGGCAATACCGAGTCTCCAAGCGAGCTGAGAGGATAAATGCCATGCCATAAGCATCATCGTTGCCGCCGCCGCCTCCGCCGTCTTCAACATCGCTCTCGCCCATCCCCGACATCCGTCGGTAGTGAGATGTTGTCGGTCGTGACAGACCGCTAACGGCATTTTCCTTTCCGTTGTTGGAACTCTGTATCCAAGGCTACAATAACGGCTGGAGCTTCTGCCACCACCGCCGCGCCACTGCTGACATCACCGTCAGCCCTATAATTTCATCACAAATCATTCCAAACAGTGAGCCTCCGACGAAGCGAAAGTAATGCTCCCTCTGCGTGGGGATTCCCATGACTCATTCGTTACTCGGAGCTATCTCTCCGGCTGCACGATTCTCGGTTCGAGTCAGCTGATAGGGGGACGACGACGGCTGATCGAGCGGAATCTTCGAATCATACGAAACCCAATGTCTCGGATGCTGGTCATGGTTCAGCGGAAGCGGCTACGCGCATGCGAGTCAAGTCCAATGATCTCATGGATGCTTTGGGTTAGGACGTTAGGAGGAGGAGACGGCGCCGATGGTGGCTAGTTGATCCATCCAAGCTCAGACCCACGAACGAGGCTCGTGTCGCCTTCGGTATTCGATCTCGATCGGAGGTGCAATCAGAGGGATCGCGGAAAGACCGGAATACCAGTCGAACCGCCGGCCTACTAAATCGGTGAACAGGCTGGCAACCCCACCCTGTGTTCCAATGGTGGCTCTGGAGCCGAGTGGGGAATCCAAGATGGCGACGACTCGACAACCTCTCTCAGTCCGTACAAGGGGCGGCGGCTGCTGCTGCCTCACCGTCCACGGCGGCGGCGGCGGTTCAGCTACGCACACGAGCCGGATCGACAGACAGACGATTCTACCGACGGACCTAGAACAGCCAAAAAGAGGTCCAGGGGTTGCTGAACTCTTGACGGAGGGACGAGTCTTCGGTCGGACAGACGCGCGGACGGACAGACCTGGCCGGACCCCGGGGGGCGTCTGTTATCGGAAGTGCGCTGCCAGAAGGACGCCGAGTATTTCCATGACAAACCGTATTCCGACAATCCAATATTCCTGCTCGTATTGCGAAGTACAACTGGATTGGGTCCTTGAGTAAAACATGGGAAAAACAATGCTTCGAGCTTTCGTCTCGAGACTTCTCGGTCGCCGTCCCGGGGACCGCCGCCCTCATCGCAGCCAGACCCATGCCCAATCGCTTCGCGCACCAAGCTCCCCAGTAGACTCGGAGTCCTCACCCGGGACCCTTGCTCTTCTACTGCTCCAAAGGAAATAATTTTCCCGATGATGTATCCTCCCTAATGAGAATTTGTCGATTGCGACCAATCAATCACCGAGCCTCCACCAAATATCTCAAGGATGAAATATCCAGAGCGACGAGCGGAAGACGATGGAAACCCAACAAGGCTGTCAGAATGTCGCGCCTGCCTCTCGACGCGATAGCCCGAAACGCGCGCTCCGGTCTTCGTCGCAGAAGAGCGGACTCAGTCCGATTCGGATGAATCGTCTCCGAAAGTTCGGAATCAGCAGAAAATTCCACTAATCATCATTTCGGTAATTCGCAGTAATCGAAATTCTCCCCTGGCACCAGGAACAAGGTAGTGAGGAGCGAGAGGATCTCCTGAGCGACCGTTGAATGAATGCATGCTGAGGGCACCGAGGTTCCACCGGAATACCCTCGTCCTCAGTTGGAAAAATGTAAAATATTCGAATGCTCCGTAGCCCCATCTCTGCTCCGATTCGACGTATGTATATGTGTCGAGAGACTCTGTGTCGAGTTCTTTCTGTCCGTACAGCACACTGGGATCCACTGCGTGAGGCACTGCCCGCTCATGGCGAAGCGACCGCCGCCGCTGCTACTAGAAGATGGCGTCCTCTCCTTTCAGTGCTGCTTGCTGATCGTTAGCTTCCCTTGCTGACTGACTGACTGTCTGACTGACCGACCGCTTGCCTAACTGCTCGCGACACCTCCTTGAGGTTTTCCCAATTAACTTCTCCTTAAAATCAGGGGGGACGCATCGAACGCAGACCGATCCGATGGCGAGAGGGGAGCTCTTCGTTATCACGCTGGGGTTTGTTGATGATGATGCTCGACAACGAAGCACGCTTGCATCAACATTCCTACGGCGTGCACCAAACACGCGTTCAGATTCTCGACGTCGTCCCTCGCTATCACAACGATGTCAATCCGCATTCAAAAGTGCAATATCTAATTTCGGTGGGGGCACGCTCTCGGGAGCCTCCCGAGGCACAGTCGTCGACGAGGGTGTCCGCTCTCGACCGCAAAATGGAGCTGCGCGTTTTGGTTGGAGTTCCCGGACCACGCGGCCGGATTTCCCAACGCGACTCGAATCGAGAATCTATCCTGATGAACTCTGATTTTGAAGCTATTCTCGGCCCCTGATCGGTCGCCTAGAGATCCTTTCCGAGGTACTTGATACGTCGAGTCACCGAGAGGGGGAGTGAATCGCGGGATTCGACTGCTCAGCGTCGTGCGCCCAGACTTCATGACAATCTAGTATTGACGGACGGAATCCACTTACCTCCGAACTGATTGGCGCCGCGTGAACGGCGATGCATTCTTGGCGGCGGGATTTTACGTGCGCCACCGTTAAAACGACAGCGACCGCAGCCGAGATCGATTCGATCCGACTTTGATGCTTCGGATCGCGAGAAAACATCACACACTGCAAATCCATCCATCGCGAGTACGACTCCCACAGCCATCGCACAACGATGCGCGCTGGAATCCTCGTGAAATCTCCGTTTGCAAGAGGGCTCGGATTCGTTGCCGCCGCCAACAGTGGACGCCGTGAAGTGAAAGGCGGTTCGCCACTGACCGAGCGAGTTGCTAGACCGACTGCCTGCTCGGCCGACCGCCTGCGGTGATGATCAACTCTGACTGTGATGCTAGCCAGTCGACCAGCCAGCTAACAGTCAAGAAGCAGCCGCGCCGCCGCCAGACGAGCAAGCAACCCGCGACGCAAACACACACACACGGAACACGCACACCACGGGGCGAGTGAGAGAGCCGCCGATGACGACGGTGCCGGTGGTGGCGGCGGCGCCAGCAGCGGCGGCAAACGTCGGAATTCCCTCGCCGCCAGCGAGCAGCGGCGACGGTGGCGGCGGCCATGGAATGGCTTCCTCTCATCTCGAGGGAGGAAGCTGCGCGGGAGCATCATGTCAGAGCGCCCCCTGGTGCTCGAAATCGACAATGTTATCCGGGAGGGGAGGATTTCAGCGCCAACTTTCGAAAAGCGCATCCGAAGCCCCACGGTCGCTGAGCTTCCCGTCGCGGGACTATCAAGAGCGCGCGCAGACCGCCCTCGCTGAGAGGCAGGCGAGCGATCGCGGAGAGCTTGCTGCAGACCGTATATCGAATGGATCAGTGGAAAGATCGACCATATCGACTAGCTTGAACTCCAATAGTCCAAAGAATGTTGACATTGCCTTCTGTTCGACGTGTTGTACGCAAGCGGACACCTACCCCCACCCCATGAGTGTCGGGGGTCTCCGACAAGCTCCAGGCTCTTTCCTCGTGACTCCGAACCGCGCCTTGATCAGATTAGTCGAGCTTTGCAATGAAACCGCCCACGTTGAAGTTCTCATAGAGGTCAGCGGCCCTGGTAGAGGACGGATGACTAAGAGCTTCTGAATATTCTTTGTGTCTGAGCCAAATAAATATCGGAGTAATCTCATTGAACGTACAACCGACAGCTCTCTCTTGAACGAGTGACGTCATCCGTACAAAGTAGGAATAGATTACTGATGAGTAAGCTCGAACGTCTACAGCTCTCGGATGACACATGCACCCGAAACAAAAGACGTCCCTCTTCAAAAAAGGTACCAATCGAACAAAAATCTACCGCGACACCGATTGCTGCGCAGGCTATTTCCGTTCCTGCGTCACGGGCTATACGACATTCAAGCGAGAATTCCCACCGGGATTCCCGCACCGGAAGGGCCATTTGCTCATCATTGTTCAAGGGAAGCCCTTCTCGCTGACCCGCGTCAGGATCTCATTCGCGACCTGATCAAAGGCAGATGCTGAGTCACTCTCGCCATGAGTTCCCTGATTTTCTGTCCGAGCTCATCGTCCTCATCGCGTGTCAGGGTCCCAATGAGTCAGGGGGATCCCCATATTCCATAGATTCGCAAAATGGTTTCCAAAAGCCCGTCGTTCGCATACATCGAATAACGCATCGGATGTGAATAGAGCTATGACAAAGCGTACACACCATATCTCTGGATAATCATTCGGGAGTTCTCGCTCGAATCAGATATGGCAAAGAATTTCGGACCTCCGACGCGACCGGAAGAGTCGCTCCGATCACTCCATGAGAGAAACTCGTGACATCGAAGTGCTTCGTCGGTCTCTTGCGAACACTGATGAATGGGTCGATCACAACAACGCTAGCAAAACTATCAGCGTTCGCGTATATCTCGATCGAGAGGCCGCGTATGTTTATCGGTCGCAGAGACTTCGATGATCCGCAACCATAAATATGTACTGACCTCGCACTACTTTCTTTCGAGGAGGCGAGCCGGATGCATCTGAGCAATTCATCCTCGAGTTCCGGGTCTTGACCGAAGTCCAAGAGAGATGGATCGATCACGTCTGGTAGGTCCTCCGGTGAGAACTGGAATTCAAGCGTTACTGAGCGGGGAATCTTTGAGAACTTGGGCGCTACTACATGGTTACAACTTGGACGGAACTAAGATATTAGCAGCGTATTCATCACATGTGTCGGATTTACGACCAAGTTGTTCCTCAGGGATCGAGAGTTTCCCCGAATGCGACCGCAAGACAGGGGGAAATTCGAGGACCGAATTTCGAAAATAGATATCCTGGCTCGGAGGAAGCTGGAGAGTGGATTTCTCACGGCCGAGAGAGGAAAATTGAGGATAATATTTACCAGATTCCCCTGATCCGCCTCTGACTCTTCGTCTTCAAGATTCAATCGTTGATCGGCTTCCTCGCTTCTGGCTACATCTTGATTCGACTCGTCTCTGGGCGAATTTTCGGTTTCCTCGAGGGCATCTGAAGCTTCTTCGAAGTTTGAGCATTCGTCCGAAGTTGGCGATGAGCCTATGTCGGGTGACCTGCAATTCGAGTTCTTCTATCAACATCCCCAGCCCCTTAACGTCAGGATATGCCTGTGTCCTCAAATCATCCGAATCGATTCCGAATAATTGTAAAGACTACAAGCGATGGTACGGACTCGTCACAGCGCAGATTCATGTCTCCCAAATGGATGTCAGTGAATTAGGGATTCAGCGGTTCTCTAGGAGAAGTTGAGCGCTCTGCCCAGCTTCATCCCGTGAAACGTATTGAAGGAAATCTCGCGCTGAGCAAGTTTACCTAGAATTCGCCGTAACTAGGAATACGTCATCGGAATCGGCGTACTGCGCAGTGAATCTTCTTTCTGCGCAGAGTGGTGGATTGAACCTCACAGTGGCACTTTCTCTCAATGAATACGATCGAGAATGCCACGATAACGACGCATGAGACATTGAACATTCAATGACACTGGTGTCCTGCTCGAGAAAGTGAGAGTTCCCCATGAATGGACTCACGAGTGAAATCTCAACGACAAGAGGAATGGGATTAGTTAACAGAACAGAGTCTTCCCAGACGGAGTGACGCTGATCAAAACATGGCCTGCTCTAACAGACAGAGTCGGTACCGTTGCGTGAGTTCACCATAAACGAAGTAACAGCTTTTGTAGATATACTCACGCGGAAGATTCCTCGTTCCCGGGCATGACCGGGGGCTCGAGCATTTGTGGTGGTGGCTCCGGTAAGGGCTCGGTACTCATATTGCTTCTGTAAATAATGAAGCCTATCTCAGTCAGATTGATCCAGTATCACATGGACGACTCATCCAGTACAGCTTCCACGCCAAGGCAATATTCGGCCATACTAGACGATGAGAGTTCTCCAGGAACAGAATCATAAGATCATAGGTTCGATTGACTTTTCAAATGATGACGAGAGCGTCGGAAAGGGACTTGGAAGTCAATCGTCCATTTATGACGGAACCAGTCATCTATCGCAACATGGTCTGCGGAATATCGCTGAACCTACTTCTGTATCGTTTACGCCCCACGATTGCTGACTGCTTCGAACTTTTACTCCCGAGATATGATCACTCCGAAACTTCTCACTTGGTAAGTTGAGGAGGGAACGCTTCTCAATGAGCTCTTCTTGACATCACCACACAGAGCCTTCTCTCAGACGGCAGCCATGTTGACACCAATGGAATGATGGCCATGATTATTGACTGGCTATGATTCTAGCGAGGCGACTCGTCGAGATCGTCAATACCCCTTGACGCAGGACCTCTCAAACTGCGGGGCCACGCCCCCGCGGGCCGGGGAGACTCTTCCGGTGGGGTGCGGGCAGGTATCTGGAGATTGTGAAGAAACGGTGCTCTACGCACACGCCCTTCTCTCCAAACTCCCATCTCTCCGCGAACTGGCATTCACCATACGAGGTCTGGCCTCATCCTTCGCCAATCACGTCGCGTCGGTAGTTTCCGATTGTATGTCTTGATAGACATCGAGGGCAAAAGTCGTCTGTGTTCCGTCGGGAGACAGGATCTCCGGATCGAGGGGACCTCCTGAAACAGCGGTGCGAATGACGACTCGAGGCTCACTCTGATTCGGCTCGCGGTCGCGATCCTGGGTCGAAGATCAGCCACCGATCATTCACGGATTTTTCCCTACTCGAGGCCGGATACCTCGTCTGAGTACTCAGGTAGGCGGCGCGAGAACACGGACTCACGCTGACGCGTGTCTCGGACTCCTGATATTCCGGGGAATATGTAGTGGCGCCTAATTGATGCTCTCAAGTAGAAGAATCTTTCCGCGCCGATCCATCCAAGGAGCTGACTGGGGGAATCAGGGCTCCTCGAAATAATACGGATTAAATACGGATCCGAGCCCACTGAGCCCGGCAGAATAATTAATATTCGCTACCGGATCTCGGATTGGACAACAGGTCCCGGAGGACGAATCGGTCTTCTTGGTATCAGCGATCTATATGCCATCTTCAATATCCCTCTCGTGCATGCTCCATTCCCCACATTCCTTCCGTCGTTCACTCCCTGAAGTTCTGAGACCTCGTGACCTCTATTTTTCGGGAGTCATACACTCATTGCCGGCGGGTGTTCCTGGAATCGAGAACGACTCGAGGGCGATCGAGGGATCTTCAATGAAAGCCTTTGATGCCACGAATCCGCGGTCGAGCTTCGGACGATTTCAAGGGAGTAATTCCCCTATCTAGAGTCTAGACTCTAGAGTCTAGAGTCTAGACCCTGTCTCTTCGCAAGGCTGCGGGCTTGACTTGTCGAGCAGTTCGCAGGTGGGTATCCAAGAGTCTATGCCAAACGACGTACAATCTTGAGATGTGACCCTCAGGAGGAAGGATCTCCGCGCGTCAAGAGCACTTTTTCGGCAGCTGGAGACAAAATAGGTTCCGAGGTTCCGTGATTCCTGAAGATCTGGCGCTTCCTTCGACTGACGCATACGGCGATTGTACAGAATCAGCTTCGTCAAGGCACATCGTTAGATGCATCTTTCGCTGGCAGTCGCGATTTAACCCGATCGGGTGACATCTACGCATCCATGACGGAGTTTTCTCGCGCCGGTTCGGCGGAAATCCATGTTTTCCTCGGACGCGCAATCGCCCTCATGTAAAGGTCATTTGAAAATGGCGCCGTCAGGAGAACGGGGCAGACAGTCGATTGCTCTCGCCTCATGCTTATACCCTGATATTATTGTTGGTGTTGCGATGGAGGACTCTCACTAGGAGTTCCCATCTGTGAGTTTCCAAGTATGCAACTTTGGGTCGGAAACTATTCGTGCAGACAAAGCTTTCGAGAGCAAACGGGATGATTCTGCCGTCGTCAATGGCTCCCAGAGAATCCCACTGAAGCTCGAGTAAAAAGGTGGGTGAGCTTTCCTTGATCACTTGATCACGAGAGAGAATCTCTGTGGCTCCGAGAGAGAGACATTCGTTTCTTCGATTTAATTCGGTCGACTCGGGGATGTGTCGTTAGGTTAAAGAGCCCTCCGAGTTCTGCTCTGCGTGCCAGTGCTCAGAGACTCGACTGGCATCGGTGCGCACTTCGACTTCTGCGTGATGGGCAGAGTTCCAGAACAGCGTGCAAGGCTCCGCTGCTCTCGGCTCGGCTTCGCTCGCTGTCTAAGTGAGAAGACGCTCAGATTCGAGCCCCTATAACTTCATCCGATTCGCGACCGAATACGTTGAGGAGCTGTCCGGAGAGCCCTCTACCGTCAGCTGTCGCGCCGTTTCCGCACGACGCTGGCGACGAGAAATGATCTCCGACTTGGAGCTGAATGTCGAAATCGTCTTTAAGTTTCTACGCCGTCACAGATGACCACGACAGAGGGGAACCTAAATTGCTGTGACTCTCGCCAAGGTAGAATTCTTCGGAGTTATACTTCCCAAGTGTTATGAAAACCTACTGCTTGGAAAGTACCGTGTTACGCTTCGCGTTCCGTCCTCACGGAACGGGAAGTCGATTGCTTTCCTGCGCGAATCTCCGTTGGAGATATGACAGAACCTACGACTTATCGATGACGATTCCTGCGCGACTCCGACGGCTCGAGCATGTTCTCACTGGGAACCGTTGCAACCGGAATCCCGATTCGGGCTGTACGGGGATACGTAACACCGCAGCCTGCTGCCGATCCATCGACGAACAGGTCGATGAGTCATGGGATGGATTCGACCCCATCGCCGCGTCATGGTTTTCGCGGTTGTCAGCGGCTATGCCCGGTAGAATCCGTCGTATTGTTCGTCGATGGTCTGTATGCGAATGAGGCTCATCTCACGGATATGCTGTTTGTTTCAGATCGTCGCCCTCGTCGGAGTCGAATAGCTTTAGCTGTATATAGTAAATTACCTGACGGTGATTGCGTCTTGCGACGAGACCCGGATCGACCGTTCGGAGTTAGAGAACAAAATGGCCAGCACGCGGATTCCCGAGCAGAAAGTGAGTACCTGAGGTCTGAGACTTTCTGATTCCCGAGAGGATCGTGAGGGAGTGTCGTCCCGGAGACTTGCAACGTCTCTCTGTTTTTAGGTGATTCTTTGCGGAGAATACGGCGTGGGGAAGAGCTCGCTGTTCAGGAGGTTCGCTCAGAACACCTTTGTGGCCTCTTCGGATAGAGCCTCAACTCTTGGACTAGATCACTACGATAAAGTCTACAAAGTCATAGGTAGAGAAATAAAGGTAGGTTCGGATCTCGCCTTGCAAGGTTGAGCTTCCGCCTCGGGCCATGTCGCATCCAAGAATCGGTTGCCTCGTGAACTTCATCTCAACCCTTACAGCTGCAACTTTGGGACACCGGTGGAATGGAGCGAGTTGCATCCATAACATCTTCGTACTACAAGTTCGCTGAAGCCGCGATCCTGGTGTTCTCCTTTGATTCACCGGATTCTTTCAACATTCTGTCCCAGCATCTGCTCGATATAGTGAGCTATGCCGAAAACGCGAAAATTTTCCTGTGTGGTAACAAGATCGACACCAGCACCCAGGTACGAAACCGCGAGTGCGATTCATTGCTGCGGAATGACGTCGTTTGGAGACGCAATCCCCGGTCCAAACGATCAAGTAAAAGACATGCTACATACTTTTTCCAGCTCGTGTCGGAAGCAGATATCGAAGCCTTCTGTGAGCAGTGCCACAACATGGTGTCCGGTGTTTATCGCACTTCGTGCAAGACCGGTGAAGGGGTAGAGGAGATGTTCGAAGATATCGCCAAACATCTTGTCCATACAGTACGGGTTCGTGATCTCGATGAGGCTCTCTACAGGGACGCTTTCAAGGTGAGACTATTTCTCGCCTTTGCCAGACATCTGTCCCTCGATCATATAGTTCCCGAACAGGTTGGGGCGGCGCCGACGTGGAATGGGTGCGCTCGAATAATGCCCGCATAATCGCAAGGAAAACGGAAGGGTTTCAAAATTATTGTCCGACGATTCCCAGGTGACTCGTGAGGCAAATGCGGCGGACGATGACGTGTGTTTGTGCTGAGAAACGCGGATAAGCATCGATACTTGACGAGAAACCGCGCTCGGAAACAGCTCAAGGAAGTCGGCAGATCTCCGAACTGCGCTGGTGCAGGACGCCCGAATCTCCCAATCACCTTTCTCTCCATCCCAGATAGGCTCGGAAACAGGTCGAATCGCCAAGAAAGCATGGTGACTGTGATCCCTCGGTCGGGATATTCTCGAAGGATTCGAGAATGGATCGTCCTCCCTCAATCTGTGCCACTGAGTAGGGCGCCGAGCTCCGAGATGCTTTTCGAGCTGAATTCATAAGCATAATCCATAGTCTGGAAGATCAAAGCGTGGAACGAAACCTCGGGGAGTTGACTCTGGGAACACGAGATTCACGAGGCTTGTAAAAAAGTAGATCCGAAATATCTTGAACGACTCCAGTTCACGCTGCATTAACCGTGTAACATACGAAGAATGATCAAATAAAAAAACATTTACTCTATCATTCGTGGAATAATTCTGCCACGTCTGGAGCCACATGTACAGCCTGTGAAGCGTCGCAGCTCGGTTCCTGATCATCGCATGATTTCTGCGTGGAACAGCACAATCCGAGCAAGGCTCTGCTGGGAGTTTCAAGAACAGACTCGTCAAATCAGCACAGCACGTTCATCGTGGTTCGTGATCGGGGCAGGAAAAATGCGAACAACTGGTCCCGGTAATCCCTCGTTGAAATAAAGTTCTCGGGTAGAAATACGGATGTCTATCTACATAGAGTAGGAAGACGTAGGATTCACTTGGAATCTTGCTCGCCCTCCGTCCTGCAGGAAATCAACCCGGACTGTCCTCTCTCGGACTAGCAAGCTGATCTCCAGGATTGATGATAATTCGTCGTGGCGGGAGAATCTTCCTCCGATCATGATTCGGAGGCAGCAGGAAACAGCGGTCTACCGTCTTCGGCCTGCGACGACTTCCGAAACGAAACCAAGAGTCGGTAGTGTTCCATGCCGAACTTGGGGCATGTCGAAACTTCTGAATTGGTTATGGAGCCTAGGATCCTGGGTAGCTTAGCTTCTTGCCGGGGCGAGAACATTCAGAAAGGTGGAGCGGAGCGTCCGGACTCCACCGTCACTCGCGATCTCGAGATTCATTATCAGCGAAAGCGCTATTTTCCGTGGGATCTTACTTTTACGTGTTCCACGAGCGGAACGTCTCATCAAAAGATCTCAAAGAGAACATTGATGATGCCTTTACATCGACATGATGTGTCTGGGATACCCATCCTGAGAGTCGGTAGCGATCAGGGCCAATAAATCCCTTCCGTAGGTTTCGCACCCGTAGATACGGGAATCACTGCTGGGAGCCACCCAGTACCGCTGAGTGGGCCCAAGGAGACCGTCACGGACCAGCTCCGGTGGTAGAATGGAATGAAATTCAGATACCGAGTGCGGCTCGCGGGATCAACGCATTCAAGAATATAGATCCGTCGGGAAGTTTCGAAGTTCGTGATTGAGAACAAATTTTGAGGTAAAGTGGCCCTATATTGACAGTCTTACTCCTAGGAGTCGCGTATTGCGAAAGTCCCTATATACTCATATTATATCTAAGTACGGTTCCCTATCCGTACAGCGGAACATGGAGACAGACACAATATTCCTCGTCCATCATTTTTTTATATAGCATTTGAGTGTGTATGTATTTATTTCTTGTTTTCTGTTGAATGTAGTAATCGTATTCCTAATAGTCGTATCTAAGCATAGTAACATTTGATCTTGATCACCACCAGCAGACAAAATGGATTTCGCGCTAGAGGAACAAACCTCCAGTCCATGTTGATGTTCGGTACGAATCAATAACACAGAGTAATTTCGATGAAGAGAGAACATGTACAGCCAACCGAACCAATGACACAGAACTGATAAGGCTCAAGTGCACTCGCGATCTCAACTACCGAAACGCTAACATTCACAGAAGTCATACCGAGTCGCTGGTTGCTTCCACCGAATCCGTGGACGACGTTGTTGCTGTTGCAAGGAGCCTGACGTAGGTACATACTTTGGCGAAGTTCTGTGGTGTGCTCAACCTTGAGTCGGTGCGACCTACACGAGGAACGCTGCGACATTCGCCGTGCTGGGTATCTAGAGTCCGACGGTGAGGAGACGTACGTCGAAATCTTTCCTGTATATCATTGCTCCGCAAGACAAACGCTCCATCATGCGCTCTCCACAATCCTATCGGCCTTTGGTTGTACGTTTTGAGCGACTTGGCGCTCTCCGGATTCGGAAATGTTTCGCTCGTTCCTCGATCCTTCACTCGCCTGCTCGGGCTTTGGAGTGTGAACCCCGATTGAAAACTCACCGTTGGAAAATTGTGTATAACTTAGACTGTGTGGATTTATTTTCGCCTCGTTTACTTCCTTCCGCATCTGTCCTCCCTGTTCATGTGGTTCGTAGGTGTTTCGATGTTGCTGCTGCTCTTGATGTTATTTGATGTTTTTTTTCTTTTCAAGTAATGCTTGGTACTACACTCGCTGTTACTGTAGTTGTCTCCTCATTTTCTCAACACCTTCCGGACTCATTCCACATCCCCGAATCATCATCATCTTCTTCTTAATAAAACCCCGGTCGCCACTCCCGCTGGGTGCCTGCTTGCTCTCTTCTATGCTCGTCCGTTCCTGCACTCGGTGCCGACCGCGGAAAACTCCAGTGCCAGTCCAGAGAAACTCCCCAAAATAGTAATTATCTCCATGCCGATTCCCGAGTGAGTTTAGCAGCAGCCGCTGCCTTTGTTGGGTTCGACGGGCCTGGACGGGTTGATTTTTCCTTCTCCTTGGGATTTGATCTGCTCTCCTCCAGCAGGGCCCATACGCGCCATGATGTCTTCGGCCATTTTCTTGAAAGCCTGTTCGACGTTCGTCGAGTCCTTGGCTGAAGTCTCTAAGAAAGGAATGTCGAGCTGTTTCGCAAACTCAGCAGCGGTCGAATGATCTACAACCTGGAATGTACAAAATCCAGCCATCGATGAGTTGTCCCCTGGCATGTTCTCCTCGGGCTTGGGCTCGAATGCGCATGTTCTCTGCTTGACTCAAATCGGGGGAGGAACGGTTCTGACAATGTATTCCAAAGACTGGTGAGTGAGGAAAATGGATTCCCAAAAATACGCAGCTCGGAGCTGAGTGCGTGGCTTCTACCCGGCATGATGACTCTCTGATCTTGAAGATACGCAGCACCCCTATGGGGTTAAGAGGCGCGACGCCCAAAGCGTCTTAGTTGTCAGCTAGTGCCACCGTGTCGGTTCCATAATCCCTCTTCGTGATGGATTTGCTCGAGCGGTGGTACTGTCATACATAGAAGCCAGTCACCGTACTGATCGAGACGATGTCTGATCTAAATCTCCGACAGGATGAGCCAGAATCGATCCTGTCAGAGAGGAGCGGATATGTCCCGCTGGTCTCCGGAAAAACAGAGTCCCCCTCCGCGATTTCGAGGTCGGCAAGCTAAACTGGAATCGAATGCAACACAAACCTTTTTGGTGGTCAGATCGCATTTGTTTCCAACCAGGAGTTTGTTTACGTTCTCACACGCGTAACGATCTATTTCTTGAAGCCACTGCTTGACATTGTTAAACGACTCCTGGTCCGTCACGTCGTAGGCAACGATGATCCCATGTGCTCCTCTATAGTACGAAGAGGTGATCGTCCTGAAGCGTTCTTGGCCAGCAGTGTCCCATATCTGCAGCTTTACCACTTTGCCGTCGAGTTCGATTGTTCGAATTTTCTGGAAACAGAGACTTGATGATCAGACATATGTCGCCGTTCTCAGTAGGAAGGGCTTGCGGGTTTCGAGCGGGAAAATAAGAGTTGATATGTTTACAGACATCCAGCGTCACCTTGACACTGCATGCGAACTGATGAACGAGCTCCGCCGAGCAGCACCTCGATAATAATTTCTCATAGGGAGAGAATCCGTGTCGCAACTTACAAAGTCAACTCCAATGGTGGATATGTAGGACTCGGTGTACGTATCGTCTGCGAAACGCAACAGCAGGCATGATTTCCCGACTCCGGAATCTCCTATGAGGAGCAATTTGAAGAGGTAATCGCTGGAAAGGGAGAATACGATCGTCAGACTTCGTCTTGCACATCGAGGTGAGCCCTCAGCCTGAAGAACCAGAGAGAATACTAGAATGGAGTGGCGACAGCTCAAGACGACGTAAAGAACGACTTTCAGCGAGATCACGTGATACAGTCGATTAAGCCCAGTCTTGAGCATTTGTTCGTACTGGGCGTAGATGAGGCACGATTTTCACGCGAAAGGGATCAAGTTCTTGACGTCCGGTCAATTCTTCGAACTGCTGACACCCATCTCCGGGATTAGCCGACTCTCCGAGAGCAGCGAGATCATAAGACTTTGAAGGAATGAACTTTCTCCATTCCGAAGGTTTCGATGCGTTTTCGCCACGGGAGATACTTGATTCTCCTTGATGCTCGGAAGCGCCGGCCGGAGTTTCTAATCAAGCGACTCCGCCTGTAAATTCTGTGTCGAGAGGAGCCCAAGCGCAAATTAAAACAACGGCCGCGTCGAATTCCCGTCCGTAGTACTTCCTTTATGGTATCAGACCGGAGGAATTGAGGCGAAGCTGTTCGCTGCTGTGTTAGTGATTGGCTCGCTAAACAAATGTTCTATCAACTTGAGCGACCAAAGATCGAATCGACGCCAAGCTTGAATCGGGGCTAGCCGAAAGAGCTCACCCCTTTCATCAGCGTTCAGGATTCCACGAAGGATCTGAGAACGGTTTTCATACAAAATAATGCTTTCCGGGGTTCAGCGAACGAATGACCCCCATTCGGAGATCGAGCTCTCGGAGTGATGGACCCGGATGGTTTCGAGCACACTTTCTAATCAAAAAATGAACCTCTCCTCGTAAAAGGGGGTTCCCGTTTCTGAAGTTTTGGGAATCGTCCGAGAAAAACGTTATCCAAGCGGAAACTCCAGACTCTCGCTGATGATGCATCGAGAACTCGACAAGAGCGATCTCAATCCGAGATGTCGCGGAGTATTGTACAGCATCAGATTGTTCAACGGCGTTATCCTGCGGCCCAGGACAGAACGATTGTCAAAGGAGAACTGAAATCACAGGGTCCGACCTTATCGACGCCCCGTAATTTTCCTCTTCTGGAAAAACACAGAGAGCTGATAAGGACTGTGGACTGGATCAGCGACGGAAAATATGGAAGCGATGACTACTCGAGCGCCTGACGGAGATTTTCTCGACCATCAGCTCCTCACACCACTGACAGTGAGTCCGTCCCTTAACTCAACAAGTAGACGGACGAAGCAAGGCTGAAGACGCATCGCAAATATTTCTCTCTCTAGCCCGCTGCCAGTGAGCGGTCCAGCCATTCAATTAGTCGAAGAACCGCCAGCAAACCAGAGACAGCAGATGATATACGTTGTTGATAGAATTCCGGGTCGAATGCGTACCACCTAGGTGGAGCTGCTCAGTACATTAGGCAACAACATCAACCCGAGAGCCGTCACGTACGAAACGTAGCTCCAGATTGAGCGCTAGCTGAGAATTGCAGCGAAATTTGCGAACTCTTGGTTGGCAACTGTGACACGACGTCATCATCTGAAGCAGCTTCTGACTAAGCCCGTTCGCTGCTGCTACGGCGACACACACACAAGTTGGCCGAAATCGTTTCGCACCGTCAATTCGTGAAGGAACTCTGCACACTTACTATTCGGGATTCATGGTGGCCATTGTTGAACTACTTTAAACCAATGTGATCGAATCGGAAAGATTCAAACGTTCGTCTCTTGCTGGTCGATGGCTCTTTACTGCTGCTGAGGGGAGTTCTCTTTGCTGCTGATGCTGCTGTGTGATCCCTGACTAATGATGATTCTTCCTGCCAACTGAGCGCTGATGATTTTGATGGTTTCGCCCTCTCCGGGCCACGCTACGTTTCACTTCGTTCTCGAGGCGCGCTTATTCGAATCTCATTCTAACACACTCATTCTGTATATGGAGCTTCGACAGCAGCAGAGAATAATATAAAGCCGACGAAGTTGATTGTCAGTCCCTCACTTTCAGACGCTCCGATCGTCAGTGGTTCCAGAGTTCCGCAGCGAGGGACTGAGACGCTCCTAGTCGTGAACCCTCGCGGAACTCCTATCGGGGGGTCTCCGTGCCTGAGATACCATGTCGTCTGCTTGGTTTCCGGCATCGATTTAAATCTTGTTTGCCGGAAAACACTCACGCAGCATATATACTCAGAGCTTGATTTTGACTTCCCACGAGAACTTTGGTCGAAGAGCGATTAAATTGAAACATCAATGGAGAACAGGGGTCCAGGTGAGTCGTTCCGTCGAGGAGACGAGTTTCAAAGTGCGAGATCGAGCTCGAGCGAGCTCGAAAGAGTCGTTAGGAATTTTTTGTGTTCGACTCCGAACGTTTCACTGACGTGCTCGTTGCGGAGATCATATCATGAAATTAAGACAGTAATGCGCGTCAAATGGACGCCGGCGCTCAAATCTGGGCACTCACAGCTCGAGTCATGTATGAGCTATTGTTGCAAAATCCTATAGAGGGCTGAGTTCCGCTTGATTCGGAACGATGTGTACGGTGTCATCGCTGAGACCTTGCGATCTTTTCCATCGTTGGTCTTCTTATTCATTAGTTTGCTCTTCATTTATTCCCCGCCCCAGTATGCTTCATTCCTTTCATCGCGGAAGGAATTCGCAGAGCGTATTAAATCATGTAGGTCCTTCAACGTCAGACAGAGCGTTGGGTCAGACAGATCGTTCTGCGGGAATTCAGATACCCTTATGGCTCGAAATGAACTATGCATCGGAATATCAAGGGTTTGAAATTCTCGCAGAGGTCTGAGCTCGGAGAGGGATGGACCGCGAGTTTTCCACCGTCGCATCCCACAGGAGCATCGACCGGGTCTCCCCCGATGAAGCCTGGACGAGGAAACCGCTCGACAGTTTTTCCCCCAAGCTCCGAAGAGCAAATGGCCAGTGAGGAATCCTTACGAGCCTGACCCCAGAGTTCTCCGTCGGGCCGGAACTTTTTGAGCCTCCGTCGAGTCATACGCTCTCTGATGGAGAAATTCTGTCGAGAACGTAATCGATGTAGTACAAGATGATCGATCTTGCGGAAATCACCGAATTTCCCGTCGAAAGTCCTTGAATCTTAACAATTTTCAGGTCCGACGAATTCCGCGCGGTCTGAAAATTCCTCCGCTGTCGCTAACATCATGACGAAAGATGAAAAAGCGAGCAAATCATCAGGGTAAGCGACCACCGCTTTCAGGTGTCCTCTGTGGCCCTCTGCGGATACGGGCAGGAATAAGCTCCCGACTTTTCTGTTGTCCCGCCTCCGGACTAGATGATCTTCCAAGTATTCGTTTCCAGTAAAATGAAGTGGCAACTCGCTGATTTCGACATCGGACGAGCTCTCGGCAAGGGGAAATTCGGGTCAGTTTATGTTGCTCGAGAGAGGAAATCGAAATTCATCGTTGCGTTGAAAGTTCTTTTCAAAGAACAACTCCAGGCGGCTGAGGTACATTTCCCTGTCTTTTATTTCGAATTATTGTGTCAATTAAAGATAAACATCCTGGTATTCAGATCTCTCCTATTCACTCCCCATGATGAATCCTTTCAGGTCGTTCACCAAGTTAGGCGCGAGATTGAAATTCAATCCCACCTACGGCACAAAAATATCCTCCGGCTATTCGGGTACTTCCACGATGAGAAGCGAGTCTACTTGATCTTGGAGTACGCTCCAGGAGGTGAACTTTTCAAGGTGCGAGTTGAGAGCCTGGTTGTCCTCATCGAACACCCCTTCGGGACTCTCTGAGGCTCGGGAACAAGTAACGGTATTTTCTTCACCGAGGTTTTCATTGATTCCAGAAACTCAAAAGCGCTGGTCGTTTCGACGATGCCACGGCAGCGCGATATATGCGACAGATTGCTAGCGCTCTGCAATACCTTCATTCGAAAGGCGTCATTCATAGGTATGCGCGAGCGATACGAACCGATATTGCTCTTACCTACAGGGGAGGGTTCCCATGCAGTAGTGTTCCTAGGAGGGGACTCCCCCCCTCCTGGGAAAGAATCTTGGTACGCCCCTGTCCCCATGGGGTTGCTTCTCAATCTTAACGGAGTTCTTTGTTCACTGAGCTCGACCGCGTTGTCTCCTCAGGGACATCAAACCAGAAAATCTCCTGCTATCTGTCGACGGGGATCAAATAAAAATAGCGGATTTCGGTTGGAGCGTTCACGCACCGTCGTCAGCGAGAACGACACTTTGCGGTAAGTTCAGTAAAATCTATGCGGAATGAATCGATATTTCCCTCCCTAATGATTGAGCCATCCAAATCCGGAACGATCCTGTGAAGCTGTCCTCGGGACTTGCAGGTACTGTCGACTATCTCCCCCCGGAAATGATCGCGAATGCGAAATACGATAACAGGGTTGATCTGTGGTGTCTCGGAGTTTTGCTCTTCGAGCTCTTGACTGGCGCCCCCCTTTCAAGCAAAGTACTGACAAACTCACCTTCCAAGCAATAACCAGAGGAACATTGAACTTCCCTGCCTACGTGAATTCCGATGCCAGAGATCTCATCCGTCAGGTTAGCTTTGCGGGAGGGTCCCGTAGGCGCTCATTCGACCAACTGGATGCGCCAGCACGAGTCGGGAATCACAAAGCGTCTCCCCGCCGAGATCGGCGATCCAGCCGCGCTTTTCACGCAAATCTTAAAAGAGCTTCCTTGCAGCTGTGCTCCGTGGATCCTGCGATGCGACCGACTCTCGATCAAATGTCGCACCATCCTTGGCTGGAACGCCACGCTCCGGAAGAAAATAGCTCGAACTCTGACCTGGGATCTTCGATTTGAAGCTCATCTGCCATACCGCGAAGCCTGTGATCTTGGCATTTTAGAACAATTTCTGAGTATATGTGGGACGCGTCTAAGAACGAGATATCGCTACAGGTTTCATAGAATCTGATCGGAGGATGGTCGAGGTTCCCGAAGAAATCGGGTCCCATTCCTAGAGCTCCACTTGAAAATATGATTCTGAGAGAGACATCCTTCCTGAAATAATTCTTCCATCTTCCGTGACCCGTGGGATACCATCTGCCGTAGTATTTCACCGATGTTCGTCGTCCAAACAATTCCCACCGCACGGTGAATCATCCCATTCGAAGCCTTGTGGAGATATTCCCGCTCCGATGAAAGGATATAGAGTGCGTCATTTCTTCTGTCTTGGTGTACAGACAGTCGAAGGACTATTCCGCATGACGGAGCCTTCTTTTGTGGAAGCTTCTTTGTTAGTTCGAGCCTAGTATTGCTGTATTATAGATGAGTTGCGAATGCTGGATCTCCCCGCATTCGATTGATGAACATGAACCGCATCTCCCGTGAACTTGAGATGAATTTCCCTTTCGACCGAGCGCCTTGAATGGAGGAAGTCATCTCCAATCGCCGCAACCAACTTCGATAAAGGTCTCCATCTGGAGATGGAACCCGCTGTCGGATTCGGGCTTTTTTTCTCGCTTGGTCCTTGTGTCAGCAGAGATCGTCAGTCCCCAGTCGAATAAAAAGTTCATATTCGGAAGAACTCATACAGCGAACGTTTCATTCCGTCTCCCGCAAACCGTGAGCGTGCAATTCCGAGAATTGGCCCAAAACCGGCGAATGTCAGGAGCGATCCGTGGACCGGAGCAGTCTTCTCTGTTTGCACTTGAATCAGCTGTTGGAGGAAGTGCTGAACAATGATACGGCACTTCGATTCTCGACCCTACCGACCCGATATTTTACCCTAGCGATCCCCCACGTCAAACAATCAATTGATCTGTTCCATGTACCGGGATAAGTCTTCCTGCTTTATCAAGACGCTCCTCGCCGTCTGCTCCTCTGTTCCTAATTCCCGCGAGACTTCAAGGCTTATGGCAATCGATGGTTAATCAGTGCCGTTCATCCGTTCATCAGATCATACTGATGGACGGATGCTAGAAAATATAATTCCTGGGCTCCTCGAATGAGCTCCGTGCAAACTCCTCGATGTCGTGTATTATCTCGGGGGTTCCGGTTATCGGTGAGAATAGGTCAAGTTGTGATCCTATGCAAGAATACATTCGATATAGCTTGCAAGAAAATTTACCAGAAAAACCGCGTCGGACTTTCCCTCCATACTGAAAGGGCTTGTGCAATGAAATGCAAGGAGAGGGATCATTGTCTTGCCAAGCCAACTACTGGTCCTCTCGGAATGACATCGCAAGGAGTCCCGAGCACAGTCGAGGATTTCGGAGGAGGTCCCGTGCTAGAAAGGATCGGGAGCCGCTGTCCTACACCATTCGAGGCTCTCATCATCTTGGGCTGTTGGTAGTCTCAGCCTAGACCCATTCATGCATACTTGGGGAGCAGGCCTTGGTCGTTACATTCATTGAAAGGGACATGAAAAGCTGGAGACTCCTTCGATCACAGCCTTGAATCTTGATCCTTGGATCATGGACTGCCGCATGGCCCAACGGCTTCGGTCGATGGAGCATCTTCTTTCCGTAAAGAGTGAGGTCTCCTTCATAAATGACCGACGGGTGGAGGGCGGCCCTACGCCTCCCGCACTCTAGGTGCAAAACGTGCGATCAACTCCGTGAAAGGTTTTTAAGAATCCGAAACTCTTGGAATGAATTCTATGTTGTCTTCATTCAATCCATGAATAGACGCTGCGACGGCGGAGGGGAGCGCGGGTTCGACTCCTGTCGCCGCCACATTGTCAGGACCTGGTCAGGCATTCCGGATGCGTCCGCGAAAGTAATGTCCTCGAAAATGGATTGTCGATTGCGCGGCTCAAGTGCTGGAAACGCGCAAGCTCTTCGACCGGCGGGAATGAGAGAAATCCGAGGAAGTTGCGAGAGGTTCCTCGTACATTCCGCGGCTCACTTTGAGCTCGATAGTCGCCCCAGAGATCAACAAGTCCGAGCTCCTCTCCCCTGGTGCGGCTTCCGCGATATGAGGATGCTCCTATGTGAGCCCATCTGTTGAAGCCTGAGGCTGACCTCCACGATCATCCAAAGACTTGACTCCTGATGCCAACAATCAACATCCACCTGACGACACGTATTCCGTAAGGGAATAAGGGCCCTCAAGAGACGCCTTGCTCCTGCAAGAGGAGGCTCAGGGTCATCTAGAGTCCTCAATCTCAACCTCTACTGTCGTCTGACAGAAATCGCGCGGTTCCTCCCGGGAACCGATGCGTTGCCGTTCTCACAGAACCCATTCCTACGCCTCAAATATCATGAGCTCGAGTTTCCAGGGTATGCCGGGTCAGATTATCAGCGGCAGATTAAGATCTCTTGCAAGCTGAGCTCGGGAGCCTTTCAACGACCCAGGTTTCTCGTCGGCAGCGGGGGGCTCTCCACGGGGATGGCACCCTCCTGCTATGCGGAGAGCACAGAGTTCAGAATCTCCAGGGCGTTGTGATATTCTTCGACGAAATAACCGTCTCATAATTCAAGAAAGTCAATCGAATCTGGCTGTGATGCGGTCCGGAATTATCGCCATGATAGCTCTAGGACAACATGATCCGACGTCATCGAGACGGACCCCGTTCTCGCTACCGAGGGCAGTGAACATTGCTGGGCCGTGTGAGACAAAGTCCGAGCGATCCCCACCCGCTCGAAGAGCACGATCAGGGATCCCAATCCGGATCCGCGGGGACGACTGATCCGTCAAAAGTGTGGTCTCGCCTCTGTCCATAGGGACAGTCACGGCGAGGAGGGAGTCGATTGATTTCGGGGAGTCTTCGAAAACACGAGCAGAAAACTCCCGAGGATCCGGAATGAATCTCATCAAATGTCGATGCCGGCGTCGAGTCCGCCGATATCAATTCCTGAAAGTGGTCCTCGAGCAGCATCATGCGGGGTTCGCCTGTTTGCTCGGTCGGATTTCTTGCGGGTTCTCGTTTGGTGGGTTTCTTGTTAGGTCGGTAGGGATGGTTCGGTCAGGCTGTTTGCTGCGTGGTTCAGACATGGAGGAGAGGGTAGCCAGATGTGTGCCAGAGCGATGTGTGTGAGAGCCGAACAAGAAGAAAAATCCACTCCACCATAAACAGGCTGTCTCGGCGGCACAGCTCGAATCAGCAGCGGCTGCGGAGAAGCATCATCTACCAAAGATCCATTCCTGAATTCACGGGGGAGCTCGGCTCCGGACCGCCTGCTCGACCGACCGCCCGCCCGCCCGCTGCCATAGTCTGAGTGTCATAGTTCGTCGACGGCCGTCCGAAACGATAGAAAGAGAGAAAGAAGAGCTGAGCATGCCGAGGGGAAGGATCTCAGGCATATGACGAATAGCTCGGACCGAGCGCTTCGAGGAATCCTCCATAGAGCAGCACCATCATCAGCACCACCATCGGCAGCATCACCGTAGCCACCTCCACCGAGACCGGCATCAAGGGTTGCGTACAAAACTCACAGCGACGAACATCCTGCATAGGGGATGGCCCGCTCACTCTTTCGCTGAATGAGATGATCCACAAGCAGAACTCGCTCCGAGGTCGGAGTGATTGTGTTTTGCAGAGCGTCCGCGCACTAAGCAATCGGGACAGACAATTCCCGATCCGCTCCTCGAGCAGAAGAGTCAGCGGACCCCACTTGGAGCAGCTCACGATCGCCATCAGCCCTCGAGGACTTCGACGGGGCTCCTCTGACGAATAGCTCGCGGATCCTACGATGCAACGATGGATGAACATCCGAAGGAATGAGCGGCTAGAGATGTTGCTTTCCGGATCGAGTCTCCAGAATCGGGAATGAATTTTCCTGGTATCCGTATCGATTCCCAGGAATCAGACAGTGCTCCCCCGTCCGAGCTGGACGCCGACACTCTGAGTTCGGCAGAGCGAGTGGGTCCTGATGTAATAGATTTAGAGTTTTCGACGGAGATATCACGGCAGTCAAGGGTTTACACCCAAATCCATCATTGCGTCGTCCGCGGAGGCAAGATCATCATCTCTCGTTGCGATCCCTGCAACTGCGTTGCGACTTTGAACCCACGATCGAGGGGAAATACCGAGCTGACGAAGCTCCTCTCTCTGAATGATGATTTTTCCGGGGAGAAGTAGAAGTTGTGGAACGAGGTCTCTCCCTCTCTCTATCATACGCGATCAGCTGGGTTAGCTCAAGTTCAGACAGTTGTCAAGTCCGCGACCGAGATACCCTCGGCAGTACCGATCTCCTTGACCTGGACATCTCCGATCGTCCTTCAGCTGGACGTAGCGCCGCCTCTCCCGAACGGCGAGCTTCACGTACCAGACCGAAGGGCTCTGAAGGACATGCGGGGAAGAATGACGCTTGGTTTGTATCAGTCGCTCACTTGGTTTGTATCAGTCGCCCGCGTCTTGAGACGACATCAATCGAACCTATCAGCAAGGCATTCAGGACTCGCTCGAGGTTCGTTCGCTCATGTCGAATTCCATACTCCCCGATGTGGTCTTTGTCAGCATGAATTGCTGTAAGATGTAAGCTTTCAAATGTCCACGATAAGGGATATCCGAGGGAATTCACGCAGGATTCGACCGTTCGGACATTCATGCCATTGACGGCGATCGAACCGCTTCGTCCGGGAGCTGAACAGTTGAACTTTCGATCCCCGGACGGTCGGAGATCATGCTCCCCCAACAGCGAAGCTCGATTTCCCGCATCTCGAGCGTAAACCTACCAGAGGTAAATCGGATCGCTTGCTTGCTGGATCGAGGTCGGGTTCTACATGCTCGGAGTTCCAGGTCTCCTCGGGGTTCCCAAACTAGGGGCTCTCTGGAGTCCAGTTCAGCTGCAAGTATCTGAGAGATTGAATCCGAGCCGCTGTGTCGGAGGCTGGCATCTCGTGGCCATTCAGTAGATCGACAATCGGCCACCTCCCGTAATCCCATGGTGGATGCCCTCCGTAGGGTGTCCCGTTTTCCTCCCTCGTTGTTTCTCTTCGGGATGGTTATGCAGATTCGATTTTCCCCTCGGCGCCCAGAGATATTAGAGCGGAGGCGTGGCGCGGCTTTTTCTGGCGGAGGTGATTAATGCGGGAATTGTCGCTCAATATCCAAACCCCGATCTCCCGGTCGCATATCTCGACGGTCTACGAAGGAGCCGAAGTTTGTCAAGAGGCAAGAGCATACCGATGATGAGGATCTGTGAGCCGCCGGGAGACCGGAGACGTTTCATTGCACCGACTTCTGATTCAAGTTCCCCATCATCATGGCGTGCCCATATATGTAGACTCCATATTCCCATTCGTTCCGTGAGGTCTGATCGACTCAAAACCTCCGAGTCGCCCTCGCTCCCTCCTCTGACCATTCAACTCCTGACGTTCCATTTCGGTATAAGAGACCGTACATCCGTTCCGGATGGCGAAGTTCCTCTGGCACCCGTAAAGTGGGACCCGTAAACGTGGCCACGACTAGGCCTCTGGCTCAGTGGCAGTGGCGCCTCTGGCATGAGGTGCAATAAACAGAAGTAGGCACCACTCTCGCTATTCCTACTGCTCAGCAAACAATCATCATCTCTCGATAGTGGGAGTAGTGTAGCTTCCGAGTACCATCCTAGAATTTGCTTCTCCGTCCTGAAAGCGTTTCCCTCTTGCGCCCAGCGAGGCCACTGATTGACAAGTCTCATGCCGAGCCGGTCTTCTTGAGAATGCATGGGGATTCGGGGGCGGAGCTCCACGAAGCTCACTAAGCCCGGGAACTTCAGCGCGACCACAGGATGAGGGCACCGGGGACTGTTCCGAGTGCATTGTAGCCCGTCGGAGACCGAGACATACGCAAGCCCGAGAGACAGGGTCCAGCTTGAGGAAGGATTTCAACATGGTCCACCGACGTCAATGTTTCTCGAAGTTCTTCACCGGGGAGCCTGAGCAACTCCCAAGGTCAACGATATCTTCCACATCAGTCGTACGCCCTCAACATCTTCCCTTTACACGTGTGATGGCTGACCACATTCAATATTATCGCGAATAGGAAGAGAGAATGCAGAGGGCTTAGAACGGGCAGTTGATCAAGAATGGCGGGGCTCCCATACGGGGAGATTTCGATCAACCGGTCGGATTCGATCAATGGTAAGTTGCGGTACCGAATGCTCTCGCAGTGTCCCAATGAGGGCTTGAGGGATCCCGGTGAAACTGACTCCCGAGACAGCTGTGCTTCAAAACACATGAATGGGAGATGGAAGAAATCAGGGAGCGCCTGATCGCGCTCGAACCCTCAGCAAAGATCATAACATCATCTTCATCGCTCTCCCATTATGAGATCCACTTCCGCAAAATATCACCTCTCATACTCCTTTTCGAAAGGCATCCCATAGACTTGACACAGGGTTCGACCGGACGGTATGCTGACCAGAGAGGTACGATCGTACAGAATTTACGACGTGCGGCCCTGAAAGCGTACGAATCGAGCATCAGGTCCAGTCGATGGGCCGCTTGACTGCTCGCTCGCACGTTCGGTCGGTCGTTCGTTCGTTCTTTCAACTCTCTGGCTCGCCGGGTCGCTGCTCGCTCGCTCGGCCGGCCGGCGGCGGCAGCTCTGGCAACAACATTGAGCTAAGCCAGTGCTGCCATTCTCTGACGACGACGCTCCGGATTCAATGCGGCTGCTGGAACGGCTCAGCGTATACAACAGCAGCGGCGGCAGAATGCCGATCGAGCGAGCAAGCAGCGACCCGCCGGTGAGCCAGCCAGCCAACCATCCATCCATCCCGAGTCAGCAGCCAGCGACCGAGCGAGCGACCGGGCGACCGAGCAAACGAACGAACGATCCACCAGCACTCCACCATCATCACCGCGCCGGCTGCAGCAGCGAGCACATAGAGAAAAAGCGGCTGCCATCGGCGCCGCAGCCTCTACTCGAAAGCCAGCCCAAAGTGGCGGCGGCCGCAGCAGCACCACCAACGAGAAAGCAAGCGGGTCGCTGCTGCCGGCAGCAGCAGGATAGCAGTCAGACCGGCCAGCAGAGCGAACGAGCGGAGGGAACGGCGGCGGCGGCGTCGACAACGATCGGTCGGTCGGTCGGTCCGTCCATCTGTCTGTCGGTCGGTCGTCGGCCGTCGGCCGCTCGTTCGTTCGCCGCTGTCGCTCGGTGGACTGCCGTCTACACAGACAGAGCAAGCAAGCAAGCAACCAACCAACCAGCCAGCAGCTTCGGCGCTCGTAGCAGCAGCCAGATGCCGGCCTCTCTCTCGTCGCTACCCGGGAGCAGATAGCAGAACGCTCGAAAGCGGTTATTTCATATCAACCTATCTTGGGAGACCGAACGGTTACCTCGGCTGCGAGACCAATTCCGCTGATATTTCGCATGCGACGTACTCGAAGTCGTGAATTTTTTTCTATGAACAGAGCTGGATGCAAGCACTAGGTGACTGGCCGATTGCAAGCTTAAAACACCGAAGGAGTCACGTCTTGAATAAAAAAAAATCCCTTCGAACGACGCTGGCCGGACCGACAGCCGCAGAAGCAGCGGCTCGGCGCTGTGTAGTTGCTGCTGCATTCGTTGACCTTAGTCTGTCGACAGAGCTCGAAAGTGCGTATGTGACACTAGAAGAGAATCCCGCGAATTTTCCCGCAGGACGCCGATTGTTTCCCGCGCTAAACACCGACACGAGTCAGGAAACCGCCAGGAGTGATCCGGAGTGTCCTTTCGCGCTGTCTTTTCAAACAGAAATCACCCTTCACACGGGATGCTCAACACTAGCCTACGGCGCTGCTTCTACGGTCGTTCAAAACAGCCACCTTATCCGCATAAGCGGCGAACATCGATGCCGGAAAGGATTCGCGCCGTTTTTCTCATATTTCATCGGATCTGGGCTCCGCCGACAGATTTGGAGTGCGTACGAGTACGTTAAGTCGGAGAGTCCGTGAAAAACATCCGAATATGCAATTAAGCAAACCTTTAAACGTATGAGTTCGCCAAAAGGGGAGGTCTCCGGGAGAGGGATACCGCAGCGCCCTCGTCGGCTCCGAATCGAAACTGTGGCTAGCCGGCTGAATAGTACTTTGGCTTCGTTCCGGCGCTATTGCTGGTGCTGCTGTGCTGTGGGACTCTAGCGATCCTCTGCTGTCTGTCTATATAGAGACCGACGAGCGCAAGTTCATTTGTTTTCGAACGACCACTCAGTCCGGCTTGACAGTGTGAACTTCGGCCTTACAACAACGATGGCCAGCAGTAACGATTCGACGATCCAGTTTTTCAAGAAGGCGTCCCCCGACCAATGGACATATCTCCTCGCTTGCTACAAAGATGCTGTCGGAGCCAAAGCCCAACAGAGAACCAAAAAAGGGGGTCCGGAACAGTATCTCAAGCTCGACACATGGTAAGTTTAATTTCTGTGTCAGATGACACGAGCATTGCCGAGCAGCTTCACGTCGTATTTGAGCGCTGTTCAAGCTGGCCTCCATAGTTGACTGACTGAGCTGCCTGCTTGCTTGTGCTGGTAGCAGGCTCGCTGCTGCTGTCTCGCTGGCGAGCGGCGTCTCTTGTCGGTTTCGTGGAAAACTCGCTGTTTTCCCCCGAGTTTTTCCAGGCTTGTCCCTCGACAAGAACGAGGACTCGATACACGTTTTTTCGTGCTGTTCCCGTTGATTCCGAATGCAAGCCGTGAGCGAGGCTCGCTCGGCCGTTCGCTGGCTCGCTGGCTTGCTTCCCGGAAGCCGAGCTGCGTCAGCCCAGTCGAATCCTATAGTGTGACTTTTTTTTGAAATTCTCGTGTGAAATTGTCATTATTGTCATCGAGGGGACGAACGACCTCACGATTCGTGGTCCGTGTTCGGAACGTTTGCCTCTCTATTCGAGGAGCGACTCGGAACCTAAACGCTCCTAATCTCAATTCAACTAATGAGCGTATTCGGGCAAAAGTTTACGCGCATAAATCGAACATGTCATCGCGCGCCGGCTCTCCGAGCTGTCTTGAGGTGTTTGTTGCTCGCGGCACGCCGTTCTTGGGCTTCATTTGTTTACCCCAGAACATGGTCTGTCACCCCTCCCCTCGGCCCTGGATCCCTCAGCTCTCCTAAACCCCTCGTCGGCGTTTGCCCATCGCTATAAAACGGTGCTCTCTGGCCACGGAGTTCGCAGTCGCAAGTAGGCGGCCGAGTGAGGTGCAGCTCCTTGGAGTCTCATGCATCTATGGGAGCGGATCGGTGCTCTTTGAGATGGCTCGTATTGAATCCGATTTATTCGGAGGGGGATGCTGTCCTGAAATCAATGAAGTATGAAGGGCCGGGGAGTTGGCGGAGAGGTTTTCTTAATATCGTTCTACGAATCGGAATATTTCATCGAATCTGTAGGGTCGTCTTCACGTGGCTTATAACGATGAAATAAAGCTACGGAAAGGGAGTGCTTTCTAGAAATTTCTATTGATTGCGTATCGTTGCGAAGAATAGGCTCCTCCTCGAGTTTCTGTCATAATTGAAAGTCGATCACCTTCGCTCGGCACTCAGTGAGGATCGTAGAGATTCTCAACTCGTACGAGCGATGAGAGGAGCTGGAAATTCAGGGTGAATAACCTCAAGGCCACGGTCGGAGCCACGAGGTTAGGACATCCCCACGGAGGAGTTGGCGCGCTCATCTCCCTCTATACGTGGAATCTCCGGACGGCTCTCGCTTGCGAGAGACGACCGCAATCGAGGATGATTGTTGTGATAATTGAGTCGCCGTAGAGTGATAATTTCGTCTTTCTCCCCTCAGGTATCAGGAGGAATTGCCGAATTTGATCCGTAGTCGCAAGGATCCCCACCTGGAATATGGCGAGCTCGTCGATTTGATGAAATGGAAGTTGATGAGGACTAAGTACAAGCCTGCGTCTCTCGATCTCGTGAAAACCAACACTGAGAAAAACGTGAAGACGACCACCCAACGCGCTTTCAAGCGTATGCCTAAACTCGAAGCCGCACTTCAAGCTCTGACCGGTGAGTTCCTCTGCTGACCCTGTCGCATTCGAAACCGTCGAAGATTCGTCTCTCTCGATCGCACCGAGATGAAACTGACGCTCCTCTCGGAGCGTTCGACCTCCGCAATACTCGGAGTTCTCTGTCGACCGTCGCGACGTCGACTGTGAGTCCCGCCGCAGGCGGCGAAATGCCGTTGCGAGACCACCTCGCTATTTTAGGAGGTCTCTCTTACCTTCGGCGATTGAAATCACGGTCAACTTGAGATCGATCGTCGACTGCCTGTTTTCATAATGGAGCTTATGCAAGCCGATGTTCCGAGACAATCGTGCTTTACGTAAGCGAGTAACGACTTGTTCGCTCTAATGCTCCCTCCGTAATGATTCGTGATTATGATGATCTGGAGCCTAACTCTCGGTTTCCGCCTCGATCCCTCAGCTGGCTTGAAGGGTATCGGAATCGCGACGGCCTCTGCCATCCTGGCGGCTGCCTACCCAGATTATGCTCCATATATGGCCGAAGAATGCATGGTGAGCACTCCGGACGTGGAAGCCGAGGACTATACACAGGCCGAGTACCTAAAGTACGCCGACCACTACCAGAAATTCGCGAAGAAATTGGTAGAGAAGGATCCCGCGGGTGCATGGACGCCCCATAAGGTGAGTAATCGCGACATCTCGATTTGGTGGGGTCTCGGCGAATGATGAATATCAACGTCCGGACTCAGTCAGAGACATCCAATAAAATCGTCTGAATGTCTTTCCTCTCGCGACCATGAGTCGTGAGTCTTCGCTCGAGTTCCCTCTAATCGGTGAATTTCCGACACAGGTCGAGCTCGCCATTTGGACGCATTACATCTTACGTCTATTGAAACCCGAATTGCTCGAAAGGATGCCCGATCAAGTGGAGAGCAATGGATGTGATGAGGAGTCGAACCAAGGTCCTATTGAGGGACAAACCAACGGAGTGTCTTCATCGTGTGACGAAGATTCGCAGCAAAGTAATGGTACCATCGGCCAAGAAGACAGTAACAGCCTTCCACACATGTCGAACGGTAACGGAAACGGGAAGACGGCTTCCGAGAAGAACGGTCACCACGAAAGCAACACCGATAACGATACGAGGTCGAGTTTACTAGAGGAATCCTCACAACCATCAGATCTCGAAGCGTCGCAAGATAGCACCATCGCTGCGAGCGCGGTCAAGAGGACCGCGGCCGAAGACGAAGAGGAGAACGGTGTCGATGCCAGTAGCGAACACTCAGAATGTAAGAAACAGAAGCTCACGCCCTCAGAGACACCGAATGAACAGCCGGTCGCGGTAGAAACTCAGTAAGGCGACGAGGGAGGCGGCGAAAGTGGCGCCGACGGCAACAAGTTCTTTTGAGTAGACATGGTCACTATACAGAACACGATGGGTATGATGACTGAAAACATAAACATGGTGGCGATCGTGTGATCATGGACCGGGAGCTGACACTTCACACCAACAAGGAACAACACGACAAATTCGAGGAGACCATAAATCACAACGCGCATTCATTGTAATTATAACGATTATTATTATCATTATTATTCGAAGTTCCGATGTCCTACATAACGCTTATGAGCGTAACTATCTCAATGCGGGTGGAGCTGGCGTTGGTTCTGATCATTCGGGCCAATAAGGTGGGAAATTTTGTGGAGCCCGCTGCGACAGACCACGGCCAATCGGCGGGAGGACGGGTCTCGACACTGGCCAGTATCGATCGCCAGTCTCTTAGTCCTGGAGCGAGCTGGCGTTAAAACCCCCTTCAGCGAATAAACTTGGCGAAGACAAAAAAGAAATTCCCCCGATGAGGGCACTGAATCTCTAGGGGGAAGATTGTCTGCGCTCCGGTTGGTCTGTCGAGTCGTGAGCTTGGAGTTGTCCGAATGAGCTTGAGAACGTCATACCTATCGCTTGTGTCGAAGCTCATGAGCGGACGGATTTGTCGTCCTGCGAAGGCAGTCAGCCCCGCGTAACGGGCGTAATCTCGTTCGGTCGGGCGCCGTGGTCCTGCGGCCCGGGGTGAGCCCGAGAGATCTGATCCGACGGACAATCGTCTAGCCGAGCTCGAAGCGGAGTGTGTTCGGTCTCTGTGAAGTTATTCCGGCGAGAGAGAGAGTTCCAATGGCGGGCCAGCGCTGCTCGGCGATCACGGACAAAAAATTCTATCGTTCCGACTGACTAGAGGTCTTCCCTGAAGAACCACCGGAAGAAACGTGAGGCACACCGGTAAAAGTGATCCGTGAAGCTACCAAGACAGACACAAACACTTACAGACAAACACATTCGAATGGCGTAATGGAGAGCTACTTGAGAATAAAGCCGAAATTTCCTTTTTGAAAATCGCGGAAACTGAGGTGAGATGGTAAAGATGCACGAGATGGAGACTAGCATTGTTTTAAAGAACATTCGCATATTGTAAATGAAATTAACAGCCGTTGGTGTTCAGTACTATTGAAGGCAGAAAGCAAGGGGAGACGATGGCGAAGCTTTGCAGCGAAACGGAGACAAGTACATGGATATAATATTATTAATAATGGTGATGATGATAATGAGCATTACGAGAATGATGTTCATTGAGCAGATGGCGCTGGAAACAATAAAAACATTGCAGCACCACGAGACGAGCATAATGATAATGATGACGATCATGGTAGAAATCAATTGTCTCCATCATTATTATTATTGATGATTGATACTACATCGGATTGAACTTTGTGTATGCTCAGGAGATGACAGACGGAATCAGAAGGGGATCGATGATCCTGATGATGACCAGAAAGATTGTATAAAGTCGTCGTTTTTTGTTCTCGAAGGCAGACGTTCCCGTCGGTCCCTGATAGAGGGAGGGCTAAGACATAGGAAGACAAAGGAATCTGACGAATGCTGCCGGGAAGAACGTCCTTGTACATCCAACTCCTTCTCCCCATCGTATAGACGAAACTTACATACCGACAGACGGATAAAGTGACGGACAAACGAACGGGCAAACAACAGAGAAACTATCGAACACACACTCGGATATTGAACACAACTGGGAAAGCCACCGGTGCAGAGAAAGAAAACACCCCCTCTGCATCAGAGCCGATTTCGAGCCTAACATCGGCAAGAATCGATCCCCCGGGAGAAGAAATGAGCATCCGAGAGGAATCAAGTTGCCCACTTGGTTAAACCATTCCGACGGACTCGTCGGACATGTCAAAAAATTGAATATTTGTCGATTATAACCTGGTGGTGAAACATTATCTACTATATCAATAAACCTATTGTATCTCCTTAAATCGATCCAATCATTCACCTCGATTATGTGGCAATTAAAAGTACGTATTGCCCACGGAGTTGTGTGCGCAAGGGTTCCGAATCGGGTGATAAGAGGTCGACTTTCGGGCGCAAGCCTCTCTGGCTCCAATGGGGAATCAAGAAGCGATCACGAGGCTCATCCGAGAGTATCGACAACGTCAAGAACTATTTATTGATCTCAAGTCCGATTCACACTCAAGATTCATAGTATTTTATATATTCGGGGTCAGTGGGTCTGAGAACAATTTTGTCTCTGAGGTTCACTAGCCAACCTGGCCTGAGACCATCAAAGACTTGCCGGGGATCTTTACGGTACGTCAGCATAGCGAAATCCGGATCCTTCGAGATGTCTGGGAGCTCGTATCCGTATTTTTGGGAAAGTTTCAGCCTGAAAATAGTAGGAGCAGCACTGAGGTTCGTTGTTCACGAGCGTCGAGGGTCGGGAGCGACCAATGGCTCGATTAAGCGGCCGACATGGAAGAATCGTCGACGATCGATACCTCGGTCCTAATTCCACGCGAGCTCACCTCTCTTCGGCGATGATTTTCGGATCAGCTAAATAGCCTCTGTTCTTGGCGTCACTGTAGTACTCGAAGGCGTCTTCGGGAGGTAATTCTCTTCGAGGGATCGGCAAGCCCCTTTTGAGGAACTTTTCGGCATCCACTTTAGCCTCGACGCACAAGATGTTGTAGAAGGCAGTGGTTATGACTCCACCGAGACGTTCGATCGCGGCGATAACAGGCTCCTTGGCGTACTGAACCTCAATGTTCAATTTCGCTCGGAACTTGTCTATACCTGTAAGGGAATCGGGTAACATGCTGATTAATTCCGACGTCTAAGAGGACTCAATATAGAAGGCAAGAAGTTCCAGATGGCTCACTCTCACCTTCAGCTGTCAAGTGCACGCCGAAATGCCGATCCTTCGGCTCACAGTTGAAGAGGCAGGTATTGCAGATTGTACCGAGATCGATCGGTTTACTCACGTCAATGCGACCCGTGTCGATCATCAGCTGCAGAGTTCCCAAAGACAGCGGGGGATAATGCCGCCGGAGTTGGTGACCCTGTTCGATAAAACGCTCATTTCAATGGTGGGTCGATTCCCGAAGGTATCAGATACCACGCAAGGGAAGATTCACGGGGGTCGCTCGAAAAACTGTCAAGTCCCAATATCGACGAAACGAAGCGAACCTCGTTGTAGGGTTCCTTGGGAACTTCTAGATAGAACCGATTGCTCCCACCGGCGAATCCGAGTCGCGCATACTGCTGACGCTGCTTTTGTCCTTTCTGTGGCCAATTGACTTCACGTCTGGGGATGAATCAAGCTATGAGTTTAAATCGTGAGGTCGCCGGGCCAGTAACGAACACGGGACTCATTGAGGACTCCTTCGATCGAACATAGGGGAAAACGAAACTGGATGGAGTTTCTAATGGATATATAGGAGACAATGAAGACCCGGTGCGATCACCAGAGTCTAGTGAGAGAAAGTCGCCGGAAGCTTCAAGAATGCGGTTGGGAATTCTCACCTGGAACCCAGAATCCTTTTCGCTTTCCTCCAGCTCGAGTGCGGGACATCTTTAAGATTGTTGAGGGCGACACGGGGGAGGTGCCGCAAGACTTCAAGGGATTTTATACGTAGATTCACCATTGTTGTTTCCTGAGTCGCGCGATCTGCCGACCCCGGCAGAGAACAGCGCACGCCTCTGATGTTGACGGTTCGCGAGATCGACACGTCCCCGATGACTGAGCGCGTGTGTGGGCTGCTCCCTTCCTTTCCCAAGTCGCGCCCTGGCAATGCGGTGCGGAAACTCTCGTCCCCCTCCGAGCGAACTCGCGGAAAATCATCTGGATCCAGGAAATTTCACGCAGTTCTGCTTCGGGCGCGGGATGGGCCCTATAATTTGGGAGCAGCATCACGCTGTCACCTTGCGCTCTGATTGGGCTAAAGGTCTCAATCCTGACCTGGAGGGGTGAACATTAGGACAGATCAATGACCCCGTTGAAACCGATGTTTTTCGTTGCCTATGCCGACCTGATATTCGGGATTGACAGGAGAAGCGCTGGCACGGGAACTCTGGAGTGAGCTGTGAACTTCCCTCATTGAGACCACCGGATAGTAGGACCCCCCGCTCAATTGTACCGGAATCCGGATCCCCGAAAATGGTTCCGCAGTCAAAACCACTCCGGTCAGTCGGACCAACCGCGCAAACCGGTATGGCTCCGTCCCGATGTGGTCTCATTGAACGGAGTCCACTGCGGATGGCCTGAAGAGTAGCGTGTTTCAATGCAAACCTTGCACAAGCGTACCTATGGACCCGTTCGAAACGGCGATTCCGGGGACGGACGGTTGAAGGGCTCGCCTTCCCCTCATCTCCGGGCTGCTATCGCAGAGCTAGAGCGTTCGGTGATCGGCCCACCGTTGAAAGACAACCTTATGGTAAGCGAATCTTCAATCCTCGAGTAGAGGCCGACTCGGCCTCAGGCAAAAAGACAACTTTATTCCGGGGATTCAAAATGTGAAATGATAATCATATCGGTAGGAGATTGGAACTGACGACAGTTGTATAGTTTGGTCATCGAGTGCTCGTACTCTTCATTCCCTCTCAGACAACCTGGTCTGTACCTCTCGGGGTCTGCGCGAATAGTATCTATCGAATCGGGCCTCAACTCGAATAATAAAGTCTGGCTATTCAGCATATCTCCCTCTCCGATTTCTTCTACCACGAGCGCTGTGATCGGTGGAACACCGCCGCTCTATCTCTACAGAATTCGCGAATACAATATTCGCGCGATGGATGGAGATGATGAGTTTTCGATGATGGATCAGTCTCCTTTTTACACTACTTGACATCTCCTCTCTCCAGCGCAAATGAGATTAGTACAAATATTTTCTCATCCGTTTTCTCCTCGCCAGAGCAGCCAACCGCTTCAATATCTCCCCCCTGAGCAAAACGGAGCAATCCGCTTATTCTGCAATAAGTGGAGAAGCCCCCTGTGTGTGACGCAGTCCCTGAACCCACGACCAGAGAGACTGTAGGGAAGGAGGCTGCCATTATGTCCATCTCACACGACTCTGCGACCGCGTACATTGTCATCCACAAATCAGCGCAGACGATTAAATCTGGCTGCTCCGATTCGAGGGACCCCATGCTCCAGAATGTCAACATGTTCGAAAGCCCCGAAGTTGACGAACACATGTCGGATGCGATCCGATGCATAGTAGATCCAAACTTTCTCAGTCACTCCATCGTCTATCACATCATCAAGCTCAGAGCGCGGCACTGAAAGCTTTGCAACACATTTTACGGCCCGGGAAAAACCGGGACATATAAGCTGGTGCCTGCTCGGCCAGCCTGCGTGGACTCGGAAATGCACACAGGATCTACCACAGGATAAGAACCAGCTGTCCGTTGGTTGCTGAGATAAATTCCGATAGTTATTGCCTAATTTGAATTCAGATTGTCGGCATGTACATCAGCTCAGCGTGCACCCGGGAAGTTTGCATTTTCGTTATTGAATTCATGAAGTCGTCGAGTGATATCGGAGGGAGCGCATCGTGGAAGATTTCATCATCGCTGCCATTCGAATCGGAGTTCCTGGAAAGACGTCGAATTATAATATTACGCGAAAACACCGAGTCATCCATGTTCAGGGTTCCCCTGAAGTTGATCCACATTGATCACTTCAACCGATTTCGTGCTCGGCGATCCGCTTATCGCGCGCTGCACTTACTTGGAGTCGCTTGAACCGGCCAGGTATCTGAACCGATTGACGGCAGCACCTCGGCACAACTCCTTGAGATCGGATCCGGAGAAGCCGTCCGTCAGCTTGGCCAGAGATTCGATGTCGACCTCATCAGCGAGCTGCAATTCGCGAAAAAATTGTATCCCCTATCGACGCGACGGGGTATGCGAAGCCTCAGGTTATCTACGTACGCTCGGTTTCGCTACTAACCAACTCATCATGCAAAAGAAGATCCAGAATCCCAACACGTTGCTTGACGTTGGGGAGACCTATATGGAACATAGCGGGCATCCGACGCAAGATAGCGCGATCCAAATCCCTCGGACGATTCGTTGCGCCCATAATGAGCACGTAATTTCTGTAAGGTACGATTCTGACTGCGTGGACTCTTTCCTAGGCGGGGTCAACGGATTGCTCGGGTCACTTTCCGACCAATTTACCTGTTGTCTGTCGCCAGGCCGTCCCAGAGTGACATGAATTGTGCTTTCATCATTGCAGTAGCCTCGTGGTCGGTTGAGTCTCTGACCCGCAGAAACGAATCGACTTCGTCGATGAATATGATACAGGGCTGAATTTTAGTCGCCAGAGAGAAAACAGCAGCGGCCAGCTTCTGAGATTCACCGTACCACTTGTCGGTGAGCATCGATATATCGAGATTAATGAAACGCGCTCCAGCTTCCTTCGCAGTCGCTTTGGCGATCATCGTCTTGCCGCAGCCCGGAGGTCCATGAAGAAGTACTCCTGCAATGTTTCTTTCGTCCGTGAATGAATTCTGGGTATGGGCTTTCCAGGGAAGCTCAGGAGGGCCAACCGATTGCATATTCGGAGATAAAAGGTACATGAATGCTCCGCTCGAACGCTCCCACCTTTAGGGGGCTCAATCAGACTGTTGCCGACGAACAAGTGTCTCTTCTGGATGGGGAGAATAACGGTCTCCTTGATTTCCTGGACAACGTCGTCGAGGCCAGCGATTGAGTCCCAACTAATGGGAATATTTTTCGGATCGACGAGCTGCGCAGCGACTGCCATCTCGTGCTCGCTGAGATGTATGTTCTTCAGGCCGATTTGCGACAGAATTTTCTGAGCCTGCAAAAGAAAACACGCCGCCTCAGCAAGATTCGTCGACTGGCTAGAATGAAACTTGACTGCATGCGGGATATTATCTGACAACGACAAGTGACCCTCATCGCCTGCATGATTGGAGCAAGAAGGGGGAGAACAAGGTGACGCTTTGGGAGAACCACGGGTGGAACGTTGAGATCCGAGAAAAGAGCGCATTCGATACCGACGAGTTCATACACCTCGCTCCGCGAGCGAAGTCACTTGCCAAGATTCTGTGGACCTCGGGAATATCGACGTGATAGCTCGACCCGAGCTCCATGCGTCAAGCGTTCCCCGTGACTCTCGAGAGCCGAACAGCTTGCGCAATGCCCGTTTCGACGCCTCTTCTCGCTTCCCCGTCCCCAGAACTCGTTTTCCCTCAAAACACTATCGCTCGTTCGCGGAAGATATCAATCGCGGGAGTTGGCCAGGCTCGAGTCTCTTTCCCCGATCCCCATGACGGGTCTGGTTCGTTGTCACGTCACAGGGAGTCGATTCCTGTCGAAATTCGTTAGTGGTGCTTCCATTCAAGGATATGAGCTGCTCTCAATCGGTCAAGTCATCGGTCTTATGTTTTTCTGCGCACGTCACGAGAAGAGACGCATATGAGATAGAAGCGCGCGCTCACTGTAAGGGTTCAGTCGGGATGTCTGCGCCGAATTGCTCATAACCTTGACGGTCACGACGACTACTCGAGACTTACGCGTTTGAGTGCATCCTCCCTCTGCTTGACGGTCGGATCGAGGAAATCCAGAATCCATTTACCGCCGAAAAACGCAAGTGCTCCAAACAAAGTCACGGAAATCACCCAACGGGACACATCATTGCTTGACAACCTTTCTGATCCCATCGCAGCGTCCTTAGAAGAATTTTGCGCACTGCCCGCAGTCTCGGGATCCTCTCAGAACCACATAAGGAGACGGCACCGCGTACTGCAATAGGAGCTTTCCCGTTAAATGCTTCGGTCTGAAGTTTATCCTCTGGCGATTCTCTCCTTTAGACCGACACCAACCACGAGTGCGATGATGAGATGATTTCTGACTGCGTCTGACCAAAATAGATTAGCGACGACGGCATTCGCCGGTGATTGTTCTTGGCGAACCCTCGGCCGGCTCTTCTAGACACGCTGCATCGTCAGCAGGCGATCGAAAACAGCAATCGAACGACGATACCCGACCTGGATCAGAACATTCGGTAGATGGGTCTCGCAGAGAATTCCGGGCTAACGATTATCGCGCAAAGGACTCATACGAGAGCCGGCTCGAATTGTTATCATTCGAGCGATTAAAAGCGGCTCTCGACTGCACTGACGATCGACAAGCATCATAGTATTGGAGAGATAGCGTACGACGTTCGAGAAGTCCCCCGACGTATGGCGCGTCCCTTTCAGGGGGGGGTCAGCATCTTCCCTCCCCCATCTGGCGCGACTCCCACGGGGCCGAGTGAACGGCTCTCGGGGCTTCACGAGGGTCTTGACCTCGGAGCCTATTGCCCTAGAGGCCCGTGTACGTAGATAAACGAGATATGAAGCCAGGAACATCAGACCGACTCCGCGGTGTACCTCAGATTCACCCGTCAGGCGAATTCATCGGCACGATTGCTGCTTATCGGAGAGAGTCTCGATTCGGGACTACTGCCACGCTCATTGTCCCAGTCTGAGGAGGAAATGAGCTCATCGATGCCTTGATCTCAAAAGGAATCCAGATTATCCTCTTCAGTGAGTGGCAGTTCGTTATCCGTAGTCAAGACCGTGTACGCGGTCGAGTCTGCCGGCGGCGTAGGCACACTCGTGGTGCCAATCTTCCTAAATCGGAGCTAGCTACCTACTTAGCCTGGCACTATTCCCCAGTCTGGTCCTTCCGCAAGGGGAGTCCGCTTCGCTAGATGCCTCTGATCTGTCGGTCGAAAGACGAGGCTGGGCTCCTGAAGAAGATCTCATGCCGCGCGGAGTAGAGTTCTTCGGAGTAGCTACTCCGAAGAGCAGCTCGCTGTCGAATTCTCCGTTTCCATATCGAGCTGAAAGGGAGGCGCCAGACCTCTTGTCATCGTGGTCCGGAGTTTGCTCCTGATTGGGAGAAATAAGTTTCCAGGATCTTCTCTGGTTCCTGGGCTATCGCTTCAGGAACCCTCACAGCTCCCTCCTCCGGGGTTAGGTGATTGACTACAGAAGAGAAGTCTCTAAGAAGCCGGACGCATAGCACTTCCCAATGAGTGTTCTTCTCCGCGACCGGTGATCTCAACATTTCACAAGGCTGGAATATGCAAAGAGACTCTCTCTCTCTCTCCGAGGGAGGAGAGGAATGGAAATCGCTTCGAAAGCGAAAGCACCCGCTCAATGATCTCTGAGCGCTCCCTGAGCTGGATTCGATTGGAGGTTGTACGATGATTTATATCCATTCTCCGCAATAATCTAGAATTCCGCAGTCGGGGGCGAAATCCTCGATAGCGGCGACAGAACAGTCCTTGCTCTCAGAGCAGGTGGATCGAAGTCCACCATTATCAAGCTCTCCCTCTCGACCCGGACTAAGTGTCTCACTCACAATTATTGGTATTATTCGAGTACAGCGAGACTTCTCGAGAACGTCGATATTCTCCGGCTCAACTTGAAGACTCTGGTCCTCTGTGTTCCCGATGGACATTCACGCATCTGCTCCCGCAGTCCCCGGGGTCTCGGCATTCGAATTTCGGCGCCACCGAACGACCCCGAGCTGAGCTTCTTTGGGTATTTGTTTCGCTACGTCTTTTGGCTGGATGCTCATATTATGAAATTTTGATTCCCTCATGATTAGGACTCGACTTTCGTCGCGGCTTTTAGCCGCAAATTCGCGGCAACTTCAGGCTCCCGTAGAAATTCTATGGGGAAACGCCCCGCATAGCAAGGAAAAATCGCGGTCACGGTCGCGAACCGCGACGGAAAACGAGCCCTTCCTTCTGCCTCCATACGGGCATGCAATCATACGAATGACCCAGCCAAGTCGGGAGCGAGCGAGCCAGCTAGATCCGCGAGACAGACGGCCATAGCTGGAGAAAGACTCCGCTCTCGGAAGACTATCAAAGTCGCTTTTTCACACAGATCCCTGAGACGATTCAAGCATACTGAGAGCGTCTCACATTGAGGTTGTACCACCGTTCGGCAGCGTCGGAGCGGCTTGTTTCTGCGATTCGAGCTCATCGTGGCGGGACGGGCTCGACACTACATAATACGAACGTTTTCCCAGCCGTCCGTTGGAGGGAGGAACGAATCTCCTCGTCTTCCGAGGAATAAGTCACCGTGCTCGACCTCAAAGGCGATGCTGCGGAAGTTTAGGGAGAATTGACGATCGGAGTCGACCGCGAGAAGTTCGCGTTGCTCGACTTCATGCAAACGCGACGAATGTCTTGCGGTTTGTCCATCGGAACCAAAGTAATCCTCGATGTTGGCTGAATATCCTTGGTCGCGGTCGGTATAGATGATCCTGGCTCCATCTTTTCGTCGATGTCAAACTCCTTCATTCTGAAAATCACGTAGAAATAGGGTAACCTTGGTGTTGAGAATAAGTAGATATGTCGGGTACATGGGCGCCATGGATAGAGGAGCTGACCACGAAGTCTACCACCGCGATGTTTGCACGGCCATATGGGCGCGAGGAAATACTGCTTCGAGCGAACTCCTCGTCGACTCCAGGAAGCTCGTAGCCACTCTCGGTCGGCCGAGGAAATGTATCGGCGGACAGAATAGATTCATGCAATAGGACAACGACTAGGCCCTAGAGCATAGGTTCCCGAATGAGGGTCCCGGGACACCCAAGGGTTCCCAGCTGCTGCTCTCGGGGGTCCCGGAGGTCGGCTAAAATGGTTCATGTCGCGTTCCTTGGGAAAATATATTCGACATGGCTTGTAAGAATATCGACCAGTGACGGCGCGTCAGAATCTCTCACCATACTGGGGGCATCTCTTCAACGAAAGAGTAGAAAATATTATCGTCTGGCGAAACCACCGACTACTACTCTCGGAATGACATCACGGGGGTCCCGAGCACAGTCGAGGACTTCGGAGGGGGTCCCACGCTGCGAATAAATCGGGAAGCGCTGCCCTGGAAACATCAACTCAGTCAGATCGAGTCGCTCGTTGCGTTGAACAGACTGAGACGAGAGAAAGTTTCAAATTCGTCACGAATCTGATATAAAACTCAGGACGTCGGAGGGTCGCCGACAATGTGGCTGCACGTGCCGATTTTTTGTTGTTTTCCTTGTCGAAATGTTAAAGGACCAAGTTTTTTACGTCGCGAAACGCGACCCTCAAGAAAGAGTCGGGGTCGAGTCGGCGCGTGCACTTTTTACGAACGCGCCGAAGCTTCGACCCCGACTCTTTCCTGTGGCTTTAGTTGGACCACAGTTTGGTCTGGGCATTCATCGCGGGCTACTCCCATGAGATTCACGGCCTAATCGCGGGACTTCCTCGGAACATCCGTGTTTCCCGACGTGAAAGAACTTAGTTTCTTTACCTTTCAAGGTGGTCGTGGAAAATTATCCAGGATAGGGGAGCACTACTTCTGCTGACGGAAAACGAGCCGGGACTGCGTAGGCTAGCGACAGCGATCAATCAGAATGATCATCTTCTCTCCGGAGCGGAGCAGAGTTTTCGACTGCCAGGACGGAGATCTCCGGAAGGGTAGCTCCTTCAGCGGCTGTCGAGAGGAATCATCGACGGTTGGTATCATCGGAACCTCGGATCTTACCGGCAAATTGGACGATGCGACGAAACCAGCGAAAGACGGAGCAGTTTTTGTGAGAGGCATCCTGACGACGGACGACTCCTGGGTATCTTGGTAGTTGTGTTATATGCCCAACTCGGGAGTCCTGCCTGTAGAGTCTGATATCTTCTGAAATCAACCCGCGATAATGATGGGAATAATGATTTATCGCGTCGCCTACTTTCGCGGCACCCCATTCTATTTTATTGTGTGACCGAAATTCCCTATGAAATAGCCTCACGTCTGGTGTATTGAAGGTATACTGATGTGTCGCGCATGTGGCAGACCACTCTCGGCGCTAGACACGCGGATCAGAAGGCTTGGCTCTGGCATGTGCGGATGAAGGCATTTTCAAGGGATGCGTTCGCCTCCTCTTCAGCAGTTGGATGGCGGCTCCTAGGCATGAGCATTTCGCATGCTGTTCGCAGTACGCTGATCTTACGTCACTTCCGAGCCGAGCACGCTGATTGTTCGCTTATTTCGAGCCAAGTACGCAGACTGTACGCCATTTGTGAGCCGAGTGTGCTAATTGTACACCTTCGTGAGCCAACTACGCCGATGATACCTTGATTTCAGGGATTTTCCGGGTTCGATTTCACTTGCGGATCAGCCCGAAGAATCCTCATGTCTCTTGGACACAACTTCCAAACAGCTCTCCGCACTTCAACGGCGTGTAGTCTTGGAATCGGTTCACCGACGGGCGGACGAGAGGCTAGCGCGTCTGAAGACTGACAATACAGTAGAATGAGCATGGCCAGGACGATACTGCCCGAAAGAAGGCCGGGGGTGGGTGCTTCAACCTCTGTAGCAGTAACTTATGCAGTTTCTCGAGAAGGATCCATCTAAGTTCTTATGATTTATTCGAAATGTATGTAAGGATGTCAGCGAGTATATACATATAGTGATTGAATGGAGTCAGCCGACTCCATCCAGTCTGTCCCCGGTCGGCAGCGATCCGCTAACCTCTGCGCCGTTTCCCCTTTGGACCTCGATGGAAACCATTTGAATCAAGAGCTCAGTTGCCCGCCTATCCCCAGTTGCCACCTCGATGCGTCTCCCCAAGTCGCGCAGGAGGAACTCCGTAGACCGGCAGTCTATCCACCGAGTGAAAACAGAGTGGAATCGAGAAGGAATGTCGTTTGCGGTCCCTGGCTCTCGACGGACAATCCATAATACTGATCGTGGTTTCGATTTGGAGAATCGACCTTGTATATCGCCCAAAGTCGTCGTCGGCCCACCGGTCGAAAGGGACACAAGACCGCAGTCCGGGATCCTGGAAGCGGAGGATTGCGGTCTCTCGAGTTAAGAAGCTCTCTTAGGCGCATCACCGCGATTCGAGAGATACCTTGGATGGAGAGGGAATTCGGATTCCTTCAAGATGTCTTATGAGCAAAGCATACATAGCTGTTCGGCCCGTGGCATTTTTCTGAGTCGCGCCAGTTTTCTTCCCTCACCTCCAGCAGGTCTCTGACTCCTTTCTCCCTCTTCCGCACACGTACAAGACACGCAATCCTGCTGAAGAGTTATTCCAATTATGCGCAGAGAAGATTGCTATCTACGTCTTGCCCTGCGGTCATTCTGCACATATCGAGTCAGCGTTCGACGATGGCGGGAACTGACCCGATACGCGTACTACAAATCAGGCGGTCGCGTAGAGGGACTGACGCGGAAAGTGGCGTAAGCTAGACCGAGAGAGACATATTCGAGCGGTAGTTTCGCTTCGCAAAAAGCTCAAGTCGAGGATAACGAGCCGCCACTCGAGAGGCACTCGAGTCCTCCTCGGAGCATTCTTCGTGAAGAAGCCGCGATCTACTTTTAGACCAGACTCAACAACGGAGACCTCTGATCGAGCCACCGGCGATTTCACATCGATTCGAAATACGCTTCATATTTTGCAGTCGGCATCGAACCCGTCCTGTTCCACGGTGTCACAAATCACAACGTCGGAGGACTTGGCGAACTTCTCTCTGCAGGTAATTTTGTCTACTTCATCTCGGGACGTCGGAAGGCTTGTCGGAGCTATGGAGGGACCTCCGGAGGCTGAATCGCAAGACAGGTAAAGGTGGTCCACACCGGACTTCAATGCAGCTTATCAGATTTCCAAGTTCACATCTCAGAACTCATCCGCATAAAGTATCCTAACATATGAAGAACTTTCCAGAAGCCGAAGTGGTGACTTCGCCCGCTGTGCTTTGCTTGACTCTGACGTATCAAGCGGGCCAGTTCCCGAGGATATCCTTCTCCAACGAAGCGTTTGCTCCGAAGCACGGGAAACTGCGTCCCACCGAATGGCGTCTCCCTCACAGAGGGAATCTGCGTCAAAGAAAAAAGAGCAATATACTCTCGAGTTACGGACGAGAAGTATGACGATGAGTTTTTCAGAGTTCGACTTGTGAATTCCTGCAGAGTCTCACATGGAAAGTGCCACCAAGAGTGAGTGTCCCTCCTTACTTTCCCTGGTCTCCACGACTCGAGATGAGACCCCATGCAGATCTGAATGCAGGTGTCTGTACTCCGTCGGCATTATTCCCGGAACCTCGCAGCGGCCTGCTCAGAGAGAGGTGGGGACGATGCTTGGGACAGCCGGGACATCGACATACGTCCGAAAGGATCTGTTGTGAATGAACAAACTAACTAACTAACTAACTAACTAATGACCATGGAAACGGCGGAGCAGAAATCAGGAAACGTGCTCGGGAACCCACGGACTGCCCTTGTACCATCGTGAAACGGAGCGTTGTATTGAAAGAGCAGCTAGTGACCATTTTCGCCAATGTTCTACGTGTTCCTTTCGAAGCCTTCACCCATGAGTCCTTCCGCCTGATATTCTGGGTGAGCGATCTAGGTTCCATCGAGGCGAAACTTGTGCGCGAGATAACCGATCGGGCTCTCATGATAGAGTGGGCGATATCTTGGTCGCGGATATCGCGCGCCTCAGAAGCAGAAGCGCAAATCTCATTCCGAGAGCCCACGGGTGGACTTGATACGGGAAACGCTTCGTCGGTGTCGTCGTCGTGTATTCCGACGTCATGCCGAGTCTAAGTTCGAAGTCGATTAGAATTTGTATACCATTCCGAGAGTCTGCGACAGCCCAAACGCTCGAGGCGATGAGAGGAGCTCTCCAGGCTTTCGGGCTTAATATCCGAGACATCCAAGGTATTACAATAGACGCGTCGATGACAAGGCGAGCGAAAGTATTGGAAGATGAATGCAAGCCGAATCCCTTCTATGTATCACCGCACGGCATTCACCTTGCCGTGCTGGATACGCTGCGGGGCGAGGGACATCATCGGGAAGAAAAACTGCTGTCGATCCAATAGAAACTGTCCTCCTGGACAGCGGAGCTTACGACGAAGAGATTAGTGGGCACGATGATGTTGCCGCACTCTACTCCGATTCCGACGCGACGGCAGGCTCGGCTCGCGTCCGTGAAGACGTTCATGAGAGAGAATTCGCTGCCTCTCATCCGAGAAATTCGGTCGGTGTCGAACGAGCTCACGACAGGAAAGAAAGCTAATGAGCTGGAGTTGATATGCCTGCGGCTCTATCCGGATTCGAAGATACGCGAGATTTTCCAGATATATCAATCGGGTGGGTGGTGCCGACGAGGAGAAATCTCAGAAGCTCGACGAGTGTCTTTGGTAGGGCTGCCAAGAACCGGTCATGGGTGCCCCAGAACCGAAAGGATGAAATCGCGGCTGGGCGTCTAGTGACGGGCCGATTACCTGAGAAATGGTTGTGTATCTCAATCTGGGTTTCGCGGAATTCTCAAGTCTTCGGGACCATTTCTCACGGGTTCCGCGATCGAATTCCGTCGCGATCCTCAACGGGAGAGGTTTGGGAAACATTGGTATCAAATATCATCTGACGAGAGCGCTTCGAAGCTCTCTGAATTCATATTCGTCAAAAGCTCGTGAACTCTATAGTTGTAAGTCTGACCCTTCAGCATCGGCGTCGTGTTCCCTCGTCTCGGACTCTCGGCGCGTATCCCCCGCACTCATTCATCGTCACTCTCATGATTAATGGCCCAGTCCTCCCGTATAACATAGGTGGAGCAGTTTTCTGCGAATGTTGGAGCGCTTTGCAGAGCTGAAAGATATAGTCGAAGTTCACCATGGAGAGCGAGGGGTCTCCCAAAAAGGGTGCCTGAGACTATTCTAGGAATGATCCCAGCTCTAATGCGTCCGTGATGCCTCTGTAAGACTGTCCGAGGAGAGCATGATCCCAAGCCGATATGATACTTGAGGTACCTAATTTATTTCTGGTCAAACTCCAAATGGACATCTCCTCCCCGATATTGGTGACGTGACACAAGATTCGAGAAGTTTTCTGGTGTCGCGCCAAAACCTACTCTCTCCGACAGTTCATGTTCCTGATGATCCGGCATCCTGATAATACGCAACCTGATCCGGGATCGAGAGTTGCGGTGCCTTGAGGAGTTTCGCACCAGGATCCGTGATCCTGGAAAAAAGGTCGCGGTCTCGTCTCCAGAGGATCTCTCATAGAGAAAGCACTACCATGGATGGAGGATTGCGCCATCCTATGTCAGGTGGATCCCGGATCTTTGTGCTCCTCTCTCGCGAGAGTCCCGGATCGTGGTGCTCTGTTGTCGAAAAGGGTTCCGTCAAGGGACCGCGATACCTCTTCTTCAGGACGATCCCGGATCGTGGTTCACAACGAGAGTGTAAAAAGGCCACGATGCTTCTCTCTGAGGAGGATCCCGGATCGTGGTGGGAGAGTTCCATCTGAAGAACCGCAATCCTCTTTCTTCAGGAGAATCTCGGATCGTGTTTGTACTTGAATATGTGTGAAGAGGCCGTAAACCTCTGTTCTCTGGAGGATCCCGGACCGCCGATAAAAATCCTTGGCAAATCCTCTAGGATCCCGGATCGAGGAGCTCCATGAGTTTTGTCCAACCGTTATCTTTTTTCTTCAATCAAGAGTCCGCAATCCCCGGCAATCCCCTCAGGATCTTGGATCGTGCTGCTTGATATGCGCTGGCGGCGGCGCCGTGGTCGCCCGCTGATGTAGCGGGCAGACGAGTCGTCCGCCATTTTGCCTCGCGGTCATCGCGTGCGGCACAGCAGCAGTAAGCATTCACAGCAGTGTGTTGTCGGCATTGCATTCGGCAGATTAGTTGAAATCTACGACTCTAACGAAGTAACTCGACGGTTCAAAATGTCGGAAGGTTAGTAATCTAGGGAGCTTCACTCGAGTTCCGTGAGGCGCCACCGCCTACAGAAACGGCATGTTGTTGAGTTCGAGCCCGGCCCGAGGCTTGTTTCGGCGCCTAAAGTACCTGAGGCGGGCGAGGGTGGCAATCGATGCCGATTCCCATTCGGTATTAGAGAGAATTGATTATTACATCTCGAGACCACGAAACTGATTATCCGTCGAATCTTTATGAGTTCTGAGCGGGGTCATTTGGTTTGACGGAGCCAGGAGAGCTGTCGTTGCCGACAAAGACGCTGCAGGTCGATACGGCTCATGAACGTCGAAGAGTTGGTCCAGCTAATATTCGTGACGATCTGACAGCGGCTTCGAACTTGGCTCGGACTTCCCGTGACTGTCGATCAGCAATGCGTGATGAATATCAGGAGCGGTTTCTCAATTCCGAACGTTTTCTACGTTCATCAATGCGTTGTCTGGTCGTGTTCCGTCTCCCAGAAATGTTCAAGATGCTGGACCTAACAAACTCCGTGAAGGCGACATTCGGGTCCCTCCTGTCCGTGTTGACATCGCAGAATCAGGCAGACTGTAGACCCATACGTGCTCGTTGTGCGCTGAGGCTCCACGGAAACCGCTCGTGAAAGCCCGGCGCCCCGATAGCTCGAAGACTTCTACTCACTACCAGTCCTTTCAGTCACGGAAATGCAAGTGGACCAAGTTGTTGCTGAGCCGAAGACCGACGAAACTCCGAAAGAAGAGACCCCCAAAGAAGCTGCGAAGGAAGAAGCGACTGCGACGTCTACAACCGCAGCCCCTTCTGCGGAAGAACCCACTGAAGAACCCGCAGCCACGACCCCTGCAGCTGCTGCAGCTGGAGCAGTGAGTACATCAACCGCTACATCGAAAATATCGTTCCTCCAACTCGGCTCCAGAGTTTCTGAGGGATTCGAGATTTCGAGCTGCCGAAACTGTAATTGAATCTGATGTGATTTTCCGCAGGGGGATGCTGCGAAGACAGATTCCAGCAAAGATTCCGCACCCGCCGGAGCGAAGCGGATGAAGAACGACGTCGAAATGGCGAGCTTATCGACACGTCAGTACCTAGACACCACAGTTGTACCGATTCTCCTGCAGGCGTTGTCAGCTCTTGCCAAGGAACGACCGACGTCGCCAATCGAGTTCGTGGCTAATTTCCTCCTGAAGCATAAGTCTAATTACGAGGGAGGCCAGACAGCTCCCGCAGCTGAGAAGTAGTCTGTCAAGCAATGAAATCTGGTGTGATCACTTCATGTACATTTAGGAGGCTTTTCGGCGTTAGACCCTAACCCGAAAAATGGCAAGGCATTTGTAAAATAGGTGCGCGTTCTCGTCGACGTCCATCCATAATCTGAATAACATGCGAACGAAATAAAAAGCCTTGACGCTGCATCATCGATTCCGGGAACCTTAATGAACACCCCTTGAGGTATGCAACGAATCGTGTAACTCTCACTCGGAGTCTCTCGAGCGTCTATCTCTCGTGGGACTCGAAACTAAGCGATTCTTATCGATCGATCCAATTACCTCAATTGATTGACTCGATGTCGTATTAATCATAATCGAGATGGTTACGGCGTTATTACTGACTCATCCGCGGGGGAAAATGGTAAAATGCGGGAGGATTAATATGTACATCGTGCTCGAATGATCTCGATGGACCACGGGTGCGTCATTCTGGGAGTTCGAAATGAATAAAAGAGAGAAGTCGATGTTTCAGAGATGTTCCTCATTAGGGCGGGTTTTGATGTGACAGCACGCGGACAACATTTAAGAGAGACATGGAGATAGAGCTGCTCGCGAGCCTAATGCTTGGAAAATCCCCGGTACACGTTCGACACGTAGACTCCGGTCTCTCGTTCATGGTTTCCCCGATTTAGGAGTTGTGGCACGGAAGCTGAAACGTTCACTGCGAAAGAGTTGCTGCAGCCCGCATTCTGCGCTATCTTACGAGAGCAGTGAAGCCTGTACGTCACGCACAACGACTTTTCAGCATTCCTCAACGTGTTCCCTGGGCGCTCGTCGCAGAGATTGTATGAGTGATCCAACGGACCGATTAGCGGCGCATACCGTAACCGTCGCCAGATTGCGTGGCACTGAAAGGTCAGTCCGCTCGGACGAAGGCTCTCTCGATCACCCATACGAGAGCAAGACCCGGCCATTCGCTTCGAAGCAAGCCAGCATTGTAGCAGAACATTGGTGCTAATATGGGACCCTGCTTGATGAAGCGATGCTGAAGGACAGCAATCGACCGGTGGATCACGTAGAATCAATGGATGGTCGGGACATTCAGCCACACGAGCTAGACCCCATAGCAGCTGGCTGCTTGTTGGCACGTGAACCGAATCGAAATGAGTGCGAGCTCGACGTGCTGTATCCATTCAGGTCTAGGACGCTTCTCCGGTAACGAAAACCCCCCTCTTTCGAGGACGATAGAGTGATTCGACTCGACGATTTGCATTCCCAATCACGTGATGATGTCAGATGCTCATGAGGAAAAACGCGGAATCATATTTCTCCCCCTGCTATCAGATCACATGTGATTAGCACTGCTCGAGATTCCGGGATGCAGGGTGAGACAGTCGAACGGGCTGTTTTGGGACGGCGTCGACGCATCGATATTTGATGCGCATAATTCGAGGAATCTGACGCCGATCAAGGAGTCGTCGGTCGCAGGCCCATGATAGTAGCGTTCGAGCGCGTGGAGCATCGGAAACTGGAAGAGGGACGCTCCGGACGGTCCTCCAGAGGGAGCCATCGCGCGTTCTTGATTATGAGAACCTATCTTCAGAACATTCGCAAGAACCACGGTCGTATCAGCTCACAGGGGGAGGGGACGCTCGACTACTAGCCTCGGACGGCTATCTCCTTTGTATGGCTATCTCCCTTTGCGGTGTATGGTCGAAGTCGTGTTTTCATCGATCAACCGGGGAGCGCGGTCCACGTATCCCATTTACGTATTCTATGTCTATTGAATCACCCCCGTCCAAGCAAGCTCAAGCAGCAGACTCTTGTCTCGCGACGCAGATCGTTGAGGCGATGAGACACATAAGTCTCATAAGGGTGACTGACGCGAGAGTAATCAAGCTCCGTCATCAGCTGCGAATGTTCCGTGCACTCGGCATAAGTCTCATGATCTCAAGGCTCCCCACAGAGAAATCGATATCTTCGTGCGAGCTTCCTCTCTCTGAGTGAGTGGGGTGCACATGACGATGATACCCAATCCCCAGGCAGTACCTACAGCCCACAATATGACGTTGAATATATCGTATTTGGGTACATCAACATCAATTTTTCCAAGCTCGAGTGTATCACCCTCGACTACTACTTCAAACTCCATTAGGTCGTCCTCGCTATTTCAACATTCTAGACATTGGAAAACTCGACTATATAAGTCCAACATGAGTTTTCAAACTCGAGAATGGCTTGAAGCTATCCTCTATGCAGCCGCTCTTCTCACCACTTTCATGCGATTCGAAGAGCCTCGATCTGGGATAGAGAGCGATTCCTTGAAGGCTTAGCATTGATATTGATCATGCTTTCAGGTGGAAGGGAATAGGGACATCAGAGTCGTCCCAGTCCCAAGACGCAGTAGCTTTCCAACGATTTGTTTTGGGGGGGGGGAATAGGTTTTCGAGGGGCCAGAGGTCCAAAATGATGACGCACCCTCAAAAGGGCGAGAGGGTGACGAAAGTTGATACAATCGGGTTTCCGTGACTTTCACGGGGTTAGGAATCCGAAGGCTTGTACATATAATCGAATCGGAAAGTAGTATCTCCATTGAAGTCTAGTGGAACTCGATTGAATCACCGTCTCGATTATATCACCGACTCCGAACACGAACCAGGGGATATATTCAAGTTTATAATGGTTTTCTGTGAGGGGAACATCTCCGCCATCGAGACCCGATCATACTTCTGACCTCAGACTGGGAATCGGGGGGAGGCGAATGAGCCCCGACGAAACCCATGGGAGGTGACGCATGAATTGACGTCAAGAATGAGCGTGGTTTAAGATTTGGGCGGGGCACAGCGAAAAATCTTGAAGGATGCCCGGCGTAGGCCCCGAGCGGACCCGGTGCTTGCGATACGTTATGCCTATCATCGAATTACAGTCGCGACCGTCCCGTTCTATCTCGGCGTGGGATCTTCCAGTTCCGGAACCCTTGTTCGGGTCACACACGAATCTCCTATGTCGGGTAGTGAAGCCAACAAGGAGCCCGATCGAAGGCTCGTTTAGAGCACGTGACCACAATCGACCTTGTTCTGCGTATCGGAACGACGCCGGGAGCCGATGCTGTGAAGGTGTACGAATCACTACCGCCGTAGCCAGCGCTGAGGGATTCCTAGCGTTTTGAGGGACTCCGGCTTCACCAGCGCGCGTGCAATAAATAGCCGTCGCAGGCAAAATCTCGCATGGAGGACCCCTCTCCATCCCATCTCCTGCGAGGGAAAGCTTGGTCGGTGCCTCGACTGCTGCCGAGCTGGAGTGGGATTTAGGACATATTTTTTGGGGATTGAACTTGAGTGGAGCGTTGGCAAATACGTCGCGGATGTGAGCTGCGGCTCATCGAGCGAGAGCATCCCAGCTATGCTGGTAGCACTCGGGGATTACTCGTTCACAATCGTAAGCGAATCTGATGTCCGCATGTCGCGTCATCGAAACGATTCCCCGATACTCGAAGGGCTGGGATAGAGGATCGAAGTCACGGGAGTGGGAAAAACCGACTAGTTGAGCCGATGTGAATAGAGGCTGCTATCGCAGATCTGACTGAACTCTGGCTCGAATACGAGTGATTCTTGCCCTGACAATCGTACACGCTGCCTGAATGCTTTGAAATTCTTCCTGGCCTCCTCATTTCCCGCTTTTTCGGTGTGTAAACCCGATTTCCCCTCTTCCTCACATGGATAGATATCGCCGATGCGATCTCTACTGAGTTTCTCGAGTTCGGGAGGAGCCTTCGAAGAAACTTCCAGTGCTACATGGTCGAAACCTCAACGACTGCATGTGATAGGAAGTCGCGATGAAGCAATCAGCTGCATGAATCTCTCGAGGTCAATGACTCCTCCGAGCCGGCTCGTCACGAGGTGACTCTCCACGATGCGAGTCCTGCAGAGACCTGGAAGGAGGAGTATTTTAGAAATGGGTCTCCTCATTTCAGAGGCGATGAAAGACCCCTGGAGCCCCCGAATTGGAAGTCCGCAGGTGGCCGAGCGGCTCCTCAAATGATCCTGGATGGACGGACTCCTCCGTGGCATATCATGCTCCATTCCATGCGCAAAATCCGGGAATCGGATCTAGAGCACGAGAAGCAGATGCCTGATCCAGTTGAGAGGTACGACGAAGAGACAGGAAGCTGTCGCGTGGAAGATGCTGCGACTGTTCATATTCCTGTGGTAATCGATCCAGTCAAGATATCGAATCGAGTCCTCTAGCCAGATCCGTAGTCTGCTCTAAAGTTCGAGCGATTGTGAGCGATAAGCGGAATCTCCCCGGAGTAGCATTTCATCATTGACGAGTTAGGAGTCGAATCGTGTGGAGAAGATTCTTACAGAACAGGCGTCCCGAGAAAGTCAATGCCCAATGAGTTAGAATCTTCCTGGGCTATCGTTGCAGGTGAGAGAGAGGTGCCCCGATTTCACGCAGAATAGAGTTTTATCATGTCGCAGTGATTGCTCCGGAGGAATCCGATGCTCCAGTTTGACTCGAATCGCCCCCTCCCTCCCCCAAAAATTCTGTGCGCTCCCCTGTGGGAGCCCAGTCTTCTTCATTCACGCCGGAGAATGTGACCACGAATTCGAGTTGAGGCTCATCTCATCGGAGTCAGAACTTGAGTCATCGGAGAGAAACTTCACTCATCGGAGAAGGAGCTTACTCTCACGAATTTTGGTGAAATGGTGGAGCATGCTCGGTCTTACTTGCGTTTCGCTCCTTGTTGGACGAGTTGAGTACTTCGAAAATACGCCAGGGCTGTGCTTCGCGATTGGAGCGCTCACTCGAAGATTAGGGCTCGGAGGGCACGAAGCATCGGCGCGTCATCAGGCGGCGCTGGACTCGTTGCCGCACTCCTTTCTGACGCGATGTGAAAAACATTCGCGCAACCCCTTGTTTGAAGACCTCGAGAGCTTCGTCAGAGTTCTGCTCCCGACCAGGTCTCGGGCTGAAAATTATTGCTGAGCTCTCTAGAAGTTCGGATGCCTCTCGGTAAAAAAAACGTCCAAGAGGCGTAGATACACAGACTTGCGGAGTCTTGCCCGTCTCTCTCTCTATTTCTATCTCGATCAAGCCCAATGATCAGCCTGCGCAGAGATGAGCGGAAGAGGCGGGTCTCTGCGGGCCGAAGCAAAACACAAATCGTGCCACGCCTCCAGTGTGATCCTCTCGCAGAGCAGGCGAATCTGGAACCCTGCTGAAAGATGAGGGTCGAAACCCCCTCCATGCGGGTTGACGTCGAGTTCCATGGACAACCTTCCATCAGATCCGATGGATGAACAAGACCAATGTTGGGAGAGAGGAGAACATCCCCGACTCCAAAGGACGTAGACTTGATGAAAGACAGTTTCATGCCATCAGAAACGATGAGCTCGACTAACTACAACCGGTTCTCGGAATCGCGGAGCAGCGGAAGGGAGGAACCTAACACATGAGCATCGCCATGAGGCTGGTAAGGAGAAGTTGAGAAAAGTTGGCCCTAGAAAAGGATCGGTGCCCGAATCCCATCATCTCCATGTCAGTCAAAATGTCAAGCACGGCTCGGAGACTGGGGGGTTCCGCCACAGCCCCACCGAGTCCGGCCGCTCTTGTCTTTGTGGTGACGGGGGGAATATCCCCCCGAAATTTTTTCATGAAATGGATGTTACTCATGTAGGAACACCGAAATCGGGGTATGAAAGCACTCCGACTCTTCGATTCAATCTATCATCATAGGAAGAGTGAAGAAGCTCGAAATCCGCGGAAAATTATTACTGGAGCAGAGAATTCAGTAAGCCAAGGGGCAGCGAGAGGAATTGATGCCAGCAGGCTCCTGAGAATTGATATCGATCCGCGCGTGGGGGAAGAGCTAAGGATCGCTCAGGAAGACAGAATATGTAGAGTACCTCATGAGGTGTCCGAGATGTCAGAGAGCGGAACGACTCTGGTCCGAAAGAAGAAAGTGCTCGAACCAATTACTAACAAAAGGGCGAGGTTGCTGGTGGTTCCTCGAGTTGGTTTTACAACTATTTGAGCGAGGATCGTCGAGACGGATGTCTTCGGGGAACCACGTCGGCCGCCAAGAACAGAGCACGGTACCTCCGGTAGAAACATGCTCGATGCGTCCCTGGTTTCTTTCTTCGATGTCTCGGAGGCAATCTCTATGACACCCATTCGGTCTTTGGAGATCCGAGATCTTTCCTGCGATGCTTCACGTCCCTCTTGAACGAGCTTTTGAGAATCTGGTAGGCCTATCTGGGCTTCTTGAGGGAACCTCGACCTATCGTAAAGGGAACCGCCGATTACGCGGTTGCCGGATCGACGAAAGCCTCTCCGGTCCTCTCCAATCGGAGGTCCCGGCTCCTCGTGAGCGAGCTTGCGTCTTCCCGCGAGCTCCTCGTGAACCCGGGGAAGGGGCTCGTGAACCGAACATACTCTGGCTCTCTTCCGTGACGTCGGAGCCTCGTTCCCCGGATGGCTGGCGGAGAGGCGAAAGCTCGACCGAGATAGCGAGGAGATTCGATATTCTGAATCCGATACCGAAGAGTTCGATGTACGACCGAGACATGTCAAGCTTAAGGACTTCAGCGAGCCAGATGGACAAGAGAGCTTGATGAAATACGAAGCGGGCCAGGAGATCGCCCGTGGGTAGGAACAAGAAGACGCGCGAGTGGATGGAATCGCGAAACTTGGAAAACCGGAAACCCTCCTCAGATAGCCGGGGTCAACGCGGGGCTGCACAGCAGGTCTCTCTGTCATGTCTTATAGTCAGGCGTGCACGGGCCTCAGGAATCTGATGCTCTGGGATCTGTCGAAAGCTTTCGCGAGTCTACGAGGGAGGTTTCGGGGCCTTCAAGACAATGATACATGTAGAAGCATTCCAAACGGCAATTCCTGAAGCGGCGAGCTGCCGGAGACCTAAGGGCCGATCTTCGACCTAACGGACGGGAACCATCCTCCATCTACCATGGATGTGCGAGAGAAGAACGAGGTGGGCTTATCCACTGACAGAGATACAGGACTCTGGTGAGCCGACCCATGAGTCGGAGGCATCTGAATCGGGCCATTTGCGAGAAGACGCGCGGTGCAAAGTCAGAGAAGGTTGACAGGTTCATAGTAGAAGGGGATCTGGTCGTCCTCACGATCGACATCAACGACGATCGCGAAGCTGAGGGTCTTGGGGCAAATTGGAACGTGTCCTCGGGTCGGATGACGCATACTGGAACGTGGGAATTCGAAGATAGAGAACTTCTTTTTTAGAACTTCGAGAATCGGAAAGACAAAGGATCCCAGAGACAGCATTCGCGACGAGGATTACATCAGAATCCTGGCTGCAGAGACCTCGAGGCGTTGCTTGCAGAGTCTGCGGAAATTCGGGTGGCAATCACGAGAGCTTCTTCCGAGGAGAAAGTGTTCGAGTCCCGCGAGCGTTTCATCGGAATAGATGAGTAGCTGATGCCGGTCCCCTCCTGTATCGCTGATCATCATTGGAGACCGAGGTCGAATCCCGGAGCGGAGTCTCCTCAGAGACCCATGACGTCATGCTCTCAAAAAAGCTCAGCCCGAACGAATAGGTCTTAAGAGCTATAGAGCCGTGCTCCCGCGAGGATTCCGGGATGGACCCCGTTCTTCTCGACCGCCCGCGGTCCGCCTCGGAAGGGAATTGCTAGAATTCTAGGACGGGACCCCGAGGAACGTCGATGCTCAGAAGGAAACTTCAGGGCACGACGAGCCCATTCCGCGGTTGGGAATAGCCTGGAACGATTTCTTGTTTCGAGTCAGAGCTTCATCGTCGAGAGCCTGACTCAGTGAGAGTTGAGCAGTCGCATGTCTGGAACTCTTCGACCGTCGATGAGAGGAGTCCGGAGAGGAAGCGGCTGTTGATGCTAGCGGCGGCGCCGGCGAATGGTGGCTACCGGCGACGGCCATAGTAGAGCAGCAGTTGTAGTGGTGATGGCGTGCAGAGAATCCTCTCCCAAGCTGGCGAGGGCCACCTGACGGATTTGGCTTCGTACAGCATCAGCCCAATACTCGCAGCAGAAAAAAACATCGGTCGCAAGAGTAAGCGACCGACGGTGTTTAGTTGAAGAGCAAGCTGCGGCGCCTCGTTGGCATTCGAATCTCCACAACGGCGGCAACGGCGCTAGTGACACGCGCTGTTCTGTTCCAATGTGACGACAGTTTCGATGCTCAGCGAACACCCATTGTACTCGACGAACGAAAGTACTAGCGACTAGACGCTTCGCAACGCCGCTCGAATCTACCTCGATCCGATGCACGCTCGTTGAATTTCAACTCTTCGGTGTCTTCTCGTGCTGTTGTGACACATCGTCTTCGATTCAGAGTAACTCGACTTTCGCATTGTTCTGTGATGTTAGCAGCCGGCTTCTGATGTATCGCTCGGTGTGAGGATATTTACCACCACGAAAAGTCGACTCTTAATCAAATCATCCCTCCGAATCCGCTGGTCGAGCCGCTCGCTCGCGGTGTTCGCGGTGCTGAAAAAATTCATTCGGAAGAGCTTCACTATTTCTACGACAATTGGATAAACATATGTGCATTCGCCGATAGTGGTAGACTTTCTGGTGCTCTCTGGACATCCTTTTCCCGTGGTGAGTTCTATTTTTTTATCGATATCGATCATCGCACGTTTCATTACGGAGAAGAAAGATCAAGGGCCTGTGTGAGTCCTTGTGCGTCTCGAGAGAGACTCTTCTCTTGAGTGAAAGTGTCGTTGTAGCCACAACGGTTTTCTGAGCGAACCGTGGGAGGCTGACATGCTACATGGTAGCCGCAGTCGTTCCTCATTTATTCGGCGCTGTTATCTTCATTCCCTCGGCTCGGGGGGAACATCGTGCGTGTTTTTCTTCGTATATGAATAGCAGAGGTGGTGAAGAAAGACGTTAAGTAGTGAAACGGAGCCATTAAACGAAGTTTCCGCCTGAAATCCTGCCTGAGCCCCCGACATTGTCGGCATCTTGTATGCCGTCGGCTGGACTGTTTGAGACCTCCATGACATCGGTTCGCCAGACTATTCGAGAACAAATGCTGTTCAGCGTTTTCTGCGGCTGAATCGAGCCCAAGAGACACGCCTCGTGGGCGACGTTCAATGAACACGTATCGTTCGATCATCTCCTCCGAGCACCCTCGCTTCATGACATTCGAAGCGGTTGGTGGAAACATCTCGTGGAGTTTCGATAGCCTTCTGCTTACGGAGTTTGAAAGCGCTCGTTCGCTCGTTGTCAGTTCGGTGGCGTCGTGCAAGAGCCACCATGCGGATGCCAGCTGCAAGTGCGACATGATGATTGTTGTCACCATCGTCAGAATCGCGCATGCGACTGACTGGGTTCCGACATCTGCGGCGTATGGTGGCACCGGTGGTGCTCAGACCAGTTTGTCGGTTTGTTCAGTCGCCTCCAAGCTGGCTGCTTGACTCGGGACTCCGTACAGAGATAGCGAGCAATTCTTTCAGCTGGTTCTCGCTACGCCGGAACCCCCGTTTAAGGAAGGGCCTCTCAATGGAAGAGCGCGTGTGTGTGCGTCAGGTTGGTTCAAGTGCGGATCTTTTGTCGGGACGGCTATAACTTTTGGCGAGAACCGTCTGAGCTGATCGTAGTTAGTTGTCGGTATTATCGGGATGTTTTTCCGGGGAGATGTTCAACTCAAAAAAAAAACGGAGAAGTGCGACTTAGTTTCGAGGTATCAAAAAAATTCTCCACTCCCTCAGCGATGGCGGCTGCCGCGGATATTTACCGCCTGTCATTGCTGGGCCGTTTTATAAAACGAACGACGCCGGCTGAAATTACCGTGACCGTGGTAAGCGTCGTGGTTATCGACATCATCTCCAACTGGTGGATGAGCTGTTCCCATGCGAGGCGGAATGAGTCGAGCCGAGCAGAACAGAGAGCTTGGTTTCGTCGGTAGAACGACCTACTGCGAAAGCCTGACAGCGAAATGTTGCTCTGGAAATCGAATCCATATCGAGAAAAAATTGAGCACGGCACACGGAGAGCTCGACGCCATACGGCGAAAGACTTTTCAGTCGTGGAGGCATAGGCGGGATCGAGAAATCCAATCGTTCGTTTGTCTAGATTCAAGGATAAGTCCTTTGAATATGTGTGTGCGATTATACCGGGTGAAATAATAATCATGCTGCTGCTGCTCCCATTTTCTCTATTTGCTATCCGGGACGGAGAATCAATGAATTGAAAAAGAATCAAGGTCGCTTCAAACTGTGACAAAACTCCGTTCCGGAGGCAGCTGTCGAGAGGCAATCATTCGGCTCCTCTCGAGTCACTGGGTTGGAGTCATTATAAGTTATCGAAGATCGGAAGCGACTCAAATAAGGATGATCGTTATTTTCTCCCCGAACACGTCATCTCTTATCGAACCCCCTGAAATGCCTCCATGGCTGGCGCAGAAGCTCACATGGGAGCATCGGTAGCGTCGAACAAAACCCGACGGAGTGCTTCGGGGGTACCTCAATGGGTTGACATCCTTCTCACCTCCGCCTCCCGATTTGCGACGATGCGTCAGCTCGGCCGTGAATGGAGAGCTGAGCTCACGACCGGGTATTCCACAGACTCGGGGTCTCGGTTCGGCGAGTGGAAAAAAATCATAGCCCTCGAGAACGTCAAGTCGCTTACCGACTTCCCCACCGCTATGACAGCTAGTTCATCGGTTCCTCTTTCGGTCCACCGCCTGTTACGGTCGCTCGCATACCATCCTTCCAATATCCGTTTTATTGAGATTCCGGGTTAGCGAATTTGTCATCAGAAACAATCCGTTGAAAGGAAGAGGAAAACCGTCGCAATCCGAAGCGGGTCGAAAAATCACGAGATTTAACGAAGAGCCTATCGTCGGTGACTGATCAACTGAAACGAGACCCAGATGCGGCGCGGCGTGAGAGACTCGCTTTATCGTCGGATCGGACTATCCGATTGTCCGCGCATCGTTCCTTCATCTGTCCGCGCCAATCGTTCGTGGGGATATCTATAAAATATCTGCGGAATATGATCAAGACGTTCCTGCAGACGTCTATTCGCACGCCTCATCTGATGAAGCGCAGGCGACGGGGTTTGGCTTCGGCCAACATCCGTCGGTCACACAGATTTGCAGATAGACGCTCGCTTGCAGATGAAACGCGATGCGTACATCATCGTTGCCATCATCGACGTGGTGACCGTAAGCACATTCAAGTTGTCAACATGCTCATCGTCGGCATTCAGTTTCCTGCCGCTGATGCAGGACCCAGCTGCGGCGATTAAAGCAAGCTGTCAATATTTCGATCTACCTCGCGGTAGTACTGATTGCTCGCTCGTCCGGAGGGAGGAAGACGACGAGGAGGAGGTCCTTTTCTTGGTCACAGCGGGATTCGATCGGATTGTGCCGGTGCGAGTTTTGTCGCGTTACGTCCCCGGCGGCAGAAACAAGCGTTACGCGAAGTCGACACGGTTATTAGCACTGCCCTTATCTTCATGGATGGAAGTCGCTGATGAACGGGCTGCCCGTGTTGTATCGATAATGACGGAAGATGAGCTCCGTAGCGGGGGAAATCTGTCCGCTCTTAGTCCTTCTGTTCATGAAACCGACTTCACCGGCGACGGATTGAGGCCCCGCACGGCCTTCCCGCGAATGACGTGATAAGCACATGAAGTCAACAAGGGCTTCACATCCATTGGTCACAAGGTTCTCGTCTTCTTTGCGGTTAGAAGGGGAAGTGTCAAGCTTGAGTCTGACCTTTGAGGAAGCCTTCGGTCCGATATCTTACATAAATCCGGTGTATTCTCTCGATCAGGCAAGTGGGCGATATCGTCCAACAATAGGATCCGCAGACCCGGTCAGCTGTGTCTGGTTCTTCGCGCGACTAATCGAAACCTCCAAGGTCGCTTGGATAAGGAGTGAATGGACCCTAGTATGCTGGAAGTTATCCGAACCGGAAAGTGTGAGCTGGAGCTCTCGAACGATGCCCGAATAATGGATTGCAAAGCCAACGGGGGACGGTGTCGGGAATTCCGAAAAAATTATCTCAAAGAAAAGAATCCGTCCGTCTCCGATTCTGCGGTGTTCCCAGGTTGGCAACGATGACCTCTTGAAGACGTGTCCGTTACCAATCAACTCGGAGGGATCTCGTTCTGGCATTCGCTGCTCTTGCGCGAGGATGCTGGATCACTTGCGTTTCCCCTTTCGTAATGGTAGCTTCTATTCGTGAGATCTTCCGAGACCCTATCCCGATCGTCTTTTTTTTGTCAGAGACCGTCGTTCAAAATGCTGAAACGTCGTCACGGAACGACGACACGTGTCCAAGAGGCACTGGAAACATTCTGAGAGGCCACATTAACATTCGGTACCGGAGCATGTGTTTATCCTTATGGATTCTCTATATTCCTTGTGCTCCCGCCACAGCGACGAGAAACTAGTTCAATAGTGACTCGGAAGACGCAGGAGGGCGATGGGTCGATTGTTGAAGACTTCCTAAGGACAGAGGGGAGGATTCGGACCGGGAAAAATTCGGAGAACCAGTTTCCGCGTCGATTCAGTGTGTCGTCGTCGCTCTGGAAGTTTGGCAATGTCGGACGGTCGCTCGCTTGATCACCTGATTAGAACTAAACAAAACGGTGTCAACAAACAATGAATGAGAAAGGAATTTCTGACTAACGAGAAGAACCTCGCTCGTCCCGTCCGGCCTTCTGTTCCAAGCGAGTCAAATTAAATTTCTCCGCTCTTGTGTTTACGGTTCCCCGGGACGCACAAAAACGCGGCGTCTAGCGGTATACAGATCTGCATTCCTGACGCAGAAAAAGAACGTTCGCCATGCGGTGCAAACGCTGTCTTCTTCGTTCGAATGCACTGAAGTTCGACGTCGGTGCTAGCGGAGATCGCGACCGGCACAGCGTATGCGGGAATCTGTCGGATGCCACTGCAAGCGGAGCAGATTTATTGGAAGCGAAGAAACTAAAGCAGACCTTCTTTCTTCGTCACGCAGTGGGCTATTATGCATTTCGTTTTTCGGGTCCGCCTCGTTTGTCGGCTACAAGTTGCGATGTCGAGCGGTCATGGAGCCTAATTGTAAATTCAAATTCCCATTTCCTCTCACCGTTTTCCTTTCGTCCAACCAATGGTCGAATCTCTCCTCCGTTTTCGCTTCTCCTTTTCCGTGGCAGCGACGTGTCGCGCATGTTTCCGACGGAACAATTCTCGTTCCCGATCGCCGCATCCGCCCCGTGCGCTCCTTGCGACAGCGATAAATCTTCCAAGGCTCTCGAATTTTCAAACTTTCCCAGGGCGATGCAAAGAGGAACCGTAGAAAACGCAGCCAAGAGACAGGTGTACCTATAAGTAATGACCGCAACAGACGGTATGTGATAACCCCTAAGAAAGACACCGAGGTTACATTCGGGCAAGAGTCAATGCGACCACCGCGGGCTTGCTCTTTCACTGTGACTGTGGATATGAAGAGCCCGGTAGGTGAAGAGCGGTTTCCCGCGCGTTCGTCGGGATCGAACAAATCATTGTTCTTTGTGAGCTCTACGGTGTTCTTCCCGAGAATTAATTTCCGCTCGTGGTTTCTGTTCTCAATCGCATTCAAGTTTGGCGGGCTTAGTATGCGAGGAGGCGCTTAGAGAGCCTTCCATGAACTGTGTATCTGATGTCAGCAACCCTTCGGTCGACCATGAATCAGTCCTGTCGTTCGCACTTCAGTTTCTTCTCCGGCTTCGCGCACATCCATCTCTATTGTTCCACCGGTCGGTTCGAGAGCGCTGTGCGAGGTTTGACTCTCTTCGCTGTCGACGATTTCGCGGTGAATATTGTTCGGATGTTCGTAAATGAATGAATACATATGTATATGTACACGTTCAGCGCATTTCCGCTTCGCACAGAGAACCACGATTGTCCACCGGGTCGCGACTGCGCGTGAGCATCTGAAGTTCAAGTCTTTCGAGTTTTTCGTTCGGCGAACAAGCAGCGCCAGATCGCTTGCACATTCGCTGTCAAGCGGCCGCTTGACAGTCCGTTGAAGACGGTCATGGCCGACCCGTGAGAGCAGCAAATGGAAATTTCTGCCCAGCCTAATCGAACCGACTGACTTTCGATTGGTTGGTTGGTTGGTTTGTTCATTCGAATTCTGTCACCCCCTGGTGGAGGGAAAGCGATTATACGCCTTTTTCGACGGACTTGATGAACCAATTCCGACTGTCATTGAAATTTAACTCGACACCGATGAATGCTCCACGACTCACAATGTCTGGCCCCGCGCGTCGTCAACGTTGTCACTTTCGTTTGATTCTCGGTTCGATCGGGTAGCGTCATCTTCATCCCCGTCGTCCTGCAACGCTTAGCTGTGGTGATAACGGAGACCTATTTTCTGTTTTTGGTCCTATGGGCGTTTCGTCAAATTTTCTTTGAATGTATCTCGAAGCCGTCGGCGATCTTGTTGATTTATATCGGCGTCGCTTTAAGGAGGTAGCATTAGTCACCATCCGAGCAAACACGGACTGCCCATGCTCTCTCCTTCCGAGCTCTGACCATCATTATAGGCAAACGACAATTTACGAACGTTCGAGCGTCGATGCGACCGAAGATCGCGTGTTCTCTGGGATTTTCCTCCCTATGGATTGAATGGCGAATTTCGTGGACAAGTTCAAGGGACTCTCCCAGCCTTTCTGTAAGATAAGGATTCAAGTTCATCGGTGTCGCTCTCGGAGGTCGGTGCCGCGATATTAGCTCAGCATGAGATTCTCTCCTCGACTCGATAAACCCGCATAACCTTTGAATTAGACTCATAAAGGGGCGTGAGGAAGCGCGCGAGTCTACTGTCGTTGACTCGACTCGTATGCCAACTCAAACAACCGGAGAATCACGATGTTTATGACGACGCATTCGCGCTGCATCGGCTTAATAGTCCAAGCCTGGAACCTTGAGTTTAACAGGAAGCTTTGGCAGCCAGGGCCCGCTTCTTGCATCGTGACTGTCATTGACAAGTATTTTCGAGTCAAAGTTCCGCGATTGTCGTCAAGTTCCATCCGCAGTTGGCGGCCGACCAGCTCGGGGTGACACCGTCCCGGGCCCGTCTCCGGGCTTCGAAAATATCCGAGAGAACAATATTCCTACCGCATCGTACCGTATTGATCCTGTTTCTTTGGAATAGCAGCACTGGAGGGGGAGTGATTCAATGAGAAGCTTCCGATGCCCCAGTAAGGCCCCTCCTTCTCCGGTTGCGGGAAGCCGGCTTTTAAAATTGAAATGCCTGTAATTGAATTTCTGGCTTCGCCAAACTGTGTGTTCGCTCATGAAAATCGTCGTAAAAGTCCGTTGTCGCGATGAGTCAACGTATGCGATGGTGGGAAAGCCGAATCACCGAACCCTACGCGTGGTCTGAGGGCCACTTCCCAAGGGTAGTTCGGCTTACGTGGCCATCGCTTCATTATCAGAGGCTTCGTCTGAACTGATTCTCTGTCTCGTCTTTCGCTCCCGGCTACAAGAATCTCTTCGTGTTATTTCTCCTGACCGCAGAACTCTTTTCTCACCCTCAGAACGGTCGTCTTTTCGGAACGCTCAGCGATCACGGTGGGCCTGAAGGTCCTGAGTCGGCATAGAGCTTGAACCCAGCGGCCAATACGCTCGTTTCCCAGAGGTCGGTCAGGAGATGTGAAGTGGGATTATGGAGAATATCTCAATAATATACCTCGGGGTCATTTGCCGGTGTCGCTGACCAATCCCCGAGCTGCGCGGGATTATTGTTGTTCTCGGCGGCAGCAGCAGTGGTCGCCTTCGCACGTATGAGTTGTTGTCGTTATTGCGCGAGCTGCAAGCTGGGTGGTTGGGATTTTTTTGATTTCCTATTTTTTTCCATTCTGCGGTCGCCTCCAACCTGGCTTGCCACCTCACCATCGACGCCGTAATCGAGCTGGCCGACGGGAGGCCGAAGACAACGAACTGTTGTTTTCTGTTTATCGAGTCTCGGTCGCGCATGGTGTGTGCTTAACTTGTGCTAGCCGAGAAGAGACGTCATTTTCGTATGAAATCCTCATTTCGCGTATCCTCGTCGTTGTTCGCTTCAATCGCTCGAAAGAAGCACATCTCTGAGGACAGCCAGCCCTTGTCGCTTGATTGCATTCCGTTCCGTCTTCTAGAAACAACAATTAGTCGGAGTTCATCGATCTGATTCACACCTCCCGAACCTGGCGGCGGGACCTCTAGAGACATCCCTCGAGTCCTCCTTATCCTGAAGAGGAAAAAGATAATACCTAATCGTGGAAATATTCTCACTCAGACTTGGCTTGGGGTCTCATCCCAGAATTCCGGGGTTTGCAACCTGAGCTCTGAGCTCTCTGAGACATTCTCGAAAAGAAGAGGATCCGGCACTTTCAGACTAGATCGGCCCTATACTCCCGAACCACTCAGCTCTCCTGTGTGTTGGCTTTCGAATCCGTTCGAAGATTAACGACAAAATGAAACGTTACAAATGATTTCCAGCTACGACTTATCGTCCAGGGTGCGGATCAAGCGACGGCTCGGCAAAGGTCAGCTTGCCGACATGGCGCTAATCTAGAGATCTTGGTCCCGAACATTGCTTAGCGTTCCGTCTACGGCGCGAACTTTTCAATTTCCCCGCGCTTCGAGCACCCAATTGTCTCTGGCTCATACTGCGATGTCTTGGCGACCTCATTCGGCATAGATGAACCGAAGGAGATTCGATCGCAGAACCCGAGTTCAAATCCATCGTGGAAGAGCATCTCCCACGCAAAAAGCGACTTGGACATTCCAGAAGGGCCCATCTTTCAAGTCGCCTGGATCCTGAGATCGGAGCAAGTGATGCGAGCAGCTATGAGGGACCGGTCGGCATCCCGCGACCCTTCAAGCTTCACATGGAGCTTGAAATCGATGAAATGATTCGGGCTCGCATACCAAGTCAAGGATATCCGGGAGGGCTGAGTGCGATCATTTTCGCTCCCCTCATCTTCCCAGAGATTCGGAGATCTCGGATATGTCAGGGAAGATTAGCATTCCGATGCTGTGAACTTGCCATCACACCCAATTCGGCCGAAGTCTGCGGTGCCTCCGTGGGGCAGTCACTTCGACGGTGTCTCGCGTTCATGACGTTGTTCCGGGAAGCCGCTACTTAGTTAGTTAGATCCCGGCTATTGACCGGGAGGCCGACGTGCACTTGACGTATCGTCCTCGACGAGCGCCAGAACGAACGGGTTTAATCAATCAATGTAATTCGGTGCCCGCAGACGATCGTGGAAGTTGATCGCTTACACCTGAGCTCCGCTTCATTCAGATACGTTTCACCGACTGACTGACTGACTGATTGACGGATAGATTCCTTCATTCATTCATTCGTTCATTAATCCATCCATCGATGTATCGAAGATAATTTATGACGGTGATCCCGGTGTCGATTGTGGGAGCTACGCGGAAACGCAACGACGTCCGACGGCGTCTCGGTGAATCGTCGTCGGCGACGAACTTCGCTCAAGTGCCGCCGATTGCAGTTGGACGGACAGAATTATCATAGGACGATATGGAATGAAGCGAAAGTATGTTGATTGATCACGCGTTTGGTCTCGCGATCGAAACGCTGTGATTGCTTTGAGCAACGACGGTGAACTCTACGCAGGCGGCCGAGGCATCAGCCGACAGAAAGATGAACAACGGACGCTTCATTGTACTTCGATGGGAATTTCAACTCTGCTGACTTATCAACAAAGACTCGCGCTGAAAGGGACCGCTTGTGTTGTCGTGGACGACTTCAAGCAATAGTGACCAGTCGGCTGCGAGCTGAGCGGCCCACCCGCCCAACCGACCGTACCTCTTCTCCGCAGGAAAGACGAAGAACCTGATCCGTGTCTGTCCTAACAGTAAGCAGTCAGATGTTGAGAATTCACCCATCCATCCGCCTATTCAAGTTGCGTATGCCAAACTCCTCGTGTAGTTGATTCGCCTTCGTCTTTCCCTCCACCTACGCAACAGAAAACGCCGGCTTTCTGCCACCAATACGTATGATCTATGCGTATGCTTGTGGGGTCTCCACCGGCAGCGCCGGGACCTCCGGCCTTCGTGAAGCTCCGTCAGCAAGTAAGAATTCAAGCGGCGCCCGTCGCCGTTTGTAGCTGTGTTGTCAACCGCTCACAGGCAGGACACACGGACACACAAATAAATACTTCTTGATGAATGCCAGCCGTTCGGACCGAAGCGATGAAAGGATAGTTTGAGGAGTCGGGCGGATGGATGGAATGATGAATGGATCGATCGATCGATGCTTCGAGACGAGGACCCACGGAAATTTTCTGTACGGTGGTCGAACGATCAGATCTGACGCTCTGACTGGTCGACCGTTGGGCGAACAGGCACTGGGACTGGCTCACAAGCGGGCGGACGAAGATTTTTGGTCGACCGTGAAATTTCTCAAGTGACTCCGACGTCCACGCATCCCCCGTCCTCACGCTCAAGGCTTCGAGGATCGGTTTCCTCTCACCAGGTGTGAAAACGGTCCACGTTTGGGAGGCACTGATGGAAAATCGAATGTCAATCCTCTCCTAGCCGAAACTCCTTGAGATATCCACCCGCATCCCGTCGCGCCTTAGCGATGAATATGCACACCTTGAACTGCGTAACGGAGGGAAAAATATTTCGGGTTTCCGGGACTTTCGTTACATCTTTTCCATATCCGCGAATCGGCTCCACAAACAGAACAAGATAACCTTGACGGAGCGTGATTGTTTAATGAGCGTTCTATCCTCTGGATGTTTGTTGATTCATGGAGAACTGGCACGAGGTCGTTTGGAACGCTCGAGTCCGTTCATGCATGTATCCTCGCGTTGCGATGGTCCACATTCCTCCGAGAAGCTATCCCTGCGGGACAGAGCAAACCGTATCGATTGGTGGTTGATAGATGTTCTCCGTTGACGCTTTCCATTCCTCCTTTGCTGGAAATCTCGCCCGGATTCCACTCACCGGCGATTAGATGGAGGACGTTGTTATGTGATGCGTAAGACCCCTCAAACTCCTCATAATGGTGCTGTCGGACGGGTCAGCTCGGAGATTCTCATTGTTATCATCGAGCTCATTGTGAGCTGACTCGAGATAGATTTCAACATCCATTCTTTAATTATTCATGCTCGTTTATTCTTGTACGAGCCTACATTCTTGATAGGAGAACGGAATCTTCGACTCAGCCGCGGGATATCCGTGATTTCCACTCTTCCTATCGGAAAGCCGCCTATCAGGTCGTCGGTGCCTTTTGGAGGCATAGGCCGCTCGTGAGTCCGATTCAGTATATTCTCTCCACAAGGTCGTCCCGTCATCGCCTCGTACGTTTTTGAACCTTCTCATTTTCCGTCAGGGATATCCTCGCCCTAGAGCGTCGGTATGACATAGGCGATACTGGCGGCCTTGATGATGACCCCGGCCGTACTGCCGAGTTTGTTCGGTTCTAGTCGGAGCAAGATACCCGTGAGATCGCGGGCTCTCCAATGGTGCTTGTCTGAAGTGTCCTTTCTCGGAAAAGTTCCGGTTACAGCACGGTAACGGCATGACAGCGCCTCGCTACCGTCAGTGGACGCATTACGAATAGCATCGGGAAGAACGGAGAGGATGTAACGGCGGCGAACTACTGCTCGAATGCTGGTTATTCACATCCACTGTTTTCTCTTCGTATTCCTTCAGATCAGACGTGGATTCGCGGTGATATACGGTCGACTCCGACCTAAAACATTACCACGTGCGCGATCGGAGCCAACATCGGAGAAATCACCGACGTCGAGAAGATCGAGTCGACTGTCACAGCCAAATGATGATTTCATATCTACGGATGCACAGCGAAAAAAAGGCAGCTTTGAAACTTTGTTTCCATTGAAGCAAGTGACAATGTTTGATCGGACGTTCTTGCGCAACAGCTGTTAACAAATCGTAAGGAGCGTCGGAATAGAAGTATCGACTTTCAAGCAGCCGCCCCCCTTGAGATTCCATCTGTTTGTTCCCCATGTACCTAGCACTGCACGTACCGTACCTGATATGTGGCTAGGATAAACGCGCCGCACCCATACACAGGAGGTGATTCGATCGGGCATTCTCGGGAAATATCGGAGACTGGGGATCGAGCATCGTTGGAGATCTCAATGCACAGACGGGACGAGCCGAGGCGACGCCGTCGGCATCATTGAAAGCCAAATCTCGGATGCATGATTTGGAACGAATAATCCCCGGAACACAAGGCCAGCGACTGTCAGCGGACGTAGAAGGATATATCGTGGAGTCCGTTATTTATACATTCTGCCGAATCTATGCGTTAGATCCATTCCCCACGCGAGATCTCTCGAAGCTTCGCCCGTCTGTCGGACGCAGGCGGAACTTTCGGATCGATTCATTCCATGCCGATCATGGAGCGTATCTAAACCCATCGGTGACAACGATGGGAAAACTCAACCGACTGAGCGAGAATATGGGTGACCTGACGAGGTGATATTCTTTCTTCGCCCCAACAATTGAGATGTTGAGCTCTTCGACGACCCGGGCTAGCCTTATCTTGAAGTCCACCGGGAGTGTGCTTCGGTTCGTGCTGATAACGATTTTTGAGAGGCTCGTTGATTTGCGAGCGGCAAGCCGGTAGACATCGGCTAGGAGCCGAGCATCGTACCTCTAACACTTGAAGTAGCTGCAGCCAGAACTGAACGGAGATAATAAAATGAGACCGAAGCCAAGTGACAGGCGAGTCGTACGACTGAACGAATACTCGGTTAGCCAGCTACCCGTCCGGTGGACCCGTCAGTAGTTGTTGGACTCCTCCCGGGCCCCTAGCGCCCCTCCAGCAGCGAGATCAGCTCGTGGTGAGCACGCTGCTGGTATCTCTGTCAGAGTCGGGCGGACGCGCACGCACTCACTCGCGCATGGGCATTGTGCTTGACAGCGTGTAATTGAGAGAGAGTATTAACTCTTCGGGAGCGCGGCGTCTTAAGTACATGCTTCTGACAATGCGCACAATTTCTCACGGTTTGCTTGGGACTAGACCGAAGTACCAACACGGCTTACCTGCGAATTCTGTGATGCGCTGGTTTGACAGAGGCCTCGCCTCGTTCCTCTTAACGGAACACATTCAAAACAAAAACAACCTACAGGTGTTGACTTCTGAGTCCCATGCTGCGATTCGTGACGAATCTCGACCACCTGAGAGCGTGGTCCATGCGGATCTCGTTCGCGGTTCCGTAGGCGTCGATAGACGTCCACGTCGATCCATTGATGACTCTCAAGAATCCGATACTGATCCTAAATCAAGTCTCTTCTAATTTTCCGAGAGGGTACCCGCGCTCCTAGAACACTAGCCAAATATTCTCGCATCATAGCTCCCCATTTCGGTCGCTGGAAAATGATCAATGAATCATCGTCGGCTTTCCGTTCCATCCTTCTTTTTGAAGACATTAGTACAACGATCAATACGGTCTCGTTTTCTTTTGCAGCCTCCACCGTGCACTTCGGCGGAAGTGAATTGCTAACGGAAGGAAGCCGGAAAAGTGTGGGGAAGCATGAGCGTCGAGAAGAAGCCGCGTGGTTTCCTCAATGAGGCCGTGTGGCCCAACAGGATCACCATCAGACAGGATGCCATCTCCGATTCGTATGCGGTCGAGACCAGGCCGTTCGCAAGGTATGTTGCCCCAAATCGCTCCAGGCGAGGATACGTATCGATTGGAATTCGACTTTCCAACATCAACCCGGCTTGATCGACGACCGATGTCCCTCCCGAACCTGTCATCAGGTTTCGCAGGAATATTTTTAGTCAGTGTCTGGTAACCACTAGAACATTTTCTGGTGGACCGTTCGGTCGGTTTCTCCGCTTGATTGCGTGCTCCTTCGGGACCCCGTTATTTACCAGAACCCGCTACCCAAGCCAACTGAGTTTCCCGAGGCGCAGGTCCGAGACTTGACGTCCCGCGGCCTCCGTGAGGTGTTCGAATCCGCTCTTATCTCGAGTTGAATGTGTTCTCCCCTTAGATATGTGGTGGCCAATGTTGAACGATGAAAGTTTTCGCCCTACCTTTTTTCTATTTACTTACCTTTCCCGGTGGTAGAATCAATCACCGCCTCGAGCCAGTCCATTTTCTGTTCAACACCTCACGAATCAATGCGCGCGCATTCCTTGACTGGGAAGCACCGACCCGAAAACAAGAGGTGAAGCCAGCCGTCGATAGACACGACGAAGTGACTTCGGCGGGGGCTCATCCGGTAGATAATCGTGGGAGTAATGCAGGTGATGGATGTCATGTCCTCCCCTTCTTTCTGTTCGATTGGAAGATCGGGTCTAATCGAACAGGAGGGAGACGGATAAGTTGCTCGGCCCGGATGTCTGGGCATGTGTGGGTGGCAAACGGAATTTGTTCAACGAGATGAAGAAAAGCTATTCTTCGTCTGATTCGCGTGCGGTGCGTCGATTACGGCATCGGCGATGGTCTCCGCGGCACCACGAGGGTCGTAAGCTTAATGGGTTTGAACCTTTCATCCCTCCGGAATTCCCTCCCTCAGCTTTTCGCACGACCTATGACTCACACGACATATCATGCACCCTCATATCATATGAGGGTGCATGATAGGAACCTGTCACCTCATCAAGTTATCCCCCCTGAGAGTGGATCTATGAGAGCGGTTATCCCTGCCATGAGAATTCGAGGTCGGAAGGGACCATAAGGAGCCTAAAGCCTGCCGAAGTCATGTGTCATGGACGGTTTGTGTAGAACTTCTTTGGTCTTCCATCCACTGATCTGCGAATTTATTTTCTGGCAGCACTGGGAGGTATAAAGTAGAATGAAATTCGAAACGATATCGCCAGAAGCTAGAGCTCTATCTTGACTGAGTGAGGTTATCTCAGATTAATCGTTTCTCGGGAAGCAAGGTCGAGCCTAGCGAAGAGACGCCTTCCCGAGCGACTCCCATTCGATTGTCATCAACTAGGGCGTGCGTTATGCCTAGGCATCCAATCATTCGACTTGTGTCTATCCGCTCACCGTGTTTCCAGTGCTTTGCCTTCAGAGTAGCGATCGGATGGGAACAATCGCGCCGTAATGCTGCTCGAAGAGGTATCCCGTGGTTTTGATTGGCAGCCTGTCGTCGGGTCAGATCGAGGAATCCCGGAGCAGCATGTATGCAGAGTTAAATGGACCATGAGCAGCAGAGCGACGAGTTCGCGACTTCGTACTCGACGTCGAGAGAATCTCAATGCGGCAGATGTCTTCTGCTCTGTCGCCGCGGCCTCCAGTGCGGCCGCTGCTCCTTCCTGAACTGGCTCGAATAGTTCGCATTCCTATCGACAAAGATGATTCGGGATACGCGTATTCGATGTGCTCGGTTGCCGGCAGCGGCAGCTCCGAGGCAGCTTTTCGTATTTCCTTAAGTAAATTATCGATCATCTGATTCCTGAGTCACGTTTTTTTCTTTTCTTTGCTCGGACCACTCCTAGAATGTTACCACATTCTCGCGAGCGTATGTCTTCTCGGGTTCGCACCGCAGTAGTCTGTCATTCTAGGAAGGTTGCGAAGTGAATGAATTTGATCTCGCTGTCGCTCGGTCAGTTAGCTGGACGGCTGAGCGGCTGGACGCTTGATTGAATAGCGGCCTTGGCTTCCATCCGGTGTAGGCACGGTCTAAACGCGCGTCTTCTTCCGTTTTTTCTTCTATTTTCGATCCCGTTCCTCCGAGCGAGACAGGAGATACTTTGCAGCATAGTAGAATGAACGCCATCTTATGGAGGAAGAGAAATCATAAAATAATAAGGGAGACGGGAAACGGAGACATCTTCTTGTGCGGTCCTGGGGAAGGAAGTGTCTTCCTCCTCCCGAGTTCTAGGCGTATCCCCTCTCTATCACCGCTCGTCGATCTTCCCGATTCCCGACGTATTTACAAGGTCCGACTCACGAATTCGCTTTCGAAACACACACGTATTCCGCGCGTACGGCCAAAAAGTGGCTTTCGTGGAATCGATTGATCCAACGAATCTGTTAGCGGAATCGACTAAAGGCCTGCTTTGTTTTCCCGAACAGCGAGCGGTTCAATAGTGCGAAGTTTCTGCCCGAGTAGGCCCGCTCGGAAGGGAGTCCCGAGCGAAGCTGCTCAAACTGAATCCGACATACATATGTAATTCCGATTATATCAAGCCTGTGAGGTGATAGGCGGTGTAAATAATGAGTCGAGCCGGTGTAATTTTGACAGATGCCGGTGTTAGAAAGTTATTTACGCTAATTGCCAGCTCTTGAATCCCTGTCGGTATCCCTGGTTCTGTTCGGCGTCATCGTCGTGGTCGCAACGATGGTTACGCTCATTTTGCGATTGCGTAGTGAAACAGCGCCACGAGTGGAGTCATTCATTGATAGCTTCTAAATGTACGAAATTAGGTAAGAATCATTGTTCGATTCCGCTCGGTGTGAGTGGCGAATCAAAATGAAATATCTCCTCTTCCGACTGTACAGGCATCATATCTTCCGTACACCTCCACCACCGCCAGCGTCATCATCACCATCATCTTGGCGAGCTTCAACGCTGCCATCGTCTTCGTAGCGTGCGAGACTATTATTACCTATCAGCAACGGGACCGACCGCCATCAACCGCGGTTATTGAGTGTGAGCTTCTTACGTAGCGGTCATTAATAGAGAGTCGGGAAGCATGTCATTCACTGCGGAATGCTGCCAACAAACTCATCGGGATCAACAATCGTCACTTGTTACCTTATACCTCTTCTGAGCAGTATGAGGCTCGTGGCAGAGTCAGATCAAAGCAATCACCGCTTAAAATCCGTGCATGACCCTACAAAACCTCGAAATCGACCGAGAAGGGTCGAGTGGTTAGCGGTCCTCGCGCGTTCTGGACCGAGTCTAAAGAATACTCGAGAGGGGAGTCGCCTTCTTTCCGGGCCCCACTCCGTTGAAACCCGAGTTTCGTGCGAAATATGCGTTCCCGGAGGCATTTCCGCCGGAAGGTCCCTCTCAGCCGGCAAATACTCCTCGGCATGAGATGGGTTTCTAATAAGGTCGAAGACTGGCATGTCTAACGTCGCGTCGGTCAGTGAAATCGAGATATGTGAGCTTTTGAGCATCAACTGTCTCTCACCGCTATGTGAACTACTATGATTCCTATGCGTCAGGAGCAGTACATATCTCGCTCCGCCTCGCGAGCTCTACCGTCACCAGCGTCACAGATCCCACTCGATACGGCAGCTGGAGAGGAATTGGCGCATGGACTTGGTACGTAAATGTGGGGCGTTTCAATAGCAAATTGCGGTTGCTTTTTTCATCTTCTTACTCTTGCTCGGGATCAAGAATGAATATTGTACGAGTGGGAGCGGGACACCCCGCGTAACTGTGGGAGCAGGGTACGTTCGCCGCTTGCTTCTACTGCCCAACGAGCCGATCCACTACCCGTACGTCGCCGTCGTCATGCGACGATCGCGCTTGGGAGTTTTCGAAATGCTCAGTTGCGTTCATGTCCACATATGCAAATTGGCAAAAAATTAGTGGACGGATTCGGATTCGCATCGTCGTCAAACCATGTGGCTTGGCAGGGAGTGGTCTTCGACTATCGATACATTTGTGGGATGCTTTCGACGACCCAATTGTTCGGCTTGTATTTCACCGCTATTGATTGCCGTTGATTCGAGTTCCGCTCGTACACAGAATCCGGCGTGATGTCGTCGCGGACGTTCCCTCGATCGGAGCTCTTCAACTGCACCAAAAACCACACGAGGAGTGGGGGAACAAGCGGCGGCACCATTACCATTTGGTGGTTTCAGTCGAGGCCTTGTTTGCCTCGTGGCTGGCTGGCTGGCCGGCCGATCAGCCGTTCAAACGCTCAGCTTAGCCGGCTAGCAGTTCGGATGACGGGCGTTTTGTGTGTCGAAATTTGTGAAGAACAAATTACGGAGCTTCGGAGAAGATCTACCTCATTCAGTGACCGTTCTAGCGAGCTTGGGTTTCAGCTTGGCTGGCCCGATGCCTAAATGCATGCAAGCATCGAATACCACGCCAGCAAAGGAGAAAACAACTGCCACAACAACGACGATGAGTGCGATGAGAAGATCGAAGCTGAAACATTTTCAAGTGGTTCTCTCCGGGCATTTCGCACGTGGGTGTTGTCGTTGCTGGTTCCGTTGGCGGATCCTTAAGGCGAGAGCAATCAGATGCAAAATGATGAACAAACAGGTGCCGAAGTGCACAGCGGAGTCGTCTATTGTTTTTCCCTTGTTCGGAGGGATTGTCGTTAAGCGACGCGACCGACCTTAGCGAATCATCGCTTTCGACCGCTCAAGATGCGCTATCCCGGGGAATAGATGTATGAATTGAACTCCATGAGAATCCGATGATAAGCTGCCGACGAGCTCAGCTCTGGATTAGAGAACACGAGTTCTCGATTTTCCCGTCTCTTGATTCCAATCAATTTCTTCTGACGTGTCCCCCGTGGCCGTGGCGCCTCGCCGTCTTCTGCGATATTTCGAACTTCGTTTCCGTTCGAAACCGACTAGGGCGTCCCACGTCGAGTCGGACTAGCCAAATATTCGTCATTCGCTCCCGTCGGCAGTCCCATGATGAAGCGGACTTCATTCAGGGTTTTTGACATAACTTGCTTTCGATAGTTTTCCACTCGATTCAACTGGGCGCACGATCTAGGAGGCGTTTTTTGGAGAAAGCGCAACTTCAGTATCGTGTGGGTTGCAATGGCGCCGCCGTCGTTTTCTCGTGGTGTAGCGAATGCCCGGGGTGTCATTGCTGACCGCGCGATCAATGGCGGCTCCGCGTACGACTGATTGGATATTCCCACCCGTAACTAAGCGTTATATCGAAAGTGTCCGAAGGAGTTCTCTAGATTGGATTCTTCGATGACCACTCCGAAAATCAGGGCGATCTGAGTTGCTTGGAGACGTGTATTTATCGGAGTTCTCATGAGCCGGGTCTGCAGATCGGAACCAATTCCCGCAGGGGTGATTCTGGAAACTATTAAGAGCTGATCGATTTTCATTTCCGATCGTCGTGTGACCGGTCATGTAATCCGAAAGCTTGCGTGGCGAGCGTTGCTGTGAGAAGTATTTTTCGGAAACCTTCCGACCGGGAATCGAGCTGTAATCCGGAGATCAGAGTCGGCTTTGGAACCCACGCCCGCAGATCTCAGATCCACGACTCGATTCAGAGAGCGGAGCGTCCACGTCCCAAGCGGCGGTCGAGCAGTGCCGTCACCTCCCGGAACGTCAGACATTTCTCCTTTCCCTGCAAATCTCGGGAAGCCTAGGTTCAATTCCACGACTGTCATCCTTCATCTGCCGGTTGTCTGGAGGCGAAGCTCGCAAAAGTCGATCTTCTCGTGGCAGAACCGCAACAGGATTGTGATCGTCTCGCTGACATGGTGCTTGTCGCTTCCAGATGTTCAGAAACGCACTCGTAGGCATCTTTGATGGATCATGCTTTAAAAGAATCACTGTCGTCTTACGAATTACTAATGATAGAAGACACTCCCTCAGCCGGAGATCATGCAGATTTCAGTCGTTTCGCGTGAATTTCTCCACATCGAAAGACATCATCATGTCACCGACAACGGATTCTTCTTCTTCGTCGCGTTTTGTGTTGCCTTCCCTGGACTCGTCGGCTTGCTTTTTAATTCCCCGACGATTCGTCACAAGTCGACTATGTTTTTATGAAATCGAAGCTCACATTTTCTCCATACCGCGATAGTATATCGATCGCCGCGTCGCCTTGGTCGGTGGCCGTTGTCCTGATTCAGGCTGCGTACGATTTCCAACGACGTCGTCGTTTCAATTATTTACTTGATTTTCACCCCTCGATCGAGAAGTGAACAGCATCGGCGAACGCGTGAGGGCTCGTAAATGGAACGGGTTTTCTTTCATTCGAGGCGCTCTTCGCGGTAAACGATGAGCTTTTCTACTTCGGCTGCCCGCGCATCAGCTGCGCCACGATTAAACCTCAAGGAACGTCAATCGCGAGGCGTGAATTCCCGTCGACCCATCAAATCGAAAACACTCACTAACTCCTCCTAGGGCTCAACTTGTCAACTTATGTAAGTTTACGTAACATCCTCGGCCCTCTTCCTGATCGGCCGTCTGATCGGCCGACTATCCGTCCATCAGTCTGTCAGTCCAGGCGGCATTCAATTTGTCTGTCAGTCTGACTGACTCCAGAGCTGTTCTCGATAGGTAAACGTGGCTGGGCGTCAAATCAGACTCAAATAACTATTTCGTCAGATCAATTCACACCTCGCCGGAAAAGCGAATTCAGGACACATGATGTGCTATCGCTATCAAGATGCCAGACTAGGCCTCGGCTCTGAGCATTTCCCCGTGCTGCTGGAGCAGAAGCGGAACTTCGCCGGAACTCCTCGTGTATCCGGCGAACGTGAGGAGAACACCATCCGTGGAAAACTCAGACGGAGAGGTGGAGCAGCGTCGCTTCGGTCGGCTTTGCGGAATTCGGAATTAATTCCCATCGAGATCTTGCGGTTGTCGTTTCATAACTTTCCCCGAAAGACTCGCTGAGAACGGGCCCAGGCGGATGACCCTTGTAAGTTTATCAATGACGTATCTGATGGCAGCTCGCTCCCCTGGCTGGTTGGCTCGCCGCATGGATAAGCGGCCGACCGTACGCTGTTATCGCGGGATCTGCCTTCGGCTCGCTCGAAAAAAAGTACAATTGGACAGCTTAGCGTTTTGATAATGAAGCGAGCAAACAGCAGGCAAGCAGTCAGGCTTCCTTTGTCCTGGCGGATTATTCGTCTCGGCTGCTCAGCCAGCATTGACCCACAATCTTCGACCCGGTTCACCGAAAGCAAGGGAAGAAACCTTGTGTCTATCCATGCGACAACTCGACGCGGATAGATGCAGTTTGTCAGATACGATTTGACAAATGGATGTGCGACTCCACAAATGACTGAGCGAGAGCGTCAGGAAAGCTCACGAGTACACGAATCCGAGCTTTTCTGGCTGACCGACCGACTGTCTGATCGTTCGTGACTGGACAATTGAGACGTATTCCCTCACTCAACTCCATTCTGCTCTCCCAATCAACGGTTTCGAGGGTCTCGATTCCAGGGCTCATTTCTGTTGTCAAAATCGTTTTTTTCTCTTCGTCTTCGTTATTAGAACCGTCGAGAGCGTCTGCGTCATGCCTAGAGGCTGCCCCGAACTAGAAGCTGACTTCTCCTGGAAGTCAGCTAGCGGAAACGGCAGTCGACTGACGTCATTCCAAGGATTTCCCGTACACGCTCCATCCGCTCCGCCTAGGGGCCTTTCCTTGTTTTTGAGCTGCTCACCGAATAAATGCTCCCGAATCCCGAGGATCGACGGAGGGAGCGGACCATCGTCTCGGAATGAACTGGTACTCTTCACAACGGTGGTTTGTCTCATCTCAACAGCCGCCAATGATCATAACATCGTATGTTCCCCCAAAAAGGACAATGCCAATTTCCTCCCGAACACTTTCCTGAAATCATCTATTGGCGCATCCCGCCAAAGATTGAATCGTTTATGCGTATTCCAGTAGCTTCCTGTAGTATATACGATACTGTTCGAGTACTGAAGCCGAATTACGATGCTTAGACGGTGACGTCCAGAGCCTGCTATTGAATTCTGTGAGAGCAGACCGGAAGTTTGGGAGCTGTAGTGAGATGTGATTGAAGTGCGCTCAAGCACACGCGCGCTGCTGGAAGCGGACGCGGGATCTTGGTCCTCGACTCACTGATGCTGGATCTGAAGCCGCTAGATTTTGGTTTCGGTATTTGAAGTTTTTGTTCTGACAATATTCTGCTCTATTTGCGTTCGTTCCGTTCAGCACTACAGCGCGAAAGTGGCCAAGTTCAAGAACGAACGCGGGAAATAAATTGCAGAATAAAAACGACAAACCGAAATATCGACGCGCGGCGCGGTAGGAACGACAACTAAGCTGATGGAGTGTCAGATCGTTGTAGATTGTCCGGAGTTGGAGCGCTCGCTCCGAGGGTCTCCCATTTTTGGCTTTCCGATGGGAAATCGAACAAGATTAAATCTTTGTGTGCTGATGTGTCTCTTCCTCTTCTTCTCTTTTTTTTTTCATTCCATTGCGGACAGCACAATATTTCGTGGAACTCTTCGGGGAGAAAAATGAAGTAGAACCGGTTGGTCAATCGGTTTGTCGCTGTTTGCCGACGGCGACGACATAGTACGCTCCTCATCCCGTGCTTGAGCATTTCGGTGGGAAACCCGTTGCTTCCTCGATGAATGGCGAGCGTACCTCGTCCTGCCGAGTCCGGCCATTGATCTGCTTACATTCAGCGATTCTTCACCTTCGATCTGATCGATTCTCAATTATTAACGCCGAAGGCCTTGGAATCCGCTGCGGATCGTTGCGCCTATCGATCGCCGTGCAGCGCGAATGAGCGATTGAAGTGATCGTAATGCTCATTCATTGTTACTCAAGTACCGTGATATACTCCTTAATGAATGTTCCACCAATGCAAAATGGATAGAAGTACGTGATGTAAGGCACCGAATGGGGGAGAGTCGGACGAGGCTTCTTCTCGGTTTAATTTGGTCCGGAAAGATCTTGGAGCGGAACTGAGAATTCAGGTAGCCGAATGTGGGTATTCAGGCGATGAAAATATGTCTCCCAATATCGAGGTACTTGGCGAAAAATCATCAGAGGGCACCGTGGAGGACGATCTCGCGGATCGGTGACTCGACAATACGATATCTCCCGTTACGATCGATCCTTGCAGTCCGAATCGTTTTTTGGGTAACGGTAGAATCAACAGGAACCCTGGTGGGATGAGAGACCACAATGATTGTGTCGCCGCGTTGCTTCCAGTCCAAACAAATCGACGCTGCAGACACAGCCAGACAATATGACGGTTTTCACCCCTGTAGAGAATAGCTTGCACGGGTCATGGAACTTCCCTCGTGTTGGCGGAGAAACGTTCGTAGCGACGTCGAGGCGCGTCATGGATCATTGAGCTCTATTCGATTTCCCGCGCGAGACATGATCGACAAGGGGAGCAATTAGCATATATGTATAATTGCGTATTTGTTCACTCTACCGTCCCTACAGTGCTCTCTCTCACTCTCTCTGATCTCTTGGCTTCGTCGTCTACCGCGAGCAGATCGGAGAATTCCGTTGTAACGGGCGCCGACAGTTTCAGGTCTCTAACTAACGAAGAGCTATATAGGGTCAAGTTCATTGAGTGAGAAAGATGGTGGAAGCCTGGAATTTTCCTGAAAAACCTTCGCGGAAAGAGTCTATGTTCGGGGAAATATCGTGAAAGCCGCTTGTGTGTCAAATTGTGGCAACTCTACCGCGGGTGCGCCATCTTGGATCTTGGATACACGATGACGTCACAGTACATACTGAAGAAAAACTGGGTGTTTTTTGCTTCCCCCCAGGAAACGGTGGGTCGGAATGATACCAAACTTACATAGGCATAAGACGGAATCGTGGCGCATGTTCTGAACACGGAATGGGGTCCACTTAATGGGGCGAAATAGTCGATAAGGTGCGAACTGACTGACGGACAGACATTACGCTTTTATTATAGGGGGTGATTGCGTATTTGTTCACTCTACCGTCCCTACAGTGCTGGTAGACCGAGCAATGCTCAACCCGAAACGGTTCGGAGGAAACTCGAGCACGTAGAATTCTCCCACGGAGCGGAGGTTTTTCGACCGACGTTTGATCCGGAAAATCGGTCACACTCGAGTCCGATGCGTCTCCGCAGCTTCAGGCAAAGATGGAGCAATTCTGATCGACATCGTAGGAGGCGAATCCTCGACCTTCGATTCGAAGACACAGACGACCGCTTTGCGATCTTGGCGCACCGCCGCTCAATTGTCTGGATCGGTCTCAGTCTGCCAGCTGGTCGATCGCTAACTGAAAGCCTCGGAGCCGTGATCCCATGGAAGCGCAACACTGCGGGATCGCACGCAAGCTTCTCGCCGTCTTTCCCGAGATCACAGCGTCTTACTACCGTTGTTTCGTGGAGGACGCATCCCGCGCACGTATCGGCCGGCCCGTAGGCAGCACTACAGCTTTTGAAGTCCAATAATTAAATGATGACCATTTCTGTGATGAGCGTTCCCCCTCCGCACGGTCATTGGATTCGGATGATTTATGCGCTCAACGTTGAACAGAGAATCATTCAAGTTTACCTCACGTATTCCTCCGGGTAGGGGCCACGCTTCCCCAAGGTCGTCGCCGTGAAATTTGGCGTCATTTCCGATTTGACGGTCAACGAGCTCGTAATTGTTGTCGCCGTTAGATGAGATCATCAACGCTGGAAAGACGAGTTTCCGAGCAACGATCGAACGGAAGCTTGGTGAATGAGTATCCGCGAATGAACGAGTCGCGCCGAGAACTTGGCTCACCGATCTGACCAGCGGGGCTTTGTCTGCATTTCTTCTGTGTCCTGACGGGCACAAGGCCCCGGATAACTCTACGATTGCCGCGAACCCCTGTAATCTATGGTGAACGACCGGTGTTCGAGGATCAACATGGTGATGATTCTTGATTTATGGACCGACATCCTCAATTGGTTGGATCGGAGAACTTATCGAAATCCCTCTTTCTGGAGACTCGAATCACAAAGAGAAAAATGCCTGTCTGCCGGTTTCGTAACCGCTCGGTTCAACGTCAGATCAAACCCTCATTTCCGGTGACAGAATGTCATTCGAGATATTCGTATTGGCGCTTAATCGAAATCCTCTGCGTGAGTGTCCGAGCGAAGGATTGACTTTCCGGCCCTACACAGAGCTAATGGCCCGGGCGGAACGATTTGCGTAACCAATGGGGGTTGTAGTTTGTGGTTTCTGGAATCCCCGATAGAGTTGGGCAGAGGATCCCGTAGCCGCTGCTCGATAGTATTGCGTAATAAGCGTCAGCTAGGATTTCATTATTCAGATCTCTGCGCGCCGACGGGCAGAATCGTTTGTTTCCGTCTGGGCGTTTTTTTCGTCTGGGATGGAATTCACTCCACAAAGTCATCGGCTTTTCTCTGGGAAGTGTCCGGTCTGAGCGATAAGCCGCTTTTCAGCCCGCGTCCATTCCCATGATCGATGATTCGTTCGTGTGCGTACGAAAACTCCGAAGCTTCGCACGGACCGGGTAGCTATGATCGTATTCATGAGTACGCGCAACTACCGCTCGCCGAGTGAAAAGACGCGGAACTTCGACGGACGGTGTCGCAACGTGGTCGATCCGGCATTTCTTCCCTGCGCTCCACCGCCACTTTTCCGATTGTCGCTCGTCCCAGACTGATCTGAGGGAATATTCGCGGACATCAGTGAGCGAGTGAGTGAGCGGGCATCAGAATCTCGATTCCTCTCGAAGATTCATTGTGGACCCCTCGAGATAATTGTTGCGTCGGAGTGTTACTCTCGAGATTTATTCCCACTTGGGGCTCCAATGGGGAGAGAGAGCTTTTTCGGCGGTCAGCAGACGCAGCTTGGTGTTCTTAGCGGGAGGAATGCGCCGCATTGTGTCGACAATCGTGGTTCGCTTCGTGGAAAACGAGTGTCTTTGTTTTAGAAACGAATTTTACTTTTTCGATGCCCGCCCGCTTGCATGCGCGCACGTTTCTCGCATTGTGTTTGTGCGAACTCATCTGTCTATCCCGCTCCTCCAGCTGTTTTCTTCATGCATGTTCGCCATCAGCACCACCGACAACATCAGTTATGTAACCCCAAACGAGGAAAAATTTCCGAGCATTCTCTGTACAGGGTTCAAGGCTGGTGCCCGCGTCGTCGTCGAGACAATCAGCTGCTTGTCAGCTGATGGAGCTGCTGACTTCGTTGCGTACACTTCGATCCCGCGTACCTTCCGAGTAGTCGTGAGGTGTCGACGTTCCTTGGTGTTTCCTAAAAACTGTCCAATTGGAAACGATGGAGGTGATCGCGCAGTGCGCTGGAATGCTCTGGACGTGAAGAAGGCCAAGGCCGGCACGTTTTGGAGAAAAAGAAAAACCTCTTCCGTAATACCGAATCAGTATTCAACAATCCCAGCGACCGATACGGGTAGAGTGCGCGCAAGGATACGGAGGAGGAAATTTACTGTGAATCTGACTCACGACTCACGACCCGCGCACGGTCCACGAATTCCGCGTGAAGTGTTTTCTGGAGACATTGCTCGAGAATGTAATATAGACATATGATTTAGATATTTCATTTCCGGATAATTGTTCTCTCTGTGGAGAAGCATGAGACCATCTAGTCGGATGAGATATTCTCATAACTCGGATGGGTTTCTGATATGTTTAGCGGGGCTTCGTCAACTCCGACGGACTGTCGGCTGAGCTCGGGCTCTTCTGCCTGATGCGATGAATTAATTTCCAAGTTGTTTTCCCCCTAATCCGAACCAAGGTTCATAATAATTTTCATTAGGGCCATGGTACTCAGCGATGCACCATTAGGGTCAGTTTCTGCGCTTCTCCCATCTTTCGACCAGAAGACTGAAGGATCAGCGCCGTCACTGGATACTACTTCCTGAGCTTTTCGGGCTTTGCGGGCCAAATAAGACGATGTGAAGGCTATAGATTTTTTTTGCCACCATGTACTTTTGCTTGCGGCGGTGGTGATCAAACTTCTCTGTGGAGATTCTGGATCCATCCGGCGAGTCGACCATCCCGACAGCTATGCTGCCAGCTTTCGGTGGTGGTGGTGGTGGCCGATGAAACCACCGTTGCCATCTTTGAAACGACTCCTACGTAATTCTTCTGGCCCGAGATTTTGACGTCGAATTATAGTGCGTCCACAGTCGCTCGCGTCGACGAGGGGAGCGCATCATCTATCAGCTGTCGATTAGCATGGAGCGTGTCCGACTTCGGATGACACTTTCATAATTGAATGGTCTCTTGAGTCCGCCCAATTCTCATCTTAACATTATTTCGTCTATCCCGTTTGTTCTGTCCGCGATTCCTGCTTTTGGAGAGCGTTTTTCCCCCCTTGGAGGGTAGACCCATGCCGAATCAAATTCCGTCGTTAATGGTGTATTGTTCGAAACGTATACGTGTACGCTCCGCCGAGCCTTGCCAAAGTTCACTTCTACGCCATCGGCAGATATATCTCAGTGTCGTATACGGTGGCCAAAGTGGACAGCGTCGATCATCTTTGGCATGAGCTCGCCAAGCCCGTTTTCTTGATCTTCGGTCGACGCGATGGTCGAGAGCGAGTGCGTTCCGATTGAACGCTCGATTACGCGAAGTCGAATGTTTCAATTTCTTTCGCTATCGTCGTTCGCTCGTTCTACCGATATAGAGGATCTGACGATTTCGGTGATGGAGAGACCGCCTTGAATCCACCAATCTCAATATTTTCGGCCATGGATCCTGTAGATGATCAAAAATTCTCTTGATGTATGTCGGCTTCTACTGTTCATCGGTATCGACGGCAGAGGGAGTTGAGGTTCTCCGCTTTAAATATTCTTCTCTGTTACAGGTAAGACCCGAAAACGTTGTCCGTTCTCGAGCTCCTCCCCTAGGCTCAAACAAATCATAGGACGTCAGGTATTTTCGACTATAATAGGTCTTCCGAACTCGGAGGGTTCACAGAGACCACGTTATCGCGGTCTGGTTGAATATAGAACCCGAGGCAAACAGCGCACGACTTGGCACTTCTAACAAACAATGAATCAGCCGCGAGGATGCCGATGTTGAGCCAGATGGGTTGAGGCCGAATTATTGGACCTTGTTCCGAGGACCGGGCATGGCTGAAGCATAGTCTGCAACATTCAGTGAGGCTATATTACACAGAATACGGAGCGTTGATGCGCCCAAACACCCTTTGATCACGCACACTACTCGGGAACACTGATGATAGAGGGGAAAAACTATCACATTCAGCTTTTATTTCCTCTTCGACGAAGGAGCCCGCGAATCTCCCCTTAAAATGGGTCAACCAATTCTCCAACCAAGATAATCCAATCCGAGCCATTGGAAACTATTCAGCCTGTCTTGAGCGACGCATAACTTACTCGTGACGGAATAGTCAGTATCGGTAGAAGAGCGAAATGTCATTAGGTAGTATATTTCCAGGGATGCTTGGACGGGAATTTTCGGTCTGTCGCTTGTCTCTGCGGCTCTACAATGTTTGCTTCGGCTGGCACGATCAGTAGAGAATAGTTCTTGTTCCGTTTTCAAAGCAACCCCACGAGCAGTCCGATATTCCTGTCTCGATTTGTCAAAGACTCATTTTATCCTTATTAGTAGCGCTGGCGTCAATCATTGGCCTTCGAAAGCCGAGGAAAATATGAAAAACTCCTGTAATATTTTATATTTCGGTCAAACGGGAGGACAGACGGCGTATGAATGGGATTTGCCTGGAAAGGAGTGTCTCCCATCTGTCATTATGCAATAATGCGAAAAATTCACTCCGGTCGGCGAAACACAACGTCGATCTTAGAATCATTGGCTCGGCATTTGAAGTATGGATCCTTTTCGTAATTCTCCCAGATGAACTGTACGACAGAATGGTATCGGCTTCTACGTTCGTACCTCGAGGCGATCAATTCGTGCTTAGCCTTACTGTGACGCCCCGATCGGATCGTGATACTGTCATTCAAATGAAACTCAATAAGGCATTCGATGAGCTACCGTCCAAATGAGGGATCGGCTCTCGTTTACCTGATTCTTCCCGCCCCGAGATCTGAGGAGTCCGTAAGAACGAAAACCATACTATGGGCTTCGAGCTCGATCCTCGGGAACCAAGAGCCTGTCTCAAGCCTCGAGTCAGATCTCCCGCGATCCGTATGTGCCTTGGCGAGGTCGATGAAATGCTGCGATCATGACCAAACGCCATTCATCGACATTGCTTGGCTGAAGAATGCGCAGACCCTTGGGACTTGGAATCAATCCGAGTTTTCGTCGTGTCTCAATCCTCAAAGGTGCACCGAGAAATCCTCTTGTAGCCTTATTGAATTCTCAGATGATGTCACGATACTAAGCCTAGAAAGAGATCCCTCCATCCCGCGCGTGGAACTTTCCCGAATCATGATGAGGGTTTCCAGAGTCATTTCTCGACAGGCTCTTATCATATGCTGGACATTTCGAGCCTAGTGCTTCATCCGTATGAGATAGACCCTTCCAGCCATGCATGTCTCCGATTTGCTGGAAAATTCCCAGACTGCGTCTGGCGGCATTTCGGGAGCTCTTCGAACATCTGGTTGAAGGAGTGTTGCCGGCGGCCGGCTTCAGCGAGCCAATTTTTCGGTGCTTCGAACGGCTCCGATGGCTTGCCCTTAAAAGGGCGCTGAGGAATTTGCTCCGCTCGAAACGAGGACCACCTTTCAGCCACTCGTCTCATTTGTGACGGAATTGACTCTACTAATTACATGGTTCCCCAGGGATTTAAATTGTTATGATCGCTTCACAGTTTCGTGGAGGCCATTTTCACGAACTCGTTTGTTCCAGTGTTCGCTGAGCCGAATAACAGGATGCTCATGCGGTCTAGACGCCACATGCACGTTACCTGAGAATGGTATTCCTTCAGGCTCACGTGAGGTTTCCTTCGGGACCCAGTGGACGAGAGCGTACCGGAGATTCCAACCTTTGTTGGAAAAAAATCCGTGGGAATTCGATTTATCGTCCTCACTGTCGTCGGCCACGATTTATCGAGATACGAAAAGGAATCGAGTTGTATAATTTTTGTGAATGATCTTGAGTTGGTCGCTCCTGTTGCGGCTTTCGCATCTTCGGCGTGTGCTTGTCTGTTCTTCTTGATTCGGTCGTATTCTGCTGCGGCTGCCGTTGCTGCCACATGGTCGTCGCATCTTCTTAAAGTTCTTCGCCCAAATATGGCTCTCCGACGAAACTTCGTATTTTTCTTCAGCGGCGAATGCCGGCGCATCATCTGCAATTTTTGTTTTTAATCCTAACGTCACAGAAAACGCGGGGAGGAAGGTTCTCTTTTTTTAGATAGGAATATATATACTTTCCCCTTCCTCCTGCTGCCCCGGCTTCTTTACAAGAGCACAAACACACAATGGAAGCATTGCGTGACCAATAACTAACTACTACTTGATGATGACAGAGTCAGCGTTGCTGTTCGGCTGCATGAGCAACATTCAGTTTTCAGTCACGAGCTTCAGGCTCTTGACTAATCGTTCGCATTCTCCTCACGGCCATTAAATCGAAGCGACATCTTGCCGAGGGAGGAGAGCGAAAGTGTACGATCGAAGTTTTATTTCTCGACGAATGGGTTCGTCTCCACCGAGAGAACGACCAAAAACAGCTAGATCCATATAACAACTGAAGTAACGGTGGGTTGGATCTACGGGGGAGGGGACGGCACCGAATCTTCGCTTGTCTGATCTTTATGGGTTTCTTGTCTTCTGGGTCTTCCCTCCTCCTTCTCCCCAAGCATGCTTAAGTCCGCGCGCCACTTCGCTGCATCGTTTTTGATTTTTCTTTTCCCCGGTGGAACGATTAATGATCCGTTGTGGGTGATCATTCTCAGACGTGTCGCCCCGATGTTGTGTATACTCAGTCGAAGCCCGAAGGGGCGCGCCACTTCCCCAAGTGTGATTCATGAGAAGTTTCCGCTCGAAAAAAGAGTTCCAGACACGCATTTTTTTCTCCTCAGAATCCAGTTATTTGTGAAGGTCTGCTCGTTCGGCCCTCGCAATGAGCTGGGCTCGTCTCGCGTGACTCCAGAATCAATGTACCCTCGCGACGGTGGATAGAGCAAGCCTAAGTCGTTCAAATCACTCTCGGTCGCGGGTAGATATTCAAGTATTGAGTCTTCGGCGGATCTAGGTAGTCAGATTAGCTTTTGAAGGCTTAATTGTTCACATCGATTCTGTCGCTCGGCCGTGGTGTCGCGTGCTCGCCATATAATGATAGTCCGCCCTATCTCGGAGTGGGAGTTGAAGCTTCTGAGTCTTTCTAGAAAAGTTTCGGTGCCCCCAACTCAGCGCCTCACGAAACGCGAAGCCCTGACAATGGCGGTCACTAGTATCATTGCACTTAAATGACGCTTGTTTCAATTAGATTCTGCGGCACGCTCTACAAGCCAAATTATTGTCCGATTGGCTTAGTGGGTGTTGGTGACGATCCTCAGGTACCAAACAATGTATGTGGAGACTAGGTCAGGCTTCCGGACACACCTCACGTTTGTGCTGTGCGCGAACGGAGCCGCCGCCACCGCCTACAAACCTCAGCGTGAGCGTGAGGTTTTTAGGTCGTTCAACCGGTTCGGCAAGCACATCTAACCCGTCGTGAGATATAGCTGAGATGAAGATTCCAAGTTTGAAAAGTGCCACGAATAAGATCGGAAACGATTTAAACAATGAGGATCGAGTCTATCGTATCGGCTGGATATTCGCAGTCGCGTCCGGCCATGTCAATGGCCTCTTCCGAGAAGAATTATCGACTTCATGAGGAGAAAATAGAGCTCCCGGGAACTCTTCCAGATCGCCTTCCCGTCGCCGACGGCATCGGTCGGCTAAAAGTGTTTTCAATTACAAAGCCATTTCCATCCTATCGATCCGAGTCGAATTTCGATTTCCGTATACACCACTATTGCCTCGATATTGAATGTGATGGATGAATGGAGCGGCAGATAATTCGTAAGAAGCAGACGGGTCCCTCGAACGGGACGAGTTCGAAAAATTCCATGGCAAGAACGATTCCTATGACGTTTTTACGCTTGAGCATGATCTTCGAATAGCACCTTTGTCCTTAATCGACTAGCTGTCCGATCAGGCTCCGCGCGATCTGAGAGACCTCGATAAGGAAGCGAACGGCAAAGACGTCTAAATCCAGGTTTGTGCCCATCGGGTCCACATGACGGATTCGCGGATCGACTTGAGTCCGAGAGCGCTAGACAAGCGATAGAGCTTCGATCGAATTTGCCGGATCTCGCTCTGGACTCTCACGCGCATTCTCAATACATTTCGAGTCGTTATATGGAAGCGTGGGATCGAAGGGGGATGCTTCACGTCTTACAGAGATCGTCTACGACCCGGGTTAACTTGCACGGGTTCAATGAGTGGCCGTAATATTAGATAGAAGCCTCCGAAATTGCGCGATCGATTCAGCGAGTCAATCTTCTGCGATACAACTCATTGGCTGACAGGCCGAGCGGAGCCGGTGCGCCAGTCGCTTTTCTGCAGGGTCTGTACGTCGTTTGGACTCTGGATGAACGTGGGAGGAGTACAAGTTGTGTTGGCTGACGAGAATCTGGCTTGGAATGGGAAGAAATTGTGGATAATGGAAGGCGGATTGTTGTTGGAAGCAGCCGTTGATGAAGACGGCTCTTCGCGAGCGGACGAGAAACGGCCACCGATCCAAGATTCTGGACCGAAGATCGTTGTCGTTGTTGTTGACATCGTCATCTGGTTGGAGGTTGGATGGCCAACTGACCAAGCGACCGGCGGAGCACTCACAGCTCGTAGAAGTCAAGGCCAAAACAAGTGGGAACAGCGAATAGCCGTTACATTAGCCGTAGGATTCATCGGCCGTCTCCGTCCGCTCGCAAGTGAGACTTCGACGGCGGTTCTTCAGTTCCAGCGCCGATCGACGCCTCGACAGCAGTAGCGAACGACGACGACCGCAAAAGCCATAAGCCGTAATGCACACAGGCTTCGAGCAGCCCTGTGTTTTTTTATTCCAACAGATCCAGGACTTGTTTGGATTTCTTCGGGCTCTCATCCAGGTGTGTCAACGTGCCTGCGATGATGGCTACTAGTGCGGATTATCCCGATGAACGTGTGTCGATTTTACGTTTGGGTTTCGTGTTTTATCCCCTGCGCATTCACGCGGCGACAAGAAGGACTTCCGAAAGGAGAAAAAGTCGCTGCTCATTTTCCCTGCCCGGAGCAAAAACGAATGCCACTTGAATCGAGCCGCGAGACGGAGATACCCCGTATAACTTATTCGCCCCTCGTCACCGCGTTCGTCCGCTCGCTCAAGTTTAGACAGGAGAAGCGGTGGTTCCAGGAGTGGCGCGGAATCATTACACGTCATCACGCAACGCTTGCCGGACTGATGTCTCGAATTGATGCTGTTGAACGGCGCTCAAATATAAGGATTATTTCAAAGTTATTTCAGTGTCGGGTCGCCTCTGTGAAGCGCTGTCGGCGTCCGATGACGCTGAAACGGCCTTCCAACGGTCTTACGTTGCGAATTGATTCTACGCTTGACCAAGAAATTGATTCGAGCCTGCACGCGCTCCGCACGTTGCGCTTCCTATGGGCGGAACTCCGGAGCCGTACATGTCTCATTGTGAATCTATCATTATCAAGATTAGGATGGCGTTGTGCCATAAGCTCTGATTCCGGACTGACCGAGCTCGGTACTCTTTCCGTCACCTCTCAGAACTATACGTAGGAACTCCGGGGAGCTCGGGATCCGCAGCTCCGATATCAGATTCGTCTCCAAGGACCCCGAGTGAGATTCCGACGCTGAATCGTCTGGTTAGTCAAGCTTGTTTTTCTGCGGAAGCAGTCAATGTTCGGCAACCGATGGTCCCGCTGAGAGCATCGCGGGTCTTTAAAAGATCAGTCAGTCGGTCCTTCGTCCGGTCGCTGGCTTTTCGACGAATGAGGGGACGGATGTGTGATGACGTCGCATAAACTCCCCCGCACGAGGACGACAGACAACATGTTTGTGGCGTGCATTGCGGACCGATATCCGGGAGAAACCTCGACGGGAGACTGGAGGGCTCCGTACTACGAAGGCCAGTCAATGTAGCTGTTCCGGCGGAGCTCGTGAGTTAGATAGTCCGTCTAGACTCTTCGCTTGACCGTGTTTACGTCTTCGCCATGTTTTTGCTGTCGCTTGTTCTGTCCAAGAGTTCAAACGTAAAGATTGCAACGCCCCCTCAGACGCGGAGGAGCGAGCTGAAGTCTGAGAAAAACGGCGTGAGACACTTATCGCTCCTTCTGAAAACGTAGGTGAGGTTGTCAGCATTTCAAACGGTCGGATCGCAGATTGGTCGCGACTGAGTTGTCGTTTCATATTCTCGGAACGATCGCCTATCTGTGTTACCAGCGAACGTCGCGTAAAAGATCAAGTCAGCAAATTGAGCACCGGTAGGGCGAATGGAAGAGGCGAACACCATTGATAAGGTATGGAGTGAAAGGAAAACGCGATTCCAAAGCAGGCCTAACGGATGTCGACTCGGTTCCCCTTCCTTGATGATGTTGATTGATGCTGCGGGTTAACTTTGTTACGAGGGAAACGATGTCGTCAAACGTAAACGAAACTACCAGCAGTCGAAATCACCACCATCGTCATCCTCATGGACATTCGGTTGACAGGATGATGAGCACGATTGGACGCATATCTGAACGAATTCAGAGGGTCGGGTCAAGGTTTGCTTCGCAAATGCTCAGATGTCAATTAAGACTCGCCGAGCCAAAGCTCAGGCTAATAAGGTGTTGCTCATGTATTAATTGCATCCTGAAATAACGGTTCACGCAAATCCTCGATTCGAAATATCCAAGGTCGGCCTTTGTTTCGGTGACTCGACATCTCACGCGGAACTTGGCGTCGACCGTCGACCGCTATCCGAATGACATCATGTAGAAATTCTGTTCCACCTTAATGAAGATCCATTCGTCCATATTGTTCCGTAGATGTCATTATTGGTTCGCTCCTAAGTGCGGAAGGGAGGTGTTCGCTTTTAGTTGGCTATCGGCCTCTTCCGTCGCGCCGTCGACGTTGCGTCTGTCGCTGTTTGAACGGAAAATGTTTTCATCATTTGTGCTGATAACGTATCTCGATTCTCGATACGCGACGTGTACGCGTACTGCACACCGTCTGTCGCAGACTGTCGATCTGGACGTCTCACATTTTTCTGGCTCCATCGATATATGGACGTCTTCGACTTTCTGATATCCGGTCAGGCTTTCTGAGAGTGTCCCACTAGTAAACCGGAGAGTGAGTCAGCACGTCAGTATCTGTAAGGAGAACTCCCTTGGACTTGTGTACGGAAGTGGTACAGTGAGCGATGACGGGAACTTAGGGTGCATCGTTCCGCTTTGCTGACCTTGCTTTCTCTACGTCGCTGAACATTTACATAGATTTCACTCGAACGAATCCTACGTGGGTGGACCGTACGAAAGTTCTAAAGTCGGGCTTTAGGGGGACTGTTATGTCATCGGCAATGGACGGATTCATAGTCGGAGGAAGGTCGCGAATGACGCCTTTCGTTCGACGTTATCAATCATCATCCGAGTGCACTATATCTGATCATATCGCGGAGCGTCAGGGCTCGCCTCCTCGACTAGAACTCGGACTCTCCGAATAACCGTCTGTGTTGGATCGGCGTCTTCCTGGGATTTTGTGACGTGGGCTCATAGGACGTGAAGCTTACGACCTGGGCTGTCTCTTCACTTATCGAAACCTCAGTCTTTAAAGCTCCTTCCTTCCCGTAATTGTGCTCGTGCATCTCCCATTTTTCGTGAGTGTTTTACGCAACTCGGTGTCGATGGCAGCCATTTCAGTCGATTGCAGCCGAGCGCTTGGTGGAATGAAGACTCCCAGTGGTACGAGCGAAGGGATCATTCCTCCCCCATTTAGGAACGACCGAGCGACTCAATGACTGAGCATGCGAGCTCACATGCTTATCTTGTTCCCGTAATGATGCGCTGTCGTCACCGAGCTTCACAGTCCGCGAAGAAGCTGGACGCCGCTCACTACAAGCGGAAAAGCACGCTTCCGACTTCATTTGAGTAACTTCGGCGCGGGAGCTCGACACGAAATCGCGAGGCTGCGCAATCGAGTGAGGATCTTCAGTCTGTTTAGACTACCGACACTTTCTCCTGCATTGTTCTGGCGGCGGCGATGACTGAGGCTGCTGCTCGAGGAGAATCGATTAGGTAGATGTCTGGACAACGGTGGGTAAGAAAACCCCTGACAGAGTCGCAAATTGTAGTAGTGATCGGTGGGGTGTGCAGAATCACTGAAGACTCGATCTTTTGCCATGATCTCTCATGAGAAGGTTTCGAAGCGCGAGGACTTGAGCAGGATATCCTGGGCGAGCGATCTCCCGTTCTCCCAGATGCTTGCACGGCAGATCGAGCCTGAGTCATTAATTGCGTGAGCCCCTCATTAACGCGGGGAAGCGCCTCGGAAAACTTGTTGACTTCAGCTACTTCAGAATCGTCCAGCTATTTCCGCTCGGCATACACGTACTCTTCAGTAGCATGTGTCGTCGGCGACGACTAGAATGAAGAGAACTTCCGCTTGCGATTCCATTTCATCATGTTGTGGAGTCAGCTCTGTATTCATGTCTTCAATAGTCTGGGAGTGACGCTCCTGCTCGATTCATGACTACGGCTTTCGCGGTGTGAATTTGACGAGATAACTCGACTATTTCTCTTTGAGAGCCTAATTCGAACAACGTCAAAGAACGCAGTGTTTCGTCAAAGGAGCCCTCGTCAACGACGATGACGACGTTGTCGCCGTCGCCGCCACCGTCAAAACATGTGGGTGGCGACTCCAGCCGTTCGATTTATCCGGACATTCCTTTCTCGATCAAAAATTCGCCAAACAACGCTATCATTAAACGAGACTTCTCTGTCGTTATCCATCAAACCGGGCTCGTGTTTGCGGAACCGACTGCTTCCGAAAGACTTCTCCGGATTGCCTTACAACCCCATGGCAGGCTGCGTAGCCTCCAACGAAGTAATTTAGATTCTGTGGATTCGAAACGATATGATATTCTTAGAGAAAAAATCCATGTCTGCAGTTTCTCGGTTGAACCTTCATTGATCCCTATCGAATCGTGTCTGACGCTATTCGCTTGTGACGTGTGTAGAAAATTTGTTTATTTTCACTGAGCCAAGTCTTGAAGGCAGCCAAGCGCCGGTATGCCGGTCCGCCGGGAACGGACGCCCGCCCCTTTTTCGCGCTTCTTACGTGTCTCCCGTTGACACTCTGTAGTTTCAATGTTTGTATTTTGAGCCGGGTCAACAATCGTCTCACAGTGAAATGATTCTTTCCACGTTCTCTTTAACGCTAGCATCGTTGTCGCGGGGATTGTTCGTTTTCCCCCCTTTCCATTTCATTTTCCTTCGCTCACACCGCGTGGCCGATGAGGGGGAATGGAGGCGAGGTGTTGAACATACTTTATTAACTCACCTCCCGCGAGTTCACGGAATGCTGTGCCAGCCTGAGCAAATACCGAGGAGACATCAACACTGGGCAAACAATTCTGTGGCTCAAGTTTAGGGTTCCCCGATTTATCCGACGACCAACGAATGGAAGGGATGATGATGACCCGTGGATGAATATTTTCGCGCCGCGCTGTTTTAATCCGAAGACGTGGATGGAAAATGGAATCTTCTCATGGAAAACCTTGTTGACTCGGAGGGAATCGACTCGATGCTTGACTTGAAAGCTTCCAGAGATTCGGTTTTGTTTTCTTATTTTGGAGTTCTGTACCATTGTGGAGTTATTTGGCAAGTGTCGCTGCCAATTCCTGATTCGAGTGGCCGCCTCGTCTTGAACGGAGCTACGGCGCACGTCAGCTCGGTCCACGCAGTCCATAGACCCAAACGATACGGAGAGGATACGTAGGTGTCACGTTGTATTGGCATTCGACGAATCCTTGCAAGGAAATGTCCAAGTGAAGAGAACGCGGTTTGGCACGTCTTCTGGCTTCTGGTTTTCTTCTCACTGGCATTGCAATCGACTGTGTGATGAGTGAATGTTGACTGAATTCCCCTCCCGAGGCAGCTCGATCCTCTGGCTGATTAATACGCGAGAGGAAATTTCACGCTGGCAAACAAGATTAGTCTAATGTTGTTCTCTCCTTCTGGAATACGTGGATTACTCTCGCGAGCATAATTACTTGATTGGCCTGTCCATAATTTTCACACAATCTCGGAATCGGTGGGAACTCACGGTCGAGCACGATGAAAGCAAGCGGGTGCTTATATGAGGGCTTGAAAAATTTTTGATCTGCTCTCAGTCAGTCTGTAGATGAAGGGACCATCGAATTGATTAAAATCCGATCCGATGCGAAGCCCCGTGATGAGGTTCTGGTATCCCCGAGCGAGAGAGCATCGCGCCCACATATACATACATTCAATCCAAATTATAGATCTTCGCCGGCTCCCGGGTGGCCGTCTGGGTCGCTTTGATTCGCTTCCATGAGCTCTCCGGAACTTAAGGTGGTCGCCATCGAAGACATCTGAAATTTTACGACTCCTTTCTGAAACTACATATATCGCGAGACGAGGACTATAAAGGACGGGCGAGTGGCCGTACACTATTCGTGCACCCACGCATGTAATCATATCGCTCGGAACAAAATCAGAGAGTCTTCAAAAATCGCCTTCCAGAGACGATGGAACCATCTTAGAATCAGATTCTATTGCATGGCGGGAGTCGCAGGAGCGTTCACCAGGGCCGTGAGGGAACGTGGACGTAATAATGAATATCTTCATAGCGCTCGGAAGGGTTAATTTTAGTGAGATGCTAATTCTTCTTAACGATCTCATAAGTTCCTCTAGGATCGCTCCGGAGAGACCCGGGTGCGAGTGGAACTTCGTGTTTCCGCTTCCCGCTCCGATCATGAGCGCTGAACCTCGATCGATTCCTCGGACGATGGTTCCTCGTCTGCGATCGATGTGAGCTGGGAATTCTCGGAATCCTTCCGATACGCGTTCCGAATGCGTGAAATGATTTCGTCGCTAGATATTTTTTTATCCAGTCGAGTGGAAGACGTATCTCATTTCGTGACATGACTTATGTCATCATTAAAATCGCGTCATTGATTTGGTCCATGGAAAATATTGTGCTCCATTAGTTATCAGGGCTTCGCAATCTTTCTCAGCACGCTTTGTGGCCAGTGTCGATCACTGTCTGACGCGGCGTCCGGCTCACACGCATGGCGTGCGGCGGGAGCTGCGAGTGAAGCATGAATGAGCAATTTACTGTCGACGTGATGTCTCTTTAAAAATCATAAGCGTCGACGGTTTTGGATTCCGTTGCCGTCATTCTCGGCAGCCACATACGTTGCGATGAAGTCTATTCTGTGCCGCTCACCAAGGCGACGTCGTTAGATCTTCCAGTTCGCAATCAATGTGTCAGAACTTGTGTCGTCTGTATGCGATACGGCTGACATGACGAGCAGGCGAGTTTCATTCGAAGGTCTATTCCTCTCATTCCCTGGGGAGATTAAGGAACGCCGCTCATAGGGTGCAGCAACAGCTGCGCTCATGTACTTTGGAATGCCGATCGCATTCAGCTTTCTTCGCGCTGTCTATTCTGTCAACGGTCTTCCGAGTGACATCCTCATGATTCTAGAGCAGACCGACAAGAAGCCAATCGATCCGGCGGCTGCTCGGCCAGCTTTCATTCAATAACCAAGCAAGAAACTGATTTTACGGCCGGGCCATGAGCTGGGATCGAGCTCAGCCACTGATTATCGTAGTTTGAGTGTTTGTGGCATACTGCCACGGTCGCTCGTTGATTGCTCGGCTGATTCTTGCTGCCACGTCGGTGGAAGAAGAATGAGACGAAGAAGAAAAGAGAATTTAACTTGGATTTCGCGGAAGTCACGTTCGACCACAGACCGTGGTTCTTGGCCCTAAGGACGTTCCGTATCGATACGACGCGAGGAAGAAGAAGAACAAGGAGAAGCAGACGAACAAGATAAAAGAGCCTTAGAAGAAGAAGCAGCAGCAGCTCATCGACAGCAATACTGCTTCTCGGACACTTAGATGGACGGTCGGACGGTGGAAACAGTCAGTGGATTAAGAAATGTTTGACGGCGGTGACGCGGCTCCAGAGAAGCTGCGGAGACACTGTCTCGGAGAGCATCTCGGGAAAGTCCCGTTGGGATCTGAGGAGTTCGTCCTCCTCCGATGATCTCGTCGATCGACGGACGCGGGGCAGAAGTCCGATGGAAGTTCGAGTAGCCATGATCATCATCCTGGGAACTATCGTCGGCTCATCCGTCAGTCAGTCAGTCAGGCAGTCGGACGGCCGAGCGTTCAGCTAACGCACTATCTATTCCCTGGTTTGGCGTAATTTATGTTCGGAGACCGATAGAAAATGTCACAGCGAGCGACACGATTGCTTTCTCCTGTTCTTCGTCTTCTTCCGAAGACGACACGTTGCTTCTCCGTACGTCGGGGACGACTTCGCTTGTCTTCGCGAAGTGGTTGCGGTCGCCGTCAATTTGAAGGCGGCCAACTCGTCCGTATGTGTGTCCATGTGTTTCACGACTTGCTTTATTTCCCCTGCTATGTGTGTATGTATGGCTCGACGATGAACGTCGAGCATTGCCGTGTGCGGGAGTCTTCGCTGCGGGAGTTTTTCTCGAGTCGTGGTTCCTTGTACTGCTCTGACCCGGAGTCATGAGCGTGAGACAGAACTTTGTCTCAACTTCTCCACCATTTCAATGAACTCGGAACTATTGCCTCCGTCGACTTCTTCGCTCACAGCGGCTCGCTGTGACTAACAATACAGAAAACATGTAGATGACCAGCGATCTCTTTCGCTTCGGGGTCTTAGGTCAAGGCTCGCATCCGCTACGCGTCCGAAGATCGTTGCCGAGAGGTTGAAAAATGAAAACCAGGGCTGTGTATGTTACATGATATCAGCCGGAGGGGATTCCTTTTATTGATCAACTCATGGAATTTTTAGCCGCGTGACGGACGGTCGGACCCACCGACCGACCAGCCGCCGCCGGATCAATAGAAGAAAAGAGGGGAGCTGATTCCTCTTGGGAAGAGGAAAAAGCGGGTTATATATGTCCTTTGACAGACACAGAAGGGAGGAGGAACAAGCATTATCTTATCGGACTCGCGCGCGGCTGTTCCGTGATTTGGGTCACAGTGGAAATTTTCACCGGGAACGCGGGCAAGACAAATGAAACAGCTGATCAGACAGAATATGGCCAGCTAGCTGCTGGATCTGAGAGGAAGCGATTTTCCGCGGGCGCGTTCCCGGCGAACATTGCAGTGAGCATCATTGAAGCCATCTCCTCCCTCTTGTTCGAAAGCGTCTTCAACTCGGATCGGGTTACGCTCTCGAAGGCTGATAGCGATAAATTCTACATATTTCCGACGTGAACGAATCGCAATCTGCGAATCGCACCGAGTAGAGAGCGCGACCGGCGCCACGTACTATCGAGATTCGGTGGTCGACATTTTCCTTTTCCTATCCGTCCTGAAAATTCCTCCGGGCTCCAGGTGAAGACCGCCGACTCTCGCTTGTCGGACTCTCGTCATAGATCAGTATGTATAATTGCGGGGAATAGGCCTCGCGAAGCTCCTCGACTCGCCTCTGAAAATTTCCGATTTCATTGCAGGGGGAAATTCGCAACCGTGCGACGCTGCCGTCACATGGAATCCGGGAGGGATTACGCAGCGAAATACCTACGGAAACGCCGGAGATCCGAGGATGTTCGACACGAGCTGATTCACGAAGCACTTGTGCTTGCCATCGCAGAGGATTGTGAGCGAATAGTCTCATTGAGGGAGGTTTTCGAAACGCCGAGCGAAGTTATCCTGGTCCTTGAAATGTGAGTGGAGTATTCGTTTTCTTTTGACATCCTCGCACGCGCTCCTTCCGAGGACTTTCTTACGCGTCAGCGGGTACTCTTCTATTCCCCGATGACGTCATCTGAGTTTTCAAAGGCATCATCCTTGTCGCGTGAGCTTATGTACTGAGCCAGCGAACTGGTTGACCGACTGACAAAGCCTCTCAGCAGCCGACGTGTTTACGAGCCGCTTTCAAACCGGGTAGGGCATTCGCTGGAATTCCGATAGATCTGTTTCCGTAACAGAGACATACTCCGTACTTCTCTCAGTTAGTCAGCCAGACAGCCAGCCGTTCAGACGGTAGGAATGCCGCGGCGAGAAAAAAAAACTGTTCGCTCGCTGACGATCTCTCCCGCTCGTGAAACGGCCCAAGCATCATGGAGCTGACGAATATCGTTCGCTCATCGTCGAGGCTCGGGATTTTGAATTGCTCGTGGTCGATCGTGCCACGTGCTCTAGGTCTCAGTCGGCAGCCAAGGATGATCTTCTTCTGGCGGGCATGCGCACTCTACCTGAGCAGAGAAAGGGGCGAAGCTATGTTTAGCCAGCTCGGAGAAACTGCTCTGACCGATCCCCTTGTGACGAGACTAGCGGTGCTCGCTAGCGAGCATCTCCTTTGCTAGGGGAGCTATCCAACAGCGGATCCTTCTCAGAACAAAGCGGATATCCTCCTCGTGAAGAAATCCCGTGTTCGAAACTCTCTCGTGATCTCACCCAGAATTTTCCTCACCGACAGGGCCAGCGGTGGTGAGCTTCAACACGTCCTCGACTCCGAGGATTGTCTTCCAGAAGCGTCTTGCCGCCAACTCCTTCTCCAGATTTGCCAAGGACTAGAGTTTCTACATAGAAATCACATCGCCCATCTGGACATCAAACCCGCAAACCTCTTGCTGACCAGCGCTTTCCCCCATGGCGAAGCGAAACTGTGTGATTTCGGTATATCGAGGCTCATCCTGCCAGGCGAAGTGATTCACGAAATAGCTGGAACCCCTGATTACATAGGTTCGTATGTAGTCTTCGCTGGATGGAGTTCTTAGGCGGAAAGCTCATTCCGGTATCGCGGCATGATTCGGAGTTTTACTCGAAGGGAATCGAGATGAGTCGGACTCGAGCCCCCTGCCTCTGCGAGAAAGCGTGACATTCCGTTGTACTGACCGTGGATTTTCCATTTTTTTTTTCAGCTCCTGAAGTTCTCCAATATGAACCGATTTCGCTCGCAACTGACATGTGGTGAGTTTCGGTAATTTTTATTTCCAAACAAGGGAGAGCGTACCATTCTACCGAAGAATTCTTTGTACTTGTTTTTTTTTTGCCTACAAATAATACTTGAGCCAAGGACGTGGGGCAAGAGCCGTACCGTAAATCACGTGTGTCGCCAGGTGGACCCACCCTTAGCTATATTTCAGCCCTGTCGAAGAGCAGGGAGTTCTTAGTGTTTTCTATATCTTGGACTCCTTCTTCGCATCGATATTTTAGCTCCCGTTCTCATTATTTCTGCTAATTCGTTATTGTCAGAGGCACCCACTCGGCGCAAGACTTGAATCGACCACGGTTGGGAGCGATCGCTCCGAGGCAAATGTTACTGCTTACCGAAGCCATGTCAAGTAATTCGATGATCGGACATTTCGTCTAGCACGATAGCCGCTACCGACAGTAGTCATGGTGGCGGTAGTTGTTCGTACTGTGGTTGTTATTAGAAGCGAGATGTCTTTCCGGTAATCATGTCAGATGCAGCGTTCATTCGATTAGCTCGCTCTGGATTTATCGTCAAGTCATGTATGAACGCGATCAAAGTTCGGTGGGGTGCACGGGCATTCTCGTGGTGCGGCTCAGCCTTCATTCGATGCGAGCCAAGAACTAGAAGGCGTTCGAGTTCGGAGGCTGTGCGCGCGATTATGTTGGACGAAACGATCTGCGGTGCCCTTCAATCGGATGTAAAGCCCACTGCTTGGCTCTTATCTCTCGATATCTCTAGGCTCTCCTGTATAAGGAGGTCAATAAATCAGACCGTGGTCCAAGTCCAGAGCCTGAAGTCGAGTCTCATGTTATGCGCTCAGAATTTTTTCTTCTTGTTGCAGGAGCGTCGGAATCCTCACCTACGTCCTTCTGACTGGTCACACACCTTTCGGAGGGGACACCAAACAAGATACATATTGTAATATAACTCTCGGAGAGCTGGACTTCCCTCAAGACCTCTTCGAAGACGTCAGTCCGGAAGCCATACATTTCATCACACAGCTAGTCGTCAAGGATCCAAAGTGAGTTCTCTGTTTTCAGTCAGTATCGCGCTCCCGATCGCTTCGATTTAATTGGTGAGAACTTACTGCCGCCGGTGCGATTCTATCTCGAATCTCTGACCGGGCTTCCCTGATCCCTTACAGAAAACGTTTGGGTGTCGGAGACGTCTTGCGTCACCCGTGGTTGAACTCATCATCGCATTCTCCGATGTCCATGTCTGTGACCTGTTTGTCGGAGGGCGACCATAACAATAACATCAAGAATATCGATAAAGACTGCGCCAGTCTGATCCAGTGTGAAACACCACCGACTTCCTCCATGGGGAGCTGTGAGAGTGACAACGAAATGGAAGAGATCAAATCAGCCGCTCCGGTAATCAAGAATGACGATCTGGAAACCGGCGAGTCGGTTGCAGCTCCGATAATTATTCCTCCAATCGTGCCAAATGACGCGGCCCCCCTGAGTCCCAGCAAAACCGCCGAGCAAGTCGTGGAAATCCAGGACAGCAGCGAAGAAGAAAGGTTGGTATCATCCGAGTTCTTCCCTCTTCAATTATTGCTATCATGCCCGACTTCCTTATTGTACAGAAATACATGATCGCGAGAGCTCGTTCAGGGCTTGATCGAGAATTCCGAAAAAGGGAATCGAATTCCTCGCAGTACGCTCAATTGCCGATTTATGAAATGGAGGACACCCGTCTCTCAAAAACCCTCGATATGAACAGCTTCTCCAACTTTCTCTTCTTCTTGTTCCCCGTTCCCAATCTCATTAACAATTGTCCGCTACCATTCCCCGAAACCGAATTCCCAAACTATGCCACTAGCGACTCGGATTCGTCTTCGGAGGACGAGCAGGTTCTCATCACTGACGTGACCGATGAGCCTGGGAGTCAAGTTGAAGCGGAGGAAAACTCGGCGACTCCGATCGTCACGGATTCGGAGGACGTTCTCAGTCCGAATACTTCCCACAGCAATATCCACATTCTACACAAGAACCAACGTATTCTGCTGAATAGACTAGCCGACAGAGAACTCCTCAAACCCTCGGGGTCTCAGAGCAGCACCACTTCGAAGAGTCTCTCAGCCTCAGATTTGAGGAAACCCGGTGCCCTCAAGCGTCGACCGAGCAAGAAAAAAGCGAAGAGCAAGAGTCAATCGAATTTCTGCGATTCGATCGAGCGCCGTAACACAGTGATTGAGCGTGTTGTCACTCCGCCGGGAGCCAGTGCATCGGGTCCGAGCGTCCGTCCTAAGACTGTACAGGGCGCCGAAACTCGGGAGAAGACCGGACCCTCGAGTTCGCGGAAAACGTTGAACGAGAACTATGCGAGGATCGAGGACGGAGAAGTTTCCGTGGAGAAAGTCGACGACCTACGAGAAGGCGGGGAGTCCGGCGATTCGAAAAAGAATTTCCGGAGAATCGAAGTCAATGTAGTGAGAGAAGGCGAGCCCGTGGTTGAAGAGCCGGCGAGCGACTCGAACGCCTCGAGCTACTCCTCGAAGACTCCGAAAGCCGGTGGTCAGCGGTTGTCGGAAGAAGATCGTTATGAAGTGGAGAGCGTTAGCTCCGAGGACGCTCGAAGAATCGAAACGAGAAGGATAGTCGACGAAGTCATGCGAGAAAACCGTCCGAAGAGTCCGGAGCTCTCGGTCTTCGATCGGATAAATCAACGAGCGGCCAAGTTCATGGATATTGGCTTACCTCTCGGAGGCTCCAGAAAGTTGAACCGAAGTCGTTTCCACATGACGGATTTCGCAAAAACGGAAGAGACTTCTGTATTCAGCAGATCAAATAATCTCTTCGAGGACTTCGAGCTAAAACACGGTGATCTCATGGGTCGTTTCATGATGGATTTCCCCTTCCGCAACCGGGACGAGCTCGGTCTGGGCAAAAGCGACTTGCGCAGAGTCCATCTCAGGGAGTACAACGCCCAGGCAAGGGACGACACGACTTGGCAGTACGCAAAGGAGAACTCGGTGCTCAAGGGTGATTTCAGGAACCGCTGTCCGTTCAGTGATCATCTCTCGCGGTTTGACGGCACCCCACAGTCGCCTCAAAAGGAGAATTCAACACCGAGAATTCGGTCGTCCGATAGTGAATCGACTACTACAGGGACTGAGGATTTTGATTCCGATGTCGCCTGGCAGTACCAAGAGAATATTTCGCTCCTGTCGAGTCGACAGCACGGTTCTCGGCCGGCAGCTGCGAGCAGAGCTCCGGATTTCAACGCCGAGGAGGATCTCAGCATCGATGCGCAGAACATGTGGCAGTACCAAGAGTCGATACCAATTTTGAATTCTCCCACCGAGCGCGTTCCGATCACAGAGAGGACCTTCGAAGAAAAAGTTCGGGAGCGTCGCAAGAATGCGCTTCAGAAGCTCAACCCTAGCCTCGACGGTGACGACCCGTACACGGACGAGGACAACGACCTGATAAATCAGATCATGGGCACCGACCTCGGGGACGGCTTGCCTGTTTACCATCGAGACCTGGGGATTCAATTGGTTCCGGAAGTTCAGCCCCAAAGAGCTCCACGAGGATACAAGCCTATCTCGATGGAAGATTGCTCGGACGATGAAGATGACTTCCAGTTCGAGCGGCCCAAGCCGAGAAATGTCATGGCCCCGGGACCTGTGAGTCCTCTCCAATCGCGGAAAACCGTCGAGGACCTCGACATGCAAGCAGAAGCTCCGAAAACTCTGAAACAAGAGACCTCGAAACCGACTCGAGGTAAGCTGAGTCGTCTCCTCAGCAAGCTGGACGAGTGGGAAGAGAAAATCAAAGGCGCCCGCAAGCGAGACGACATCGAAGATGAGCACGGCTTCCACATAAAAACTGTCGAGAGCGAAGGAGTCGTCAAGCGAGAGCTCTCACAGTCGAACGGGAACCAGGACCTCACGGAAGAAACTGCCAGCGCTTATTCCCGGCGTGAGGTTCTCAGCCATGCGGGAGCTCTCTTCGAGGAGGAAACAGACTCGTATTTCGGAACATTTTCATCGAGAAGCTTCAGCAGCCGATCGACGAAGAGCGCAATGTCCTTCGAGACATCCACGGTGGTCCCGAAAAAAGCTTGAGAACGAGCGCCTCCAAAGCAGAAATGCGTTTTTGTGAGTTGAAACGTGTGCTGTGGCTGGAAAAGTTTTGCGGTGTCCGTGAGCTTAATGAACACCCCAAGTCCCGCCTCATACTTTTCTCGTAATGTTCCCGGGCATGGATTACTATAGACTCTAGGTGGAATCATAGATTCAAGACTTTGGGTGGACGGGAGGAACGAGGGAAGAGACGCGGCCGTAGAGCCAAAAGGAAAAGAATGAGAGAGAATTATAAAAGAGGGCTTACTAAAGTGCAAACGAATCGATTGCAGGATCGCGGTACCCGAGAACGCGGAATCCCCGGCGCCAGAGGAGGAGCTCCCATCTCTTCAATCGTCTACGTCGTCCGATTCCCCCGTTCCCGCGAAGAAGGACAAGGAGTGTGAGCTCCGCGCATCTCAGCCAAAGAAGGTCAACTTCACACCGAAAGCCAACAAGTCGTCGCCAACTCCTCTTAGATCTTTCCAGCCCTCACCCGTAGATTATCCCACGTCCCTGTCCCCGCAAGTGTCCCCCTCACTGCGTCGCGGTTGTCACTCTCGATCAACGAACAAGGTTCCTCCGACGAGCACGTCAACCAACCGAAGCTGTTCAGTTAGTCCCGTCCGAGCGAGCGGCACCGTCGGGAAGCATCCGATGCTTAGCTCTAGCAAATCGCTTCCCAACGCCGCCATTCAGCCGTCCAAGAGCGTCAAAGTAACTCAGAGTGAAAATCGCCCGAATAAAAAACCCCCCAATCTTCCTACGAGTGCCCCAGTGAAGCGCGTTCCTTCCGCATCTTTGAAAAGACCCCAACCCTCACCCACACCAAAAAGCTCCAGATCGTCTAATCAGAATCTAACGAGTCCATTATCCGTCAAGACGCATCAGTCATCGCCTCGTCCGAGTCTGCTGTCTCCTACCGTTTCGAGTGCTCTCAAATCTTGTACTACCCCGTTGCGCCCGGTCAACTTGCCGCTAAGGAGCCCGGACTCCGAAGCGCTGAACAGCCACAGAAAATCGCTGATCATTTCTTCAAGATGTAAACAGCTCGGACTCCCGAACAGATCGAACCGAGTCAGCGGAGTTGGAGTCAACATCAAATGACACTGATGACCAAGACGCGTCGCACCGAAACAAACCTAGAATGAGTCCACATAGGCTCTCAAGTTCGGAATTACTTTTCTCCTGGGGCGAGAACTGGCATGCTTGAGCCGAAACTCCGTAGCTCGACGTTCCAACGAGAGCGGGCTGTCAGGGTGTGAAATTCACGACTGAGTTCCACTAATCGGTCGCCACTCTGTCCGTGCGTTCGCTTGAGCAACAGATCGAGAAAGTATCGCGATGATTGAAACAGAGCTTTATAATTAAATATATATGAATATATACCATAACTATCGTTAGAAGAAATGTGACGGGAACTGAGCCTCAATTCCATTGAGGTTGGAACTCCGATTGTGTTCTCCATCTAGTTTCTCATTGAAGTGTTCATCCCTTCGTCAGCGCGCGAGCAGAGCGAACAATTCAACTCGACTCGGGTCTCAGACATCGTGCGTCTTCATGTATAAAGTGTTCAATATAGGGGTTCCGAAGACTCGTCGGCAATGAACATGTGGGACAATAAACTGCTTATTTAAACTGGGACGTGATTGCCCATGGAAGGTCCTGAGCGAACCATCATGTATCCGAATGACTGACATTTCATATCTAAGGAAGATATTAATAAAATATAGAGGAATTTCCGATTTCTGGTTAATGAAGCTGTGCGTTGCTCTTCCCCAATGGCAGTTTGTCACTCGGAGCGTATTGAGATGGGATCCCACATTCAACCGTCCGGTGACAAGAGGAATAGATTGGCATCCGCTCTCAGAAGGGCATACTTTCACGATAGGGCAGGGTCGACGTGCTTGAAAAGCGTCTTCTAATCCAGTGCTATCATCGAACTCTACTTCACGCGATAGAGCACGAGTTCCGCTTGAGAAGCAGAAACGTGAGATATACTACCAAGTGAGAGAGCTGCGTCGGTTTTATAATCGAAACGATGAAAACAGAGTCTCGCAGTCCATTGAACAGTCTATATTTGATCGCGCGAGCAGAGCGAATTTATCATTAGCACACGGGTCTATGACAAAATGGACTTTTGTTCGTTCATATGTTTAGCATCGCCACGGCAACCCGCGTGCTCGGAGGGGCGTCCCCGTACTCCTAAAAACGGCTCCCTCAGGAATGTTCCACGCATTTGCGATGGAGTCCGCATTTCTGGCGATGAAGATTGAAAAGCTGCCGACTCATACTGAAGCACGATATCGGCTTCGAGAGTTCAGACGGAGGAACTCTAAAACGATCGGCGCGCGCTACACATCTGGGGAACCCTACACGATTCGGGGGGATTTCGACTGCTTGTGACTGAGCCCGCCTGTTTCTCTCAGTTGCAGCCCTTCTTTGCGGTTACGAAATGATGACTCGCCCCTCGAACGCGGCCCGGTATTAATGACCTCAGAGCTCTGAAGGACTCCGTAGAGACTCAGAGAGAAGGAAAAAATCCTCGTTCTCTCGCCCACATATCTTGGTGGGGCAGACGGTCAAAATCATTGGAGGAACGAATTTCTTATTGTTGACACGAGCGCTCACATGCGAGGAGACGATCTACAGTATCGCAATAAATTGATTTCCGAGCTTTCTCTTCTGATATAGTTCTTAAGCACACTATGTGGATCAGCCTGGAGTTGGAGGTCTGACCGGAAGATGAGAACGGCACAAATTGTCCGGGAATAAAACTTTTTATGGACAAGTTTACAGAACTGCATGACATTTCACTTCACATGGTCGGCCTCGATGGTGGGGAAACCAAAATCACGCCGTCTCCTCTGACGAAGAGCATTGGAATAGATCGCCTGGACGTTTTGTAAACCTCCTCGAACGTTTCTTCGTCGATCTCCACCGAAGTGACCGTCTCCTCGACCTGGGAAAACAGATGCAAAGAATTAGTGTAGTCATCAGAACTACCTCAGAACTGAGGAAACTCTCAGGATGTCTATGAGACATCCCATTACCGGCATACGTACATCCCCTAAGACCATGTTGAGATGCTGATCATAGGCGTGCAGACGTCCTCGCAGTTCACGTTCGTTCCTCATCTTCACGTAGATACGTTCGTCTAAGGAAAGTCTCACCATGTCGAGCGGCTCGTTCATGACGCATGGCGCTTCGAGTAAGGGCAGATAAGTGAGGTTGAGTTCATCATGAGATGGGAAATGTTCGTCGCTAGGAAAAAGGTACATCGATCCGCGGAACCGGTCAACTCACCACTTTGATTCTCGGCCTCTTCTGCCATCCTTCCCAGTCGCACAAATCGGGGAGTTCGTGAGTGGAAGAACGGGTTCTGCACCGATTCGAGTGTGCGAACCCTTCGTCTCGCGAAGACTCACCAGCTCGTAGGAACGTTTCTTGAGGCGGCTTCACCGATCGTTTCTCCAGGCTCGTATTTTGTTTTGGTCTGTCGAGTCCCGCGCCTGTGCGCTGATCTTCGTCTGCTATTCGGGGACTTCCCGTCCACGATTGAGCGGTGGCGGAGAAGCTGGGCCTGCTCACACCGCGCACCGACGCCGCTCCCGGAATGCAATGACTGATCGACGCTGCCCATCAAGACTTATCCTATGGCTCGGTCCGCGTACAATAGTCCGCCAGGGTAACTCTCGGTCCGTGTGGAGTCATCCTAGGTGATTCTGGGTCCGGAAATGCATCTAGTCGTCCCACGTTCTCGACGGGCTCATCCGGATCCCGTCGGCCGGCGGAGCGGGAAGCGGGCGGCAAATCCCTCTGGGGCTCCGCGAGAGTGACGCTCATACCGACGGGATGAATAATGAGACAGCCCCGGGAGCTGGCGGCGTGAAGGCGACGACAAGGCTTCTGGAGCTGGGTTTCGCCCTGCGGAGTATCATTGCGATTCCCGATTCCGTGAGCTTCACCTGGAGCGATTCTCGTCCGCAATCTTACGATTAGCGGTCTAACAGCTGACTCGATTGCGCCCCAATCGCCTTCCGTTCGCATCACTGAACCGGATTTCTTCGGATCGTAGGCCGGGATGTGCATAACCGATGGCCTTCCTGGCACGATAATCTTCCCGCGTTCTTGACGGATAGGAGAGAAAATTCCGTGTCCTGGGTTATAATCCCATACCTCCTGAATGATCAATAGATCTCTCACATCGCACCGTTTCATTGCAACTTCCTCGGCGCAGCCCGCCATAACCATGGTGGTTATGAAGGTGATAGCTGATTATAGCGTGATTCTACATATTATCGCGACCCACGCACACGAGAGTATCCGTCCTCGTATCGTTTGAGAGCCTCGCGTGTTTCACTTGTACGTTGTACGGATTCATGTCAACCCACGGCCCGCTATTCGCTCCTAAATAGCAGCTCCCGAAAAGGTTTCCTCGGTTCCCTAGGAATCATTGTCATCAGCGTGAACCCAACATTGAATTTGGAAAGAATCTCCTTGTTCCCCGGGCTCGTTTTCCCTGGACAGCTTCAACCATTCCGGAGCAGAAACTACAACTTCCGGACAAAGTTCAGCATGGGTCGGATGAACGATTCGTTGAATTCGCTAAAAAACGATTCCTTGAAAATCGATAATAGTAATCTATTGATACAAGTTACACATCAATTCCCTAAAAATTATAAGTAGAGGCGGATTCCGGAGATGGAAAACAACAGATTGAGCTCCGCCGCTGCCGCGCTTCCGGCTGCTGATGCTGATTGCGAGAGGAGCGCGGAGAGAATGCTCGAACCACATACATGTGCATACTGAGATCCTACTCCAACTTGACCTGGTGACCATTACCAATTTTTGTTCGCCCCAAATCATGGCCGGCGAGGATGGAGTAGCCCTTGATTCTGTGGAGAGGGAATCGACAATACATGCAGCACATCTACTTAAACATATGTACATTGGGGAGGAGTCATCCGGTATCGACTTGAAAGACTTCGATCAATGTCTCACTTCTCTCCGAAGACTTCGATTGAAGGGTAGCGATGAATTAGATAATCGTGCTTGGTCATAGGCCATAAGTAAGTTCATTGGCGCCGACAGTATTGCTCGCGGGTGCATTCAGGACTTTCATGCGTTCATTGTCTTCGTTGGACTAGAATTCAAGGTTTCAGAATTCAGGGTTAGAATGCCGGAGTGCATCCCTCCATCCTTGGTAGATCGATCGTTGATGTTTTCATCCCCGCGACCGGCCCCTGCAGGATCCGGAAGATCGGCAGCAGGGAGGGGCAACATCTTCCTATGCCTCCGAAGACCGCGATAGAGTTGAACTTCGCGGGCATGGGTGATTATGATTACAGACGTTCGACGAAGCCTAGTACCGTTCGGGCAGCGAACTCGACGCATGAGGGTGCGGGATCGGGAGATATGCGAGTTCTACATATCCGGAAAATTCCGGATTGCGAGTCGCGGGCTTTCGCTTCTGAGTGTCGGGCGCGCCGTTGCCCTTGCTCATGGCTCCGCTGATACGGCGGATCGGGGACCATCCGCCATCTTTTCTGCGGCCAAATGATGCAGACTGCTGCTTGTTTAGGTGAAGTCATTTGTCGTCTGCTCCGGCTGTCTGTGTGTTGCTTAGTTGATTCTTCCCAATTGCAAGAGCTGTGTGTGGTGATGGTGTCATGGCTGACTTGAAGAAGGATAAATCTTCACCGACCCATCGTTAGTGAACGCTAGTTTTCAACCTAATCCGACCACTAGTGTTTGTCCCCCATAGGTGAGTTGTTAGCCTGAACTTTCGCCATCAAATCGCGTCGCTCGCTCGTCGAGTACGCGTATTGGAGAATGTGATAGGCAGTGAAACTTGCTCGGCGCCTCGTCGGATTCCAGGCCATCGAGCACCAAGTTGCGTTGTGAAACTCGCTTCCTCTCGAAATCGCCGTGGTCCCCTCGACTCGAGGCTTCGCGAGCCGAGGCGGCTCGTTCCACGGTCGGCTACGGGAAAACTCGCTAGCGCTTCCGAGCTGTGGGAATTACGCTACGTTGCAAAATTCCTCACTGTTGTTTCGAATGTCATCCGTTCGTTGTGCGATTCGTATCCAGGGACATCCACACACCGTCATCTTGCGACGGCTGGCTCAAAATCCGCGGTTGGGAATCGGTTGGTGGAATATCTGAGACGTGCGATAGAATTTCGAGAGCTGGAGGACAGAATGAGCGAGAACGAGCTCCATCGATCCCCTCCCGGCAGACGGTCGAGACCTCCGGGTCCTCGGAGAGCATGGGCTCGTTGGTGACATGGTCTCGCGGGGCGCGGGAATAATCATTGAGCCCACAGAGAGGCTGCTTCGAGTCGATTCTTCCTTTCTCTGTGGTGTAGTTTCGACAAGAGTTTAGCTCCTGGTGTCAGTTCAATTCTTCTAAGGTCAGAAGTTGTCAGAGCAGCCGAGCGAATGAAACCGAAACTGCTTCCCCTCGATACACCCGAAAGCTCTGTCTGCTCGTCTTCATGTCCACTGGATGCGTGTTATGGAGCGTCGAGGCAAATCAGCAGATGGGGCATGCTCTCATTCAACTCGATGGAGCTTACTGCGGGGTCCGTGAACTGTGGCGGTGCACCTGCGGACTACAAGACATATTTCGATCGGTGACAAGCTGTGCGGCTCGATAGTTCCCCGCCTTGAAAACTTCGTCTGTTCCGTGATTCAGTTCCGATCCATACTTTGACGTACACACATGCCGCTATGCCAGCTCTGGAGAATTCCAGCTTCCCCGTAATCCAGCTTCTGGTCAGTCAGTAGCTCCTCGGTCCGACCTTCAGCGCTGTTATGCGTAATTAGCGTAGCTACACGTGAGCTCACCGAAGCAAGGGTTGGGAGAAAATAGAGTGTCAAATCATCTGGCAAGCCAAAGTCTCTTCCATTTCGATTCAGTTTGTTGGAAAAGACATCGGTCCTACAGAAGATGTGCGGCGTTGACTCGTTTCCGTGAAGCATCATGACTGATGGAACAATCGAAAGCCATCAAGAATCAATTCGGGTACTATTCCGGCGTGTATCGGCAGAATATGGACAAAGGGACGCCGTCGATTCCTCATGTCAATTGCAGACTCCTCTGCTAGAATGACTGAAGGATCGAACTTAGAAGTTGTGAACGCGATGCAACGTGGTATCGGCGCGGAAGAGCGTTTCAGAATCGGTCTCGTCGTTCCTCTCGAGAAATCGGAAAATGACAAGAGGGGAATCTCGCTCGCTCCAATCCGACCTCGGCATGCGGATTCCGCTTGCGTACGAAGTTGAGCGCGAGACTTTAGGCCTGACCGCAGCACATCAGGCTCTCCATCTGAAGATACTGGAGATTTCGGAACAGTCGTGAGGACTCGGTGCGGAGAATGCCGTGAATTGCGCGCCGTGGACTTCCTTGCGCTGTGGAGGAGAGGAAAACTGTGCAGCGCACGGGTTCAGACCCTCGATGCCTGCCTGACAGCGAAGTCGTCTATAGATCGGAGTAGTTTTCTTCCTGCATGACTGGCTTCGATGGCATGTGTGACATTACATACTGAGGAGACCTTGGTCGTCCGCTGAGCCGTCGAGCACCGTCGGCTGGTGTTCGATACTGGTTCCGAAGACGGAGGCGGAAAAACGCGATGTCAGTAGCCTTCCTTGTCTGTTTTCCCCGACAACAAAAAAGAGCGACCGCATTGCTTGAAGTTACTTCTGTTGAGCCAGCATTCTACTTTGCCGCTTTCGATTTCCGTTTCGATGCAGCTGGTCTAGAACCTGAGAGAATATTTGTAGATCACAGATATGGGATTTCAATAATTCGCTCTCGTTTCCAGGGCTTTGCCTTCGGGCGCGCGGTTTCCTGTAATCTGGTCGTGAAGCGCCGCGGCGCGATTGTACGTCAGCAAAATGACGAAGTCGTCGTGCCCCCACGTCATAACTATGGGCGATTGGTCTCACGAAGAGATTTGCAATCGGAGCATAGCCTACAGTTGTGAAGCGTGTGGGGAGAGAGAGGCCGGGCTCTGGTGTTGCCTCTACAGAGAATGTGGATACGTCGGTTGCGGTAGAAAGAAGGCCGATCCATTCCGACAAAACACTTACACCAAAATCAGAGCATTCGCTTATGATCAACTTGAAAACATTCAGAACCTGGTAAACAAAAAAACCTAAATACGAGCCAAGAACGGAGAATCACATTATCATACGGGCTCCCAAATTTTCATACCCTCACGACAAACAGGACGATGGTCTTATCTAATCGCCGCTTCCCCCAATCCCTATCCAAGGTGTCATACGTGCGAATGCGAAGTGTTTCCGGAGAACAACGTGCCGCCCCTCAGAAGAGCCCCTCCGAACGTCGCTCACAGCGCGGGTGTTGCAGACGAACGACCCCTCGGGCTTGCAGGTCTTCAAAATCTAGGGAACACGTGCTACATGAACGCGGCGCTACAAGCTCTCTCCAATTGCACTCAGTTGACTGAGTACTTCTTAAATACACCAAATCTCCCTTTGAGAAATAATGGACGGGGAGCCAATCTGGCCATGAGTTACAGTAAAATGATCCTCCAGATGTGGCACGAAAAGCGGCCTCCCTATGTCGTACCCTCGGGAGTCGCGTACGGGATCAAATCCGTGTGTCCGGTGTTCCGCGGCGCGACTCAGCAAGACGCACAAGAGTTCCTTCGGTGTTTCCTTGATCAGCTCCATGACGAGCTCAAAAAAGAGTTTTTCCCGAAAAAAGAGCAGGACGAAGACGAGGAAGGCGCGGAGGAACATCATCGAGCCAATGAAGAGGAAGAAGACGAAGACATGGCCTCATATGATGCTGAAGTCGCCGCTAATTCGAATAATCCCGACAATAATGAAGATCTTTACGAGACGTGTGATTCCGGATTGAGCTCTGAGAAGAGCGAAGCCTCTGAGAAGACCGCCGATAACCATCGGTCGCTCGAAACATCCCTCGGGAGCTTGCTCATCGGAGGTAAGCTTTGGAGCCAACATCGATCTAGGGAAGGAATTGATCGATTCTCATTTTTCGCTCTCAATGATCGACCTCCAACCAACGATTCAAACCCCCTTCCAGAACTACAAAAAGTCATCTCGAGCACGGTACCCGGAGGAGATCTAAAGCGACCGACTCCATCATACCGTTCAATAATTTCCGATGTGTTCGACGGCCGGATACTATCATCTGTGCAATGTTTCACGTGCGAGACTGTCTCTTCGACGAAAGAAGTTTTCCAAGATCTTTCGTTACCCATCCCGTCGAGATACCACCTGAACCGTCTACATCACGGTCCGTCCTACGCCGATCTCACTGCGAGTTCAACGAGTCTAAATTCGTTGGCGAGTTCCCAAGGTCAGCAGGGCTGGATGGATTGGCTTTTGGGATGGGTGAGTACAGAATCTTTCAGAACCATGTTCGACGACATTCTCTCCATACGCATTCGAGTCTGGGGTCGATGTTGATTTTGCATATGATGTTGATGATGGTTTCGTTTTCAGCTTTACTCTTGGGTGTGGGGTCCGTCGGTCTCGCTGACAGATTGTCTTGCCGCCTTCTTCTCGGCCGATGAGCTCAAAGGAGACAATATGTACTCTTGTGGAAAATGCAATAAGCTACGGAATGGAGTCAAATACTCGAAGGTTTGTTCGTCTTTCTTGGTATTTCCAGCTGCTCTCCCTCGTGGCTTTGTCACTGCTCCGTAATCGCATAGGAGGGGTGAGGAGGCAATCGGAGAAATGACCTTGATTGAATATTCTCAGCTGATGGAACTGCCCGAAGTGCTGTGTATTCATCTCAAACGTTTCCGGCACGAGCTGATGTTTTCGACCAAAATTTCGAATTATGTCCAGTTTCCGCTCGAAGGATTAGACATGACACCTTTTACCCATCCTCATGCGAGAGACAAAGTCACCACTTACGAGCTAACTGCCGTCATTTGCCACCACGGTGAGTGCATCCTAGGGAGCAATCCCTCGGAGCCCCGTCTGAAAAATCGTGGGATATTCCGCGATGTCCGCTCCATGTATGGAAACTCACAAGCTGAAACAGATAGCCTAATTCAATGTCTGACCTCGAAAATGCTCTCAAGGTACTGCTGGCATGGGGCACTATATCTGTTACGCCATGAATGACTGTGATGGTCAATGGTACGAGTACGATGACGTTTACGTGACGCAGGTCGATGCGTCCACGGTGGCTAACTGTGAAGCCTATGTTCTCTTCTACCGGTTAGTCATACATTGGGAAGTCAATTGCATCGTCGCATGTTCGTGAGCTATTGCGAAAATCGAATCCTTCAATCCAACAGTGTCTCTTAACCCACAGAAAATATTCCGAGGAGATGCTGAAGCGAAGATTGCATACAGCAGATCTAGTCGATCGCAGTCAATGTGAACATGGAGGCGGTCCCTCATTTTACATTTCTCGACGATGGGTCAATCGCTTCAATACGTTTGCCGAACCCGGTCCGATCGACAACGAAGACTTCGTTTGTTGTCACGGCAAATTGGATCCGTTGATGGCGAATCGCGTCACTCAAGACGATTTCGTACTATTCAGTCAGTCGGTCTGGGAGTATCTTCGTGAGACCTTCAGAGGCGGCCCCGCGTTGACAAGCATCGAACCGTGTTCAGCTTGCCTGGAAAAACGTCGCGCGTTCATCGGTAAAAAACTCGCCGAAATCGCGGCAGGGGACGTTCCGTTGATATCGGGTGGATTCGCACCTCCCGAGATGCGATTCGAGCAGCAGCAATTCCTGCAGAATCCTGTTCATCAGCAGCCGCCAACGCAACAAGCGCGGCAACAGGATCAAGAGCAAAAAAATCAAGAGTCTCAGTCGGCAAATCATCGACCGGCCGATCATCAAGATGAGAAGACTAATTGTTCACAAGAACCGCGAATCAAACCTCGGGCCGAAGAAGAGAATGAAGAAGAGGAAACCATGAAGGATGACGATGAGGTTCTCACCATCGAGAGTCCAGCCATTCAAACCGATGACGATATTTTTGATAAAGTGAGTTTATATCCGTTGTGCCGTTTTTTCAGAAAAATCTACACACGTACAAGGCTCGGGTCGATGCAAGCGAAATTCACCATGACCACTATTTTTTTGAGTATCGTCGATATCGCTCATGGTCGATTTGGAGTTTTCGACGCATACTAATCCGTGATTTTTTCTGCGCTGGTGATGATCAAGATGGCGTCTGATCGAGTTGCCAAACTGACGATGACCGTCATCGATGAGAACAATGATATCGACACGGAGACCGATTCAGCATTCTGCAGTCCACTCGATAGTGTGACCAGTCAAGGTATAGAAAAGGAGATTATTTCCGGAGTGAAATAAACAATTCATGCTTGCGATCCAATCCGTTGCCTGCCTGCACCCGTCCGCTCCTGCTACTTTCTTCAATTCGCCTGGAGCATTTGACTATCATCGATTGATTCCGGGCGATGTGGAACCGGCTCCGGCGTGTGAAACCGTGACTTTTTTTCTCCCGACCTACCGAAGGGAAAACTACGCTCCGGCCGGAATCGACATCACGATACACGATACCATGATTATAACGTGGGAATATCCATCCTTATTGACACCGGCACCACGGACTTTTCACGCACGGGGTACACGTGGACAAGAGAAACTCCTGGGCCATTTTAGATCCGTCATCCGAGCGAAGTCTATCCCAGGCGTCCCCCACCGTCTGGGCAGAGATCCCGAGCGCTCGATTCTGTAACAGTAACTGAATCAATTTACAGATTACGTGCCGATCGGACCCACGAATCAAAAACAAGCTCCCGCAGAACGGAAGCGCGCTTCGAAGGAGAGTCGCAGTCAAAAATCGCGGCGCAACAGGCGAGAAAAAAACTCCTACTAATGGTGGACGTCGATTGTGCCCTCTTTGTTCTCCTTCGACGGTCCGAGGCCGGGACACACGCGTCATCGATGCCCTGTAAACCGTCGCGGGTCGCACATGTACAGATAATGAGTTCGGTCGCCTGGCTATTCGGTGAGCGAGCCGACGGAAATGAGAGCGGTCGGTCGAGCGATGGATTCAGAGGCCATAGGGTCGCGAGGAGAATCTAGGGACGAGCGCTAGGGAAAAATACCATGAGTTCGCATCGGACAGCAACATATAAATACACATATACATAATTTCAATGATGACTCCGAACTCGGAGCGAAACCACAGTGTAGGCACCCAGCGTGCTAGTGATCGAGGTCGTGAGGAGGGCGTGGAATCAAGACGTAAGACATTATGCAATCGTCCGAGTTCGCCAAACCTCAAGCTCGTCTGGAGCAGGTGCAGAGGGAAAGGACGAAAGGATAGAGAGTCAGTGGAAGTGGGGACGCAAGCAAAAACAGGAGGCTCTAGTCATGCCCGTCGGACGCGGATCTTTGCACATTATCTTTGGTGCATAAGCAAGTTCTAAAGTATTAAAACTTCGACAACACGAGATGCTCGCTTCGAGCGATCGAGTGGATTTATTTCTATTAGACAAATAGCACACTTCTCCACCCATTCTGGAACGCCTCCGCAAAGTCAACGTTTTGGTTTAGAGCTGACGCCTCAGAATAGCGCCGCTGTCTCTGAGTTTTTTATCGAGTGTGGTAGAGTTTGATTCGTCAACGTTCAGCGACTGACTTCCGGTACGGACTTCGTCTTGTGAGGCTGTCAAGGAATATTCATTCACTGTTTTACGCTGTTTCGGGAGAAGAGAATCAGTAAGCTTCCCAGTCCCACCGGAGTCTACAATAATTTTAGAGGAAGAATATGTTGCTCAAGCGTTCCAAGGATCCTCTAGAAGACTTTCGTGAACGCGGGGAATCAGCTGTTGTGTCACCGTGGCGTTCGCCCTAGTCTTTGTTGTAATAATAAAACTTATTTATCAGAGCCGGCTCCTCGGAAACTTGAGAATATTCCAAGACTCGGCGGATAGCGGAGAGAGCAGCGATGAGCGGAGGCAGGAGAGCCAATTTTTTTCTTTCAAGCCTGGCACGGAATCGCAGTTCAATTCAGGATCTTCACTGAGATTAAGGCCATTCAAAGTTCCTTCCGCGTTCGGTCCTGGAGGATAGCCCCCGATAAATTCGCGACTGACCGGGGCTCGAACTGTTCGATCCAATCAAAAAAGATCAGCTTTAAGCGAAACGGATTTCTTCTCCTAAGAAGTAGGTGACACTAGGGAACATCCCGCTCGGAGTCATTCCAAGTCATGCACATGTTTGACGGGAATTTTCCGAGAAGTTGAAGAACTTAGCTCCGAACTTTCATACCTTTCGGCAATATGTTAATAAAGCGGATCTAATAATCGTTGATTTGCTTAGAGTCTTCCTTGTTTGAATAAAATAGGAAATGTCGCTCTTCTCGTCCGTTCGCTCTCACGAAATCTGAGTCGTCATCCGCCTGCATCGAATAAGCGGTTTTCGGCGCTCGAGTGCCCGCAATTACCTGGGGAAAAAACAGTCGTTCGCTCGACCGGGAGAATGAGAAGCCCAATCGCGGAACCATGAAAAGGCAACCGAGGGATTGAGAGCAAGGATCGGCCGACGTCGGAGTTACTAACTAACGGACAGAGTCGGGGACGATGCCGAGATGGCTCCGCCGGGGCGTTGTAATGTAAGTTTGCACTCTCCGCACAAGCGAGATGCCGCGAGTAGTCCAACTCCCCCGACGACATTGTGTCCCATCGTTCGGAGAGGATGACGATAAGTGGGGATTCGCCCGCTACGCTGACGGCGCGGGAGCACATGGGAGACGGTCGGGGTAAACTCGGCTCTGAGTCCTGCGAGCAAAAGAACAGTTGTTGCGTCGACCCCGCTCCGTTGCGCGGATGTGTTGCAAGAGCACCCGGTCGTTATCTGGAGGTCTCTCTCCATTCATACGCCGACGCCTCCTCAACCCGAATGGATCCTCCGAGCGAGGAATGTTTTTCGCCCTTTTTCTAGGGTAGGCAACCTCCTTCTCGTGTCAAAGATCGATGTTCATAATCGGCGGAATCAACACCAATGAGGGCGCTCGGAGGAATGAGCATAGGCGATCCGGATCCTCGTTAGATCCCCGCCGCAAGGCTCGCTCCCCGACAGGCTGATTCTCGGAAATTCGGAAAGGACTCTCGGGGTTGTCTCTTTATATTTTCGCGCTCGCCCTTCCGTCCGCTATACGACGCGCGACGCGCTTGGTGTAGAATGATGTCCGGACCTTCAATAAATCTTCTCGGTGTTTGTGCTACGCGAGACGACGAAATGTGAGAGTGTCAAAAGCGGCACTTGAGGATGAATAATCATCGTCTGCCAGCATAAGACTCCCGCCAACGAACGGACGACTCATATAGCTGTTTGTGTTGTTCGGGAAAGCTCGACTGTCGTTTCTGCTCGCTTTCCGCTTGACTCGATGAGCAGAAGCAAGAGACTACCGGCGAGAAACGGCACCGTCACGGCGCCCCGCTATTCCCCGATTGCAGGCTGCGTGGTCCTCCGCTCCGCGATCAATTATCGCAGTGGAGCTTCGATTCGATATTCACCGTCCTATGGCTGCCGCCTTCTGTGACCGAGCCACCAACAACGGGAGGCAAGCTGGACATTTATGTTACGCAACAATGCGGAAATAAACTCCGGAAGGTGAATCCCCATGGCGCTGGCCTGGATCAGAGCAGTCTGTGACACGGCTGGCTCGTCGTGGACCATCAATCGACCTACATACATATGCATTATAATCACCCACTACGGCTGCATCGCCGCAAGCCCGAAGAATGAGCTTCATTTCAATTTGTTTGGGTCGAATGAAGAATAGTGTATGATACCGATTGGTGATTGGTGACCGGGCCAACAAGGTCGGCTACAACGAGAGCCAGGCGTGTCCTTCAGGGAACTATTGATCCCGTGCGCTCGGGGCAACATTGTATGCTCACAAAGTTGTCCATCAGAGCCGCGCAAAGTTGTAGGCGCTGGTGGTGGCAGCTTATTGGCACCCGAGACTGCATCGCTTCCGTTGGGAGCAAGACACGTTTCGTGCGCGGCTCCGAGTTCATTCGCAGTCTCGAATCTCGTCGCCGAGGTCTCCGCGGACGCGAATATGACCGCCTTGGGTAGCGACCATCGAACGGAGCGTGATTGGGGTGCGGCATCTGACCCACGACGACGCCGCCGGGGCTGGCGGTAGCCACATAGGCCGTTTTACCGGAAGGTTTGCGCTCGCTGCGCCTTTTGTGGCAATCTGTCACAGCGGTGCAATTCGCTTTTATTGACCGAGTGATTGGCAGTGGCAAGATGGTCGGAGCCCCGTGGCGCTCCGGGGATGCCGTTCGTTACCTGTAAAGGCGAGCTGTGCTCCGATGACGCCCAAGGCAAGGATTCTGTCGTAAAGTCGAGACCCCTATCGAGGAAGGGCCGCCGTCTTCCCTCCAAACCAGCCCCCTACCTGCGCATGGTGGTGAATCGGACTCCCTTCCCCTCAAACGCTGTGCCGCAGGTAACCTGCCACCGTATGCCTGTGCATACGGTGGCAGGGCTGCCCAACCCTTCCGCCAGTTGAATCTTCTTCAGCGAGTGATCGCCGCCTTTCGAGAAGAAACGTCCAGTCGAGTCCAGTCCTCTTGTTCCCATTCCTCCGGTCATACGACTCCGATGTGCGCTGTTCAGGAGCATCGATGGGAAAGCATGGTCCGATTGTGTGGGAGTCGATTCCCTTTCGGACGGGGGGAAGGCCCGACACAATGCCATATCGCACTCGACGGCTTCGCATATTTATGAGACGGTCACTACTTCGTTGAGTGTCGGCGTCAGCTGCATCAGAGCTGAAAGGGTCCGCGTGTCAGCCGAGGCACTTTCTCTCCCGCTCCAAGCATGTCCGGATGGAGTAGCCATAATTAATCTCATAGCACCGTTCGTTCTCCGGTGTAGAAGCTCGAGGGAACTTTCGACCTGCGCGGCTACTCGTCTCTCGCCGTCAGCGTTTTCGAGCGACTTATTCATGAACATGCCAACCCGATCAGATCACGCACAGAAGGGACCGAGAGCCACCTCGCCCACCTTTGGCTATCGGGACTACGAAGACGTGCATGGGGAGGCAGAAAGAGGAATTATGCCCGTCAAACTCCCATGATGCGGAGCCCTTGCGAGCAGCCAACGTCAGAGTCGTCGGATCGGCGGGCCCTGGCTGAACGGTGACGAGGAGCGTATTTTTTCCCTTCGCTCAACAGAGCGAACATATCCACCGACAGAGGCTTCTCCGGGACTGCCCATCCCTTCTGGTTGTCGGCTGCCTTTTGGGCGAGTTGTCCACCTCCGAAACTGCTTGTCGTCGTCAAATTTCCGTTTGGCCTCACTCCACTCACAATTGCCCCCGACGTTAGGGGGGCGCATCAAAAAGGCGGACGTCGGAGGCAAACATCTCGAAAACACGACATCGTGTTGACTCGGGGATCCTGGCTATCCGAGAGTAGACGAAAGCAGAAAGATGGGCGACGAGGAAATATTCATCGGCTGTCACGAGCAGATCGCCTAGCTAGCGGAACCCGAGCAAATTCACGTCTTGACAGACCGACTTCGCTTCAGGCTTTCGCTCCGCTCGCGCGAGTCTATCAGCGCCCGGGGGACTTGTTGGTCGGCATCGGAGAACAAATTATTTAGTGGAGCATAGTGGGCAGCACGGTCTCGCCTACAACTAAGTGAGTGGTCGGTAACTTGCTCGGTCGCTCGCCCTTACAGACATCTAGTGGAGTGTAGCGGCCTAATCGAGCTTCCGTGAATCCGAAACGCTCGGGGAGTTCCGAAGGAGAGCCCTGCTTGAGCACCCACTCGCGAAGATGCTCACCAATGAGCGGTCCCCGCGTAGCAGGTGTCATTTCCAGCATACGCGAGCTAGCTCGGGAATCGACAGACAGTATCTCCATGTGTAGTAAGCTTTCGAAACTCCCCTCAGCTCCGACTATCTTATGCGTGGCGACATATGACGCGACCGTAAGACGCAACGCATGAATGACGTACGTTCGACACAGGATCCAGGAAGGATCTTGCGACTCGCTCTGTCTCGAACAACGGGCCGTCAAATGGGAACCGGAGCAATTTCTATCATTCGCAGGGCGCCAGAATTTTCCTTATCTCCCCGAATTATGTCGTTGGGAAAGCCGGAGTCTGAATTCCCCCATCGCTAAATACTTTCGGCGTTGACTGAACGCTTCCCGTCGAGAAGCATACCCGGTCGAAATCTGAGCGCAGCCTCAGGAGTGTCATCAGGAAGGGACCTCCGTCCTTCTTTTTGCCGTCGCGTCGCTCGCTCGCGGAGAGCTCTCTCCACGTCCCCTAATGGTAAACGATGATCTCTCCGAGCGGAGCGACTGACTTTAAGCTGGTATCACTTCGGGTCATCAGGTCTCTCATGGGGCCGAACTCGGATTTATCTCCATGAGCTGCGGACGATTTTCGCTCCTACTCTTCATTATGTTCCGACTTTCTCTTCTTGTAACGCGGCTAACAGCTCTCGCAACTCCGAACTTTTCTAATCCTACGTAGCCGCTTGCCGGGAGCATTAGATTATCGCTAGGTCTACTCTTGGTCCATTGTGGGATGGTTCCCGGCAGCCTCGTTCTCGATTCGGGAGTCCTGAACGCGACGAAATTGAGATCGCTCGGAAACCGACCGGTTCACCATCCAACGATTGTCCCTCCTCCCTATTCTTTTTTTGCGAAAGGAGTTTTCCGTGTGTATGTGTACTGCAGGGCTCGCTGGTCGTCTCATCTCAAAACGATTAGCTCTGATGTAAAACCGAACGCAATCGAGGTCGGACGCGATCACGTTCGGCGGCGGACTCACCACCCCATTGCATCGGCGGAAAGTTTTGCCCGAGGAATTTTCGCTGTGCCCTCCGGCAATCTGCGCTGGGAAGGAGCTCTGCCTTTGACCTTCGGTTATACGCCCCGGACGTGAGACCACGTTTGAGGTCAGAATCGTCGATGTGAGTTCCGATTGAAATTCGCCTTCGTATTTTTCCGCAAAGCCGCTGAGTGAAATGGCTCTCGTGTTCCGCGCCAACAAGGTCCCGAAGTCAGTTGCGGAGCCGAAAACTCGTCCAGCTCATCGGGGCTCCATTTTCTATTGCCACGAGCGGCGGTCGCCATTTGAGTAATCGACGCGCGGGATGAAACGTTTCGCGGATTTCCTTGAACGATGCCTCGCCAGAGATTCTTTCCGACGAGCAAACCTCTCAGAAGCGGGAATCCGCTCCCACTGTTCGATTCACGGAATTCCCGCCTTGATGAGGTCTTGCGCCGAAGTTCCCGATGATAATCCGGCCAGTACGGGCAGAGATCGTATTCCGCCTCGGGTACAACAGAGAGGATCTCAACGATCATACAGTAATAATAATTAGATGAGAAGGCGCATTACTCCAGGCATCCAACAAGAGGGGAAGCGTCATGCTACTTGTTCTCATGATTCCTGTTGTCATTATTAGGTAGTAATATTTACCTAGTTGGCAGCTGCGCAGCTCAGCCTCGGGCCCACGCAGGATCATTGAGGATGAACCGGAGACTGGCGGCGGCACATGAAATGCTCCGCGCGGAATCGAAGTACGGAACTCTGTACGCCGCTGTACCGGAGATAGGTACATGCTGTTTTGGAGCTCGGCCGCCGCCGCTCTCTTCTGGCGATCCTCCACGTCCCGTCTTTTAAGCGCGCGTCACGCGCTCGCCGGAGCATGCAGCCGCATAACTCATTCCTCTCTTGTGTTTTTGGCTCGACGCCGGAAACTGTGTACTCTGATTCATCATCGGTTTCCATTATTAGCTGAGCCTTCGAAGCCCAACCCGCGAAACTAATTTGCTGAGTCTGCGACAGCTCTGCGATGGCAGCTGAGAAGTCCCGAAGCCCGCGTTCCGAGACGAGCGGGCCGAAGAATAATGATGGTCGAAGTGGCTAGGTCTGGGTTCCCATACATTTCCGTCCACGTGGTGCGGGCTCCTCGCTTGAAGCCTTTCGTGCATTGGCTCTCGAAACAGTGAAGTCTTCCTATTTCGGTAGCCTCTAACTCATGAAACCCCTGATAACTTGAAATAATTCAGAAGGGCTTCGCTGAGCTGTAACATGTGCAGATTCCCTCTGATAACTCAGGAAGCCTCGAATAACTTGTGGCTAAAAGGATCTCAGCGCTCTATATCAGGAAGTTATGCTCGTTCGAGTCCCACGCTTCTCGTGACTGGGATAACTGGGATATTTCACATGACTTGCCTCCTGAGAAGTCTAGATTAGGAAAACTCGACAGTACGTACGTGTGTCCCTGAGCCGCTCAAGCTCCAATCGTAATGTGAAGACATAATATGTATGTGAAATTCATCGAAGTGCTTTGAGAAGCTCTCGTTCCATTGAGTGATTCTTCCCAATATGTGCGTGGACTCGGGGATCCAGATCCACAGAATTCTGAGATGGGCGATTCCCCGAATTTCCCTCCGCAGTCGAGTCGACCAGCCTGGAATAAATCTGAAGAAGAGCGGATAGCTCTCGCCGCATGGGAAAAGTGTCAGGCTTCGACACGAGGTGCTGTGCGCGGAAATTACGGGGTAGCGCTTTCCTTCAGGCTCACTGGACTTCGCCGCATCTCTCATTTTTCCGCTGGGAATTCACGCTCAGCAGCGTTGCCGGTCATTATCGAGGGGACCTCGAAGCATAAACATCGCCGCGCGGGCGACACTGGGGAACAAGGCGCGATGTCGTGTAGCGCGAAGTGAGGTAGAGGGTTTTCCTTTCTCGGCTGGATCTACTCCGCCATCTGGAAAACGCGAACTCGCTTCGCCTCAGCTGATGACATGGATACTCTGTCGGTGAGCTCCTAATTCAATCACGCGGCGAGCTCCTTGATCGGATCAACCAATCAATTCGTCGATAATACTCCTTCCTCCCTCCCTGAGACACGCACTGTGTTCACAAATTTGTCTGGAAAGCATAAAAATTGAAGGGACTGCTGTGGCGGCGATGGCAGAGGTTTTTCCTGATACGGTACACGGATGTTCGGGGCTGTCGTTCAGATGCACACGCGCTTGAAGTGGGTCGTGGCGGAATCAGCCGCTCTGAGCTTGAGCGCTCCCATGTGCTCGTCTCGATAATTTCTCAACCGATGGAAGTCTAAGTTGCGGCTGTCTTCGATGACGAACAGCAACCAACGGTCGTCTACCTCTTTGTTTTCCAGCCCACTCAGATGAGAAAATGTCCGAGAAGTCGCGACCTCGGCAAGTTCGAGGATTGAGCCAACCAGATGACGACGATCAGTAATCACGGCGTGATTTGCGCTCGGACCGAATCATGTCGAATGATCTGATTTGCATATCTAGTCTTCCGAGAGATCGTATCCGGGGGGACGCGGCAGGATTCGATGTATCACTTCGATGCGTATCTCTCGCGCTGAATCGTTTCCCAAGACTCCATGAGACCCATGCAACTAGATGCGTGTGATGTCGTGCGCTCCGATTTGCGGTTGACTTGTCGTGATGAGGAGACCGTGAATCCGTGCGAGAGCAGAACGGTGGCACAGAGGCGTCGGCTCCTTCATCAAGTACAAAAATTTCGAGCTGCATCAGAAGGGAGGAGCTCAGCGGCGATATTGTGGGTCGCTTGCTGTTAATCCTGGAGCTGGGATAGCGATTCGACGATTTAAACGACCACTTGAGGGGGCTCATGCTGAGCTGGTGGACCGTGTCGCTCGAGATATCTTGTATTGTATAATATTATACTACCTGGGCTGCCCGAAGTGGACTTTTCCGAAAGAAATTCACTGAAATAGCGGGCTTCCGGAGTGTCCACGGCCGAAGAGCTGGCGATCGTTGAGTGACTTCCGCAGTCAGCCGGACAATACTTCGCCGACTATACTACTTTGCGGAAAACGTTTCACGCCAGGATTCTTGTGTAGGCTGCAAGGTTGCAGCAGAGTTCTGTTCACGATCTTTCAGCCTGTGATGGAGGTGTTTTCGATGCGACATTTTAAGAACACGGAAAACAATACTATCGCACCGTTCGGTTTCCGCGTGGGAGGATCTTCCCTGAACTACAAATATTGCAGCGAGGATCGCGTGAGCAAAGAGCCCTTCCTTCAGAGACACCACCCCTGCTCTGGGATAAGCTTCACGAAGTGCTGCAATGCTACAGTGCTGCCCCGTGGCGAGCATTTTCCTGCATCCAGTGATACATTCTTTCGTCCCCCGTCGAGGAAGGAACAGCACTTCCGATAGAACTTGGGTCCACAGCCGAAGCTTTCAAGTCAGGTACATCTTTTGAATTCACAGCGCAGGATTAACACGCGTAAGCAACGGAGAATCCACCCATCGAAAAGCGCTTCGGAGTCCGCGACCAGTGTAGTGAAAGAAAGGGCGGGCAACGCCGACCCGGACAGCGCTCCGCGTAAATGGAAGCGGCGGAGTTGTCTCTATTCTAGCGGCCCCGACGCCGCTGGGGGCGACATCTGTTTGTCGACTGGTTTTCGAGTTTCCTGACAATTGGAACACATTCGGTCTCACGGAAGCGCATCCTGTCGGCAAACACTGTATGGAAGGCTGCACCGACACTAGCAATCAGATCGCCGCCTGCTCAATCCAATGATTTTCATGGAGACCCGAAGAAGTCGACGGACATCCAGTTCCCTGCTCCTAGGGCGATCAATCATCGTGGGATCAGAGTCCTCCACCGAAAGAACTTCTTACCGACAGATCACCGGATGAGTTTCGGCAACCTCAATCTTCGAGTTCGATACGATGCTTGGTCCTGGGATTGAGAGTGGCGTTCCACGAGAACTCGTGGTCGCTGCGAGAGACGAAACGCGGTCTGACAAAACGTCGACGGCTGTGCGTCATCTGAGCTCGGGTACATTCGACTTGATCTCAAGACCCTTCCCCCCTTGCCCTCGATACGGAGCATTCATGTATTTTCGCTTTGCATTCGATGCCTATGGAAGCACTCGACCCCTTAGGTACATAGGTATGGAGTAGAATCATAAAGGAGCAAGCTGAAATCGATGATTTCCACAAGGGCGCGGTTTTCCAGCCGCGTCCCCAGATAGCAACCCAAAGGGACTGCTTGGTCTCCCAGCACCCGGAACGCCACATTCCGTGGAGCGTCCTGTCAGGGTGACGAGAGACCGCTCCATCAGCCCCCACGCCGATATTCGCTTGGGGGAAGCTATCAATCTGAAATTGATCGACTGACCGTGGTAGCTCATTTGAGCCGAGGAAAGTATAATGTTTTGAGCGAGTCGCCCGAGCCAGGCAGCGGTGCGGGGCTCGATTAAATCTCGGCAGTTAACCTCGCACCGTCGTCGGCTTCTCACTGGAAGTTTGTTATACTTTGAGAGGGTCTCTCTCCGCTGATTAAAGAACACCGATAAGTCCTCCCTCTCAGGTTAGGTCCTATACATGTCAGCGGAGTGGCTCTCGAATTCGGTTCTTCGAGTAGGTTCTCCTTCGAAAGCTCTCGGTGTCTTCTGGCGGGTCTTCGTCCGAATTCCCATGGGATATTTCCCTTAGCGCTACAGCCGATCGAGTCCTTAATCATCCAATATCTAATCTAGTGGAGATGAAGATGAGCATGACTTCAAATAATACGCTCTCGATACCCGGAATGGTGGCAGAACAACGGGAGGATATTCCCACCATTCTCGAGACCCGCTTATGTCTTGCTGTTTATTATGTTTCTGAGTGATCGGGTAGGAACATCACAACCTCGCCTCGTTCCCTTATTGACCGACGCCGACTTTCCCCCTGGATGATCAAGACTTTTTTATCGCGGACGCAGAAGGACGTGAAGACGGACAGACAGGACTGCTGATCTCTGAATGAGCGAAGGTTTCGCGCTTCCCCAAATCTCGCATGGGGGAGAAACGCCGTACACTTGAACTCTCGTATTCCTGACCGTTCTCACATCAAAGAAGAATATGGATCATATGAGATACTTCATTCCATCTGGGACCCCCTGTGAGAGAAGACTCCTACCCTGCGTGACGAGGAGCGAGTGGCTTGAATTGGATTCGCGCGGTAACAAGAATGGAAATCCTTCCTGGCAGTGCATGGCGCGTTCGGAATCCCGTTACCGGCGACGGGCTTGGCCGACTTCAGCGCGCGGACCAGATCGGTTCTCAGACCGACCACCCTGATGCCACGCTCATGACAACCCTTCCGATGATAAACGGTGGAAAATGACTTGGATGATCCTCAGTCTTTCCTATCGCAAAGACGACGAGCTTGATCGAATCACTCTGGAAAAGCATCCCCGGATTCGGGAGGAACTCGAGACGAAAGAGCACGGGATCTCCGATTCGGAATCCCGCCGATCGGCCTCGAATTCCATTCGAGCGAATCGGACTTGCTCACGTCGATCGGCGGAATTCGCTCCTGCTGCTGGTGGGTTCAAGAATCATACTGTGTTGCTCCGATGATCCTATCGATCGAAGAAGCTCGGTAGTCCACTCGATAGCTCGTCGAAGTTTGCCTTCACGGAACTACCTGCCGTAAGCGAAACATTCGTCACCCTAAGCGTGAACTTCCACGATTCCGCTATGCAGGAGGCTCGACATCGCGAAATTCCTCAACCTGGATCATTTTCTCATTCAGATGAGATTTGTCGGAGCCTTGTTGAGAGCGAGCGAGGCCTTGGGAGACCTGGGACCGGCTCCTGGCCAAGAGTGCTCTTGAAAAGCTGACTTACGAAGAAGTTGTGCGGAGCGTTATCGTGATGCTTGCAGCCACGGAACTACCTGTGGTGCCTTGGCTCTTATTCGCAGTTGTCTACTACACTACAACTATAGTATCTAGCTCCTCCTGCCAAGGGTCATCCCTGCTAGCTCCACGAGAACGGCGGTCCCTAGATGTGCGAGAAAGAGTCCCGCAGCAGAGTGCTGCTCTTCCAACCTCTCGGAACGATTAGCACCTCGAGTCTCCTCGTGTTGAGGCTCTCTCACGCACACAGCCTCATCGATATAGTGGATGATGTGCCGCCAACATCATTGAAGCTCACCGGAGATCGGTGCCACAGAATCATCCCATGCAATAATTTGTGGACGATGATCAGATCAGATTTTGATCGGATTTTCTGCGTCTTCGACTATGTGACTCGGGAATCTGCCTTCGAAGCCCTCGTTGCCGGCCAAGAGGGTGTCCGGGGAATCCGGCGAAATGACAGCGAATGGCTCCGCGGCCGATACGAGGAAATCTCTCGCCGAGATATTTTGTGCAAGATCGTCCGTCGGCTGAATTGTTCAGATCGTCAGCGTGGCGCTGTCATGAGGTATTCTATGGAAAACTAGATTGGGAGTCCTGCCAGAGCTCCCGTAAGAGTCATTCTTCTTTAATCCATAGCCGCACTGACAAACCCGACATTATTACGAATATATCGACTCAAATATCATTCGTTCAGAGCGCGTCCGAGCTCTCTCATTCTAAGGGATTTCAACACAACGTCCGATTCCACGAGGTGAGTCTTCCGTATAATAAATCATACAAGCAGATCTCTCGTGAGGACGTTCGTTTCGGGTATCCTCCGCCGCGGCTTCCGGGACGACCTCATCTTGGGGCTCGGCGATTGTAAGGCCACGCCCGCCGTGGGGGCCTGAAGATTCCGCCGTTCGCTCCGGGGACCGGTTAGCAGGGAACGGCGGGATTTTCCATCTCACATGGTTCAGCGGAAAGGGGGAAAAGGAGAGAAGCTTCCAGAGACTTATTCAGTGTGCTCTGGAGGATATGGTTTCTTTTCGGGAATTCCCGGGCTCGTCAATGGGAAATTCAGAATCACTCATTCGCTCCCGATGAAGCGTTCTCTTTCGCGAGATTCCCACCTGAGCAGGGCGCGGCATCGAGAAACTCAGGAATTTCTGATCTGATAAATCGGATTGACCTTAACGATAGGGATGAACCCGAGTTATCTGACTACGCGAGTAATCCAGATCGCCTCCATGATCTCTCTTGCGACCCTTTTCGCCAGGGATCAATCACTTGGGCTGGTTGCGTATGATCAAGCTCAGTCGATATCATATCTGTTATAGACGACAGCCTTCCGATGTTCTGGGGCGGATTCCGTTGGCGGCAATGACTTCCTTTCCAGGCCGTCTCTAAGGGAAACGGAATCCCCGGGTCGAGAATAATTGGCCATTAGAGGCTATGTTTCTTGAGCCGTTTTTTGACAATAGGAGCGCTTAATCGACAAATCATCCTTTGATCTATTAATTGAATCCGCTCAACTGAAGGGAAGTAAGCTCGCTAAGATTAGGCCGAATGATAGCATTGTGGACTGTACCAAGTTCGCCGGTGGGAATCGAAAACGTTCGAGAGGTGATTCCTTTCGTCTCCCGAATCTCCACGCATTGACCCCATGCTAAGGGAACATTCCAGAAGTATCCGAATTCTAGGAGATGCAGATCCTGGTGCAGATTCGACCAGATATTTTCTTCATATCACTTGGGAAATAGATATGCAGAGGAGAGTACCTTGGGATGATAGTGGTGGAGTAGCCAGAAGATTCGAGCCCGAATTGTCCGAATCAGTATAAGGCTGATTCAATCGTCGATCGCTCTGGCTCTTTGACATTGAGAGAACATTTTGGCATAATCAATCAGAGCATGAGACAGAATTTCGATTGTGTATGCGCACCGTTTGTCCCCACGGCTCCGCTCTGGGTTTCGGCGAGCTTTCATTGAGTTCGACGACCAAGCCGCCAACTTCTCCAAATGGGTATTGCGCGGAACGAAACAAGCACTCACCAGACGAGATATACCTGGTGCGGGGAGTATCGCTCGGACTTGGATCATCAGCGCGGCTCTTGGGAGAGCGGGAAACTGTGAGAGTCTGTCGTCGCTCATAATGACTTTGGTCCGAGACGTTTCTCGCTAAAGAGAGTTTAGCCGGTGCATCGAGTACAGACTTTCCGGACGTGGCGTGCACGATGATATCCGGAGTTCTGATCATCTTCGTGTCGCTTCTGGCTGTGGAACTAATACGTCGACGAAGGAAGAAGTTACGATTTTTCAAAGACCGTGGAATACCCGGTCCTGAACCCCATTTTTTATGGGGACACTTCTTCGAGATAAGTTCAGATCACTTATACTGGATCAACGAATGGAGCAACGAATTCGGTGATCCATTCGGTGTGTTCTTGGGAGATAAGCCTTTTCTCGTGACGCAAAACTTGGACATCGCCCGAGAGGTTCTCATCAAACAGTTCCCCAAGTTCACCAATCGCGGCAGGAAATTCGGTCTGGAGGAAAATCATCCGCTGAAACTGTTTGCTCTCCACGACGACCCGGTGTGGAAACACCTCAGAAGCGCTGTTTCGCCTGGATTCTCCTCGAAGAAAATCAGGGAAATGACACCGCTGATTCTGAAGAGTATCGAGGGTTTCAGACGTAAACTGATCACTCTCTCGGCCTCTCAAGAAGCTTTCGATGTTTACCCGCTCCTTCAGAAACTGACCATGGAAAACATTGGTCGAACCATTTTCGGTGTCGATCTCAACACGCAAGCTGATACGAACGTCTCCAGCCCTCTCGAGAAAACAGCGATCTACGCACCGTTGAACATGATGAGAGGCCGTTTAGATTTGATCTGCACCACCTTTGAATGGGTGAATGAGATTTTCGGACCCCTGATCAAATTTCTCCTCCGATGGCGCATTATTCCGCATGCCCTTCACGGAATAGAAACCGAACTGAAGAAAGTCATCAAAGCCCGACAGAACTCTCCCCCTCGGAATGATTTAATGCAGTCGCTTCTCGAATCTCACGGTATTGTCTCCGAATTCGTAATTTCAGCTCTCTCTGATGCTTACGGCTTTGATGAGTCGGTTTCGTGATTCGTCTCGGGGCTCCCCTGTGAAGCGCATCATTCTTTTCTTCTTCACATGTTGTATTCCGATTACAGAGGTAAGCACAGACAGCAGGGCTCTGACCGCGCGGGGAGACACCGTGGATGATCAGAAGCCTTCCAGGACCGTAGCCGTCCAGCTGACGACAGATGAAGTAGTGGGCAGCGCCATAACGCTGTTTCTGGCTGGCTCCGATACGACGAGCACCGGACTCGGATTCCTCCTCCACTGTCTCGGGAAATACCCCGACGTACAGCAGCGTTTGCGAGACGAAATCGAAGAAGCCCTTGAGCGCTGCGGAGAGATCACCTACGAAGTTGCGATGAACCTCAAGTACATGGACCGAGTGATTCAGGAGACTTTCCGCCATCTACCGCCCGTGACGGGGTAAGTACACGCTTCTAATTCGAATGTTTCTTCGTGAGGGTCAGATCGCATTGCACCTCGTGGATGTGAACTCCGTGTCCATGGCGCCTCCGGGGTCCTTGGTTGACATATCGGTGATGAATGCCTCGCAATCCGCAGAATAATAACGAGACGGGCGCTGACGAACGTGGATATTTGCGGAACCGGATATCCAGCTGGTCTCGCGTTCTATTTCCCCCCTCAGCGGATTCACAAGGATCCCAAGTATTGGGATGAGCCCTCGAAGTTCGATCCGGACCGTTTCCTAAAGCCGCTGAAACATCCGCTTGCCTACCAGGTAATCGGCTGATTCTTGATCTCTTGCATTCGAATTACCATCATCTCGATTATAATGGCCGTCTCCGTCCGAAGCTCGATGATCTCCCCAGATCAATTTGATGAGGGCGGTCACTGAAAACTCCCAACGACTTGCAGGCTTTCGGCGCCGGACCAAGGAATTGCGTAGGAATGAGACCGGCTCTGCTTTTCTTGAAACTCTCTCTGTGCAAACTCATCCCGGAGTTCGAATTCAAATCTGACGAAGATCCTAAGTGTAGAGGAGTGATGATAGTGACACATGCGGAACGCATCATGATAGCCGTGAAGCATCTGAAATAGGAGCTCTCTCAGAATAGAACACCGAATAGTGAAAAAGGTTCCACCTTCCCCGCCGAGGGAATACAGGAGATGCTAATGAACGACGCTCCTGTCATGACTGATTCAGAGGTATCTGCTTTCGCTCAGTCGATCAATTATCCTGCTGTGCGATTACGCGCCGCGCCATCATTTGGTCAGAAGTCTTGGCCTCGACGCTCATGCTGAGACTGAGGCAACGATTCGCGATAGGCGAATTCGACGCTTTCGAACAAGAACGTCGCTTGTCATCTTACATTAAGATTCCTCCAGAAGATTCCATCGTTTCTGGAGGTCCAACCAGATTGTTTCAGTCACGGGAGCTAAGGAAAGATTGCGATGAATCTGTAACAGTCGATTCCGTGGAGTTTGCGCTACATTCATACAGGAGTTACCTAGATTTCTTAACGCAGAGACTGCTCCAGGGCGAGGGAATTCTTGACCTATGATGTTCGTTGGATAACCTGCGTAGTTCTCGACACGGAAAGCAATTTTTTCTCGCCTTGTCATGCGATGATCAGTTTTATCAATGAAGACTATCTCAAAATGAGCGAATCAAGATTCAGAGCAGACGACCTTGATATTCTATTTTCCAAGCGTCGTCGACCACCGGAGGGAGAAGACCTCTCGAGTTCACCGAAGGCAAAAACCGCCCACTGGGAAATGATGAGCTCTTGCGATCAGACCTTCGGACGCGGGGACGCTCGCAGATGTCCCCTCTGAAGGAACTCTGCGACCCTCTGATTAAAGTAAAATTGAGTTGGAGGATTTCAAGGTTCCACATGTCGGGGGGAGACCTCCCCTCCACATTGTCTCGACGATCTAAGTGAGTCTCGAGCTGGCGATTGGAACTCACTCGGAGTACTGAATTCTGTGATCCTCTAAGGGACTGAATTGCGGTTCGCCTCTGAGCGAGACGTTTTTCCGCTCTTCCTGACACCACCGCTGATGCCGAATATTTATTCGGGCCGGCGAATTTTCAGGACGGGAATTCCTATGCGGAGTGAGACTGGAACGTGGGGTGATAAAACATTTGACCTAACGTTGAGGAACAAGCTCGAGTTGTCGAGGTCATGCGAGGAACTTCGATTCCGAATGGCAGTTTAGATCAACAAACATCGATGGTGCCGCGAATCTTGGTCGGGACCCCTGGCGGAGGGGAAAATTATTTATCGAGGCCACGCTCCTCTCTCCTCCAGAAAGAGATGAAACTCCGAGCTTTGGTTGTCGCCGTAGCGATCCTCAGTCAGTGAAGCATGCTGTCAATGACATGCGGAGATTATGATCCCTATCCAGGAGAGAACGACCTATCTTAATTTCTCGGATCAATGCCCTATGTTCACTCCATGGAGCTCCACGGAATCAAGTTCTGAGGCCGGGACTTCTCCGCTTATCCCCAGAGGCAAGTTTTCACTTTCCCACCACCAGAAACCATCAGATATATTAATGGTGCCTTGCCTGCTTAAGATGTACGCTGCAAATCTTGCGCGTTCCATCTCCTACCTCGTAACATCCGGAGGCGGGGCGCGGGATGTCCAAGTGACATTCTTTCCGTAGGCTACGGAAAGGCCCTTGAGGAAGTGGCTTTGAGCTCAACAAACTGTGACAGAGTCATGCATAGAACCGACCTGCTCCTTGAACTCGTGATGGAAAGGATGCATTCGTCCACGAGAAAAAGAATGGAGCAGAGTAAACAATAATTATCCTAGGATCACATCCGCCTTATGATCAGGGAGTCCATACCGAGGACCTGCCCCCTCGACCGAGGTTCCTCCCGGTTCATAGGAACAGGACTCCGACTCGCTATCGAAAACCCAAGCTACATGATATCGGGAAATAACGAATTATTGCCGCGATGAGTGTCTTGGAGTCTGATGTGATTAGCATTAACGTCAGTCATGAATCATGGGGTTCATAGGGGCCAGTGTTATCACGGGAACGGAGCTCATTCTTCAATTCCACAGCTGACCATACTGTTCTCGTTCGTAGCGGCTGGAAAAATCGTTTCCCAAAGTGGGTTGTCCGTATCTCCCGTGTCGAGATGCGCCGCTCAATGAAGTGAGGCGATAGATGATCACGGAATAGATGATAGAGGAGTGTCGGGAATGCGGGCTCAGGTGATTCGTGCGCCGGGATCGTATCGGAAGCTGTGAATCTTGTCTGGATCCGCAGAAGTGAAGTAGAATATGGTCGCGAACCCTCGCACTCGTTCTCGGATTGTTATTCTACGGATAAGATACGCCTCGGGGCCATATGTTGAGAGAAGACTTGAGTCTCTCAAGTGGCGAGCCACGCGCTCATGTCAGTCTCGCCTGCCTTTCCGCTTCTATTTGGAGTAGCCACTTTCAGGAAGTACTCCGAACAACTTTTGCAGATCTAATTGTGGGTGGAGTGCTGCTCGCTCGGAATTCAGGGCCAGCGGCTGTTGCAGGAACGTCGGAGTGAGTGGTGAAGGGACGATATTCATCAAATGACGCCTTGATTCAACCACACGAAGACACGAACGCTTGAGATGCAAGCGAAGCAGGACACCCTTCTCCGTACAGGCTCCGTCGGACGAATTAAAGTTTTGCGGAAACATCCCTAGACTTTCTATTAGATGAATTCTTCCGATTCGACTTCCGCAGTGGGTCCTCTCCGACCACCGAGCTTCTACTCCTACCCCGAGGCTGTCAACGTTTCCCCCCCATCCCCCCGACAGTCTCAGCTAAGTCTTTAGACAATTCAGTTCAAATCCGCTGAGTCGAAGGCCGTCGGACACCCGAACGCCAATCAAAGACACTGCTCACTAGACAAAGCAACTCCGACACGGTTCCAGAGCAGCTGCAGGGGTCGGACCGAATTCGGAGCTTTATGCTCCGGGTGTCTCCGGAAAGTGTGCAGACAAACCAGCTCATCGTAATTCCAGATTCACATCTCTCCGAGATGTCTGGTACATGGCGAAGCGGAGTGAGTACAATGTCAGAACGCCCCACTCTACAGGCTGTCGAGGCTCACGACAATGTATTCGTCGATGAGGACGATCTGCTGCAACGATTCGACCCATTTCCCGCAGATGGGGCGCGGCTCATAGTTTTTCAAATCACAGCCCCGTGTTGCACCTCGTCTCCTTCTGTTGCCGCTGTTCGAGGACGAAGAGTACGCTTTTCGACTTCATCAGAAGTGCGGATCGAAGTACGAGACACTCCGCTCAACGCAACAACGGAAACTCAGTCGTGAAGCCAGCCGAGATGCTACTACCATTCGATCCTCGATTGACCTCAATATTTATGTATATCCAGACTGATGCGAATCGTACCCAGTTCTTGGGAAAAGCTGAGTTCAGGAGTTCCCACTCGAGAGGTAACGAAGACTCGAAAATTATCGGGCCTTCATGCTCTTGAATTTGGAGGGAGCTGCTTCAGCTGTTCCCTCCATGAGCTCTCGTTGAGATCAAAGAGGGAGTTCTCGCCGGAACCCAAGCAGAAACTCTAAAACTCTTTATCTATTATCGCGAAGCAGCTCGGAGTGCTCTCATGGACGTCATAACTCTTCGTCGGATTGAAGCAAATTATCGGATCAGAATTAGCTTTTCTGAAACCACAGGGTTTCTCGAGGCCTGAAATCGACGGAATGTCCACTGATCTAATAATAATACTCCAATCTAATATCCGCCTGGATAATACTTCGCAAAACGGATATCCAGTTGCGGGTATGGAATATGATGTTTCAGTAATCGACCGTCGCCTCGTGGATCATTTCTACGGAGCGGGTAGTCTCCTACAACAAGTTTAGTCGATGGTCCAGATACGTACCGACGTCCCGAAACGGAGCCGCGCGCCGAATTCAGGGAAGCCGGATAGGTTCCAGGGGCCCACTTCAGAGGCTCTGCAGCTAGTTCCAGAGTCGGAAGTCAATGATTGCATTTTCCTTGTTTTCGAGAGCGGTTCCCGAGGACCCCGTCTGTCCAGCGCAGCCCGCCCCATCCATTTGTACAGCGGAGTACTCCCCTCGAATCGCGAGCTCGATGTCCATAGCTCATACTGGAAGTTCCGACTGGGGTACAGCGACGGAAGACCATTCAGGAGAATAAGATTGGGAGATTCCTGCTATCTTCCAGACTCGGTCCTCCAGGGGAGGGTCTTGAGCGAATTTTGAGAGTGCGAATATGACGGGACTTTCGGAGTGAGGTCGAGCGAAAGCATTTCGTCCGGAATTCGACTTAAATCGACGAGGATATGCAACTGATATCGGTCATTGACGAAGTAGACAGTAGGCAGTGAGCACACGGAGTCTATCTGATTCCTTGCTTTGTCGGAACGGTTCACTCGATGCTCGGCGGGTGCGAATCGGCTCTTTTTCTGCTCCGCTGCTCTCTCTCTCCACAGAGTTTGCGACCGACAAGGGGCTCAGGGCAGGAATCTCAGTCAGAGCGATCTTTTGATGTCTGACGTCGCAATTCTCCGGAGCTCTACTCCATCTTATCGGCGAATTGATTTCTTCCCGAGGATCCGAAAACAGTTCAAAGCTAGCCGGACAGCCCCAAAGCAGCGGAACGCCACCGGAGGAGAACCGAGTCAAGGATCGGAGGAAAGCCTAATTCGCTGCGGGTCACTTCGATCGCCCGAGCTGCCATAACGCCGCAGAAGCCCTCGGGCTTCCTCGTTCACCCTCGGCTTGGCACATGAGAATTCCCTCATTGTTCCATTTGAGCCGAAGGTTTGGTGAAAATTATCTCCTGGCTCCCAGCATGTGTAGGAGAACGGGTCCGAGAGCGAAAAGCTTATCGGAATGGAGGAGTTCTCCGGGAGAACTCCTCGAACGCCCCACCGCGGTCCACGAATCCGGGATCCTCAGGAGGGGAAGCGAACGAGTCCGACTTGGAAGTCGAAGCGAAAAGCTCACACCGAGGCGTAGGTACGCTTTCCGCTGTAGGATCGTTAGAGTTCGTCAGAATTGAAATGACAAACTCGTACAGAACGAAGCGAGTGATTCCTCCTCACCCAGGCTGTCCTGGAGTCCGCCCTCGAGCTCTCCAAGTACTCAATTGTCGTTCAAAAGGACCTTCACGACCCTCGGTGGCACCCGCTTCTCCCGGGGGTCTGCGCGGGACATAACGACTCGAGACTCCCTGCGGCGTTGAGGATCGCTTTCGACTGGCCATCGACACGAGTTCTTGCTGAGCATAAATGAAACACGACCTCCTCGACCGACTGGAGGGGCGGACATCCCGGTGATTTAGGTGCTTTCATTACGCCAGTTGTTCTCGCGCAGACGACACGCGCTCTTCATGTGCTCCTCGTCCCGTCGATGAACGTGTCTTGGGGCTTCCGTCGTAGTCGAGTCAGCGGACCAACGACGGGAAGCGACCTTCTCAAAAGCCATCGTTTGTATCGATCTTTTTCCCGAGCGATAATATCATCCAGCGGGCCCCGCGTCGTGATTCCGATCATTGTAATTAGGGTTAGAGCCTCAATAAGGCTCCCTGACGGCGCTCAAAGATGATTATCTCCGATAGCTCCGAGAGCCCATCCAAAGCCGCCGGGCGCTTTTGGCGTCGGAACTCTCATTTTGCTTGCGGTAGAACCAAACGCGTGGCTGGGTGATGCAGGGGTACGTCGCTTGTTTCCGACCTCGCGAAAGGAATTATTCCGATTTTCCGCGATCCTCGGAGACCGCCGCCCGAGTGGAGGGAGGCTCCATGGTTCTCCAAGGATGGAAGTCATATACTGGAACGACGTTCGGAGAAACTCATCCGACTGTCTACGTATTGCCTTCTGAAGACCGAAATGCGGCAGCTCTGCTGAGTAGATGCCTTACTGCTCGCAGGAACGCTCGAGGTGCCGAAGCATCTGCAGCAATACGAAAAAAAAGCCGAGCGGCCAATTTACCTCGGGCTGTCGACTCCAATATCTGCGTCGAAAGGCGAAAACTCGATACGCACCGAACAATGACATTCGGATTGTGCCGCTTATCCATGGAAGTGTCTCAAGAAGCCGCGCGGTGATGCCCTGCAGAGATACGCGCTGGAGATCAAGGCTCGGTTGGAAGTCGGAGAGGATCGTTCAGGCCTGTAGAGACAATTTGCGAAGACGTCAGGAGCCCCACGAACATAAAAGTCCTCCTCTCTCCTCCCTTCTCGATGCTGATGACTTTGATTGAGAATCTCAAAAATTCGTTCGATCCGCGTATCCCAGACTATTCAGCCCTTGCTGGCACTCTATAAAACGGTGGTCGAACGAGAGCTCGTAATATGCAGATGAAGCGATCGGCTTGGCGGATGCTGTTCCTAGCTCGAGAGTTCCTCGAGCAGTCAAGAATCTGGAGAGGGGACTCGGCCCGAGGCCCGGCGGGAGTAAAATCCACCTCAAGAAGTTGGAATATCGTACAATAGCGCTCAAGCTTCCCTTGTCCGAGACGCTATGAGCGGTCGGAGGGTCACGCCGACCGATTCGGCGAAGCAAGCGACCGAGTGAATGAGAGAGTGAGTGAATGAGGTGGGACGAGGTAAGGAAACCAACTGAAGCGCATCGCTCAATAAATGAGAACAACCCCGGCGCAAGTCGGTCGTAGGCTCAGCCGTTCACTTGCACCGAATGTCTGGCAGCTTCACGGGAGACTCCGCGATGGAATTTCGCTCCGTTCCGGTTCCGACAAAAACATAACCCGCAAAACAATGTCACGTACTCCACCGCTTCGATGTACTTTCCGACGTCGGGCGTATTTCAGGATCATGAGCTCGAACGCTCGCTGGACTCTAAACGAATAGCGACCCTGGGCGATGATTTCGGCTCAACGAGCTACGGCTTGAGAGCCCGTTAGAATCAGGGTCAAACGGATTCCACGCGACCAGTTAGCCTCGGGAGAGCGGGGGAAAGTCGACAAAGTATCGCCGGCATCTCACTGGGTCAGTGATGAATCGAAATGAGCGTATGAGGCAACCTCGACAACCTCGATGGCTCGCAGCGTTGTCCAAAAGTTTCGCACCCGAAGGCTGAAACTTTCCAAATGGAAACTTCGGACGCAACTATGTGTTCGCTTGTTCTTGTCGGCACCCCTGCTCCCGGAGCTCTGAGCAAAACCCAACAAGGCACTCAAACCGCGCGCCTCAGCAACCAACGTTCGCTGCCAATCTGGTTGAACCTTTGTAAATATTTACATTGGGTTGGTCTCTTGATTATTTCAATACAATCGGCGGCGGTCTCTGTGGGGGACTCGATTGCTCCGTGCGCTGGCCTGCCGAGTCTTCTGGAACAAGAATCGTCCGCGAACGGATGCATGGAACTCTCAAGTTATCGAGATCCTTCGTCGGCATAATCCGCCGTGGATAAACTTTCGTTCCGAGCAGGAGAGGCGGAAGAATTTCTATTCAGCTCTGGTCTCAATGCGATCGGATTAGCTGATGAGAGACTACTCGTGCCTCGAGCTCGCGGTCGTAGAATTTGCGGTTGTACGTACAATCGCGGAGAAAAGATCCACTGGATTCCCTGCCGGGTTTTACGCAAGCTTTGTTCAAGCGGATTACGGCTCGCCGGAAGCTTTTGCGGTGGTTTTCCGCTGTAATGAAATATATTCACGGAGAGGAAAACCGTTGGGAAAACATCACTCGAGTTCTCCCTCGAGGTCTACTCAAAATATTTTCTCAGGCCTGTATTTCCCGAGTTTTCTCGCGGAAACGGGAGAATGGGGCGAAGATGTCGAAATATGGGGTAGGAATAGAGCGATTCGCTGCTCGTGGGCTGCCGTCGACTCATCCGTCGGCGGACTGCGACCAGTGAACAGGCCGTCCACGACCGGAGTTTCTGACGCACAGGAAGAGCGAAACTTCGAAGCGCGATGAGAGACTCTGAGGGAGTCTGACTGAGATGCAGACAGAGTGAAGCAAACATCGACGACGGAAGAGCCATTACTCGGCCATTACCCTGATTGGGGAACACTGTGCCGGCTCGTTGTGTTTGTTGTGGCCGTCGTCATTGTAGTTGTTGTACTTATCGCTGCAGCGACAGACCCGTTTCAAAACGCCATGGCCTACTTTTCGGGTTGTTTGAGGTGGTGCAGTGCGCGCGTCGATGCGTTTCCGACCCGCTAGCCCGCCACCGATCCTCCTCATTGGTTTCAAACCTTCGGGAATGTGATATGGTGTTTTTCCATTCGATTCTCGACAGGCCCCTCTTGAGACTTGCGTCGTCCGATATCATAGGGAGCTGGAAAAGGGATCTGTATCATTGAACGTACAAGCACGAGCCGATTCTAGCCTTTTTCGTGATCGCGGCTCCATCGAATGTGTGCTACCTGAAGCATGCTAGAAATCCCCGGTTTGGAAAAAGGAACATAGACCTTTCAAGGGCTGTGGGTAGGCGACAGACCCGATGGTTCTCACAGCAAGTCAGGGCTGTCGGCCACTCGGATGTCCCCCACTTCGTCCGCTTCTCACTTTCGGACACGAGTCAAACCAGATGAAGAATTGTTGACCAGAGACGCATAATCGAGTAATTGGGGGGCATCCTTATCGTAATGCTAACAAAGGTCAATAACCTAAACAAAACGCGCTATCATTGTATTCCCACGATGACCATGGGCTGCCTCCCCCCCCGGGAGAAAATCCCAGGTTCGACCCTTGGAGAAGCGCTCCGTCCTGCTAATGTCCCAGTGATTTCCCACAAGCTGCGGTTAACTCCCCGTGGCGAGGGCGGCTTGCCAAGCGCGGATTGGGACGATATCCCCTGAATCGGGTACGCGATGGAGTTAATCGATGACGTGATCCGCTAGGGAATACGGATCCATCGGAAGGGGGTATCCGACTTTACCGCGTGCAAACCAGTACATCCATTGCTCCCTTTTCCCCGAGCTCAAGGGACGTGTCGCGGTCGGGTTCCGGTATTGTGTCGTATGAGGATCGAGCGACACGGCCTCGAGATGAGTTCCGGCGAGCGAGGTGCTAGCTAATCTCATATCGCTCGATTTATGTGGCGGTTATTACGCGCCGATCCCTTGTGAGCATAGCGCAATAGCATTTTCAGATATTTCCCTCGTCTGCGCTCATGGCCCGATACCGTGCAGGTGATACTATGCATCTCGCACATCGTTCACCTTTCTGCGAGCGCCATTCTTCGCATACGGAGCTTTTTTTTCTACAGGATATTATAGTGAGTTAATTTCTTCCGGAGCTCTAGGTCGCTGAACGCAGCGTCAAAAAATGTGACCGAATGAGCGACGGTTAGACGAACGAACAAGACTCTCTCGGGGACCGCGATAGCTAAGGCTCGGCAGAGACGTAGAATTTACCTCTTCCCAGTCTCTCTTCGCCAGCTCGGATCGTTCGCAATCCCCACTGACTTGAAGATAGCACCGGCGAACAATTTGAAGTCCGAGGAAGGAGCGAGGAATGGCAACCCCCTCGTTGGGGGAAGCCTGATGCGGTGCGATGGATCCAATCTTACACTTTGTCTCACCCGCGCGAATGCCGTTTTCTCTCAGGGATTCGATCATCATTCGCCTCATGGGGGTTTACCTCGAGATACTGCCTGGACGGACGTCGAAGCTCGGCTTCCGACGCCGGTCACCGAAAATGCTGTGAGATGACGGTCAGCGGAAAACTTTCGGAAGAAGAACCAGAGCTCAGCGTCGGAACGTGCGATCGCTCCCCGATCCTTACTTATCGTGAGCTGCGGAAAACTCCTCCTCCAGCTCCTAGTATCGCTGCTTCATGGCCGTGATTCTTGATTCCGGGGCAAGCTACCGCTCTGATCAGTATTCTTCGAGGACAATTGAGACGGATCGCTCGGGTTTCATTGTGCGGGAATTCTCTCCCTGCATCCACATCGACCGAGCCGCGGGGGAAGCTCCCTCGCGCGGAGTGGAATCGAGGGAGAGTGGAAAAGGGAATTCCGCTCTTCGGAAAACAGAAATCTCTCGCCTCCGTCTAGCCTCAGAGCTTCCGCCTCGCCATGAGCGGCGGGAGCATCATGTCATCATTTGACGCTCTGGATCTACGTCTGCGGAGGCCAACACTGCAGCCGAAGAAGCGTCTCGACGAAGCTCTGCAGGAGCTATCCATCAACGAGAGCAGCGAAGATGCAGCCAAAGGCGAGAGTCAGGCAAATATCCACAAGCGATGCAGAACGATGGCTGGTGCCAGTACGCGCATAATCCCGCGGAAAATTCTTCTTCTCCGTTCGTCGATGGCGACCGATTGCGACGCAGGTGCCCGTAGCATCGAGGTTCGGGACTCAGAGCAGGGACGCTGGCCAACTACACGATCCGAACCATGGGTCAGCCTTGGAGCTCCAGTGCGGGGCTGAGCCTCGACGCCTTGCGGAGCAGACCCGCAGCGAAACTCCTATGCGAGCATTATGTAATTTCCGGAGCTTGAGTCGAGAGCGGACGCGAAGGGGGAACCCTCGGGAAGCCTTGAACTGGGAGCGACTCGCTTCGCGAAAAATTCATTCCTAGTTGGCGCGACGCAATCACCCAATCAATTACTGTGCGGCATTGGATTCAGGGATGATGCTCGAAGTCCTCCAATGGTCGCTCTGAAACTCCGCGGCTCGAAGCGAGGCGCTCCGTCGACTTTCTGAGAGTATCCGATGGCAGCCAATCTCGAACTCAAGCCGAGCGAGAAGTTTCTTTGCCTTGTACGCCACCGACCATCTGAATCTCCAATCCGTTTGAGTGTTTGCCCGGCACGACTGCATTTTTGACGAGGGCTGATGGCGTCTCCCCCTAGCAGACACTCGTCGAATATCCGAGGCTGTACACCGGGATATCTCCCCGATGAAAATCACAAATGTGCCCGACTCGTATGATCGTAAATCGACTCAGCACGGCATCGTCGAAAGCGTCGCGTAAACAACACCAACAACAACGACGACGAGGGAAGGGGCCTTGAATCCGTAATCGATGTGAGTCTCTGCGGAGCCGCAAATCGACGCCGTCGCAAAGCCCGCGGTTGTAAAGCGTTTGGCGACGATATATTTCTGCCGTCTACTCGGACAGTGCTCTCCGGCTACCAAAGAATCAGCATCCCTTTAGTTCCGGGATCCTCTTCTCATAGCGGAGATTATTGAATCAAGCCCGAAATCCATTGTCTTCTCTCCTCGTGGCCTGCGGTGATCAGAAGCCCGAAACTCGGGGACCCGTCCGATCTCAGATGCCGGAACCGCCGCACGGAGGAAATAGCTCGTGCTCCACGAAGTGCACGTGTGAGCTTCCGAGGAGATGAAAAGTAACTCAGGCGTACGCGATTCGCCAACTTTGTAGAGTGTCTCGTCGGAGACTGACGGACTGAGCAGCCGAGCGAGCAGACCCAGCATCCATGCAGACCACAAATTGGAGCTAAATGAAAGAACTCAGCCGAGTCGGGCGCTTATTTCTCATTAGGCTAATCTGATATTCGCCAACTAAACGGGCTTCATCGCGAGCGAGACCTCACGAGGAGTTACCACATAGGACACGGACGACGCCCGGACTAACGGACGGATCGACTGCCCAGCGCCAGCAGCGCCCGACCGGGCGAGAATCGACCTATTGAGCGCTCGGTCTTCGGAGAGATCCCCTAACAGACGGTCCAGCAGTTGGACGAACCGAGCCGCGGGGAACGACAGAGATATGGTCGACAAACAACTGCCGACATCGTACTACACAGTGATGGCTTTGTTCGGCTGACGGCTACCGCTCGCGGCGTTGACAGCTGCCATTTGGACGAAGTTGACACCGCCCGTGAGAAGAACACCCGCTTGACATCCGATACTGGATACCGATCATGCGACGATCTGGAAGCAATTGAGAGCAATAATTGCACAGTACCCACAGAGCTCCCGAGCGAATCCTTGGGTGTCGCACGGCGACGGTCTCATGCTCCCAGAGCGTTGCTCCCCTTGAACGGAAGGGAAGACGAGCCCGAGGGAAGTCGGAAGCTCGAAGTGAGAGGAGAGCATCCGATTCCTCCGTCTCAAGCCTCCCGGGAAAGCGACAAAAGAAGGAGGGGGAACACTTGTCCGTCTTGCGGAACACTCTCGACTGTCGCGATTTAGTCTTTTTTTTTTAATTTCCTCTGTTCCTCCAGAGATCTGGGAACGGTCGAATTGCGAGGAGATTGTCGGGATCGGGCTCAGTCGAGCCTCGTAGGTTCTTCAATCATCAATTACGCGTAGGAACGCCCCATCCCAGATACTACTCGGAAGCGCTAAAGGAAGAGTTCTCAGCATTACATGTAATGCAGGTGTACCTCCGACCCCGGTAACTGGGAAGGTCGGCGTCTTCGCGCGATATAAGTAGAAGCCACTGAGACGCCGTCCGGTTCTCCGCGCTGAAAAAGACAGCCCCACGGTCGAGCGGCGGCGCCGCGGCAAATAAAGGAGCGGGGGAACAAAATATTTCGTGCCGCGAAGTCTCGATGTGCAAGCCAGCGTTTTGGAGATTCACGGGCTGACTTATGGAATTCTTGAGCAACGCCGCTGTGGGTTCGAAGCGAATCTTGTTGGTCGTTCGCTAATGCAGCAATCCAAAGTTTCGAAACGGAGAGCTGCCCGCAGTTTTTGCCGGACATGATGCTAAATTCGGACAGTTACAGCACAGCGCTTTCCGAGTCCATTAGGGGATTGGCTTTCGAATTAACAGCGATCCGAAAAAATCCAGACATCGCCCTCCGGACTGGGTCAAATGTTCACCTGTCTGCTGTGCGAAAATCGGCGGAGTCGATGTTTCGGGAACAGTGGATGGAATTAATGGAGGATCTCACATCACCGTTCATCGTCAGTTTGTCGTCTCCGACCTTCCGTGCAGTGCAGACCGACTAGAGAGGGCCCGTGAAGTTTGTCGATAGAAGATCGACGATTAATCAGAAGATTTATAGCTAGCTCTCCGCTCAACAACAGAACAGAAGGGGCATTTCGCTGGTGAGGCGAAAACGGCTCGACCGTAGATGCTAAGAAAACAATCTGATACAAAATAATAAGAGTCGAAATGCGACTGGGATAAATGCGCTGGTAAATAATTTAAAGAGCGCTGAGTGTGCTCTTGTGTACAGACAGTGCTCTCTGCAAAGAGAAAGTGAATTGAACTTTTTCTCTCTCTCCTTGAAAATCTCCACACAGAGTTTCCACTCGCTGTGGGATCGCAATCCTTGAATAAGAGATCAGGTGCTTTGAACGACCGCTGTCCCCCCCCCTTATCTCTCTAGCTCGCTTCATATTCTTGTCTCCGTTTTTGGTAAGGGCAAGGTCCCGCGAAATCATCGGCTCCTTCGAACTCCTCGCGGGACGAGGAGTCCCGGTGCGCGCCAACATTTTCGATTCACCGACCCTCGTCCCCATGCAGGTAGCCCGACTTGTCTTCGAGCCCTGACAAATCGAGGATCAGTGCAATGGACTGCCTGGCTTTTTCACTAATCCTCGATGGCCTCGAGTTCTCTATGCTCGAATCAAGTCGGGAGAGAGAGCTAACTACGATCAGTTGAACCACGATCCGCGTCTAGCCGTCGAGGGAACGAGAACTTCATTTCCAAGAAACCCTATCAGTTCGGCAGGAATAGATGATCTAACAGAAAAACGCTTCATTTTTCCGCTCGGTCCGCCGCTACTCTACTATCTTGGAACGTCGGCTGAGATTCCTTTTCGTAGGACGCAGAATAAGCGACCGAGCCCGCGGGAGGACAGCACCGCAGACCTAAATTGCTGGCTTCGTTCGTCCTGACCGATGGCTATCTCTCTCCAGCGTCCACCAGGCCGACATACGACGTCCAACGGCTAAAGCCAGTGGATGGACGGTCGAGGGAAGGAACGAGCGAACGAACGAACCAACCAACTATCCGACCAACCGAGACTTCGACCAGGACCTTGACTGAGCGTTCGTTGGCCCTTCTGTCTGCTTTCCTGCCAGGCTTGCTGTCGTCGACATCACCGGCCGACGTTGTCCCAAAGCCACAAAGGGCGTTCATAGACACACTTTTCAAGAAAGGGAAGGTTTTCCTATATGTAGTGCCTTCGAGGGCTGAGGCGTCCTCAATACGGGAAAAGGCCTCTGGCGTTCCATTCCGTGATGGCTGCTTCCACTGTTTGTCGTGGTCGCGGGAGTTATCGAGGGAGGAGACAACGACTGCACCGACATCTTAGCTCCTCCACTAACACCAAGCTAAGGGAGGGAAAAAGCAACGACACCGAGGAAGCTTTTGCTTCTCTGAGACTGAAGAAAAAACTTCCACAGAATCGTGCACATGTCAGACGACCCAGCAGGCAGCCAAACGGAATTCGGGATGACGGGGTCAAGGAGTACAAGCTCGGAGTCAGGGTCGAGAGCGGGAAACGCCATTAGCGACTGTCGCGTCGTCATCAAAACTTTCCGAAAGGCGCATCCTTTTGGTTTTTTTTTTGTTTTCCCCGGTTTGTTTTTGTTCTCCTGATACTCTCACCATGGGAAGATGCGGCCACAGCGTTCGTTGTTGTCCTTCTCGGAGCGATGATGGTGTGGGAAGAGCTATTCTCGGTTCCCTGCAATCTGAAAAAGTTCTGTTTCAGAGCCCCCTTATAGTCGGAAACTTGAGCAGAAGTCACGCCCACTCGCATCATGAACGCGGCTCCGATCCGGGTGACAGATAGGAATACCCCAGATAGACCGCGCGGGACTCAGTTTTTGAAGGGCTATTCGATTTATCTGGCTCGAATTGGAAAATCGTGATGTAGGAGAAGGCTTTTTTTTGCGGAGCCAGCACGTCGCGGGATGATGTTCAGCCCTAAATGGAGTGAAGCCGAGCGGAAGAAAGCGGGGATAAGCGAAAGGAGCCAAGCAGAAAAACGCCTATTCGCGATTTACTTCATCTTCCGATTCCCCCGTGTGAAAAAAAAACTCATTTCAACTAGTTTCCGCGATCGAATGAAAAGCCTGACTCCCCTGACAAGAGCGTGTCAATCGGATAACGGGAGGACCGATTATTTAATAAGCATCGACGCATCCGCCTCTTGCCGGGGACGCTCGTTCGAGCCGCAGCTTGCGGTTCATTGGGAATCAGAAGTGAGGATGAAGCCACGCGTCACACAGCGAACTCTGTTCCACCTTCTTCCCTCCGGTCATTTTGCTCGCCTGGCGGCGACCGAGGCGAAAACAGTACCGTGGCCGTACCGAGACCCGAGCAGAATTTCCCATAGAAATGGAACACGAGGGCAAACGAAGAGGGTAACGGGAAGAATTCACTCGGAATGGGCCGCCGAGGAGGCTCAGATGGCTTCGATGGGTCACGTCGTCTACGGCGTCCGATTCCATGCTTTGAGCACCTAGTGTTTTTTTTCGGCTGATTCCACTCGTGAGGAGTTCGGTATTCTCCTGCAGGCGGTCTTCTGCAATCAGAGAAGTTCTCGGGACTGATCCGCTCCCTCAAATCAATGCAGATGATAGAATCTACCCAGACGGGAATGATAGCATCACCGACGACTCAACCCAAGGGGCCGAGCTAGGTCGAGGTTGTTCTGCTCACTGGACCAAGAATCTCAGCCCGATTGAAAGTATCCTTGGCGACAGTCGGCGGTCAGACATGTTTAGAGCCCTCGTAAAGGCGTTCGAGTAGGATCCCCCGTATTTCTTCCACGTATAGGAGTTCCCTGGCAGCGACGTGGGACTGCTCATACATCTCTTCCGTCGTAATTACGCGTCTTATGCCGCATCTGAGGGCTCCGTGGGGCTCCACGTCCTCTCTGCGGAGCTTCCGGAGACGGCGAACGATGAAAATTTTCGCTCTCACCGAAGACAAAAGGTGGAGTCGAAGAATCTTCAGAATTCATATCAGTTTCCCAGCGGGATTCCATTCGAGGAGAGGGAATCTCGACAAATATCGTAGTGATGATCAATCGATCAGGCATTCCTCAAATCGTGGGGCTAAGCTCAGTGAGGGAAAACCCAGCTGGGAGACCTCGGGAAACGGCTCGGATCATGCTCTCGATACCCTATCTCTTATCGGATAGGCTCCGGTCGAGGCTGCGGCAGGCCGTCGCGGCGAGACGTCGACGATGTAGATAGCGGCGCGGCGTGGATGCGAAGGGCGCCCGTTCCACTAGTGGGCTCCTACCTCGAGGAGTGAGGCGACCGCCGTCGCGCACATGGGCGAGCAATTTCCGTTTGACGCCTCTTACATCCGGTTCGTTCGGGAGCTCTGTTCGCTCACAGTGCCTCAAGCGACTGGCTGAGCGGCAGGCGGCGATCGGTCGCTCTTGGCTCGGTGCTACCGGTCAGCCGCGACCGAATCGGCTGCCACGGCTGCCCGAACTCGCGACAGGCCATCGCGCGAACGGAACAGAGCTGAACACGTAAATCGAGTGCGGCCATCGTAAGAGTACGATGGATGTTTGCTCCGCGAGGCTGATGCCCTATGATTCCCGATAGCGACTCGACGTGCATTCATACATAGGTCGCAGTGACTTCCTTACATGCACGTCCCATCAAGCGATCAGGATTGCTGTTCTCGTCTGGAGTATTGGTCCTACATGTTTGGCTAGGTAAGGAATGACAAGGCACTCGTTCAGTCCTCGCAGCCGTTAATTTGCCAATAGGGAGGAATTCTTATGCCTCGCTCGAGCAGCCGTTTTCGGTCTGACAAGCCTCCATAACCCACGTTTATACGGAACGATCAGTCGGTCGCCCAACGGACACCATTTCTTGATCAAAGGAGCCAGGCGTTCGGCCAGCAGACCTCGGGAGCCCAGCGCGTCGGATAGCCATTCGTGGTGACGTCCTTCATCTGCTGCGACACGGATACAAGCGAGGACCTTCGCTTGATTCCAGCTCCGTGACCACCGGATGGATACCGAAAGACACACCGTAATCTCAAGCAACAGGATTTGTCCGGTCGCGTACGGTTACCTTGCGGGATCGTGACGAGTCTACCTCGTCGATCGCTCCCACGTCGCTTCTCTCATAATTAGCTGGTCAGGGAAATGAGAGGCTACCAATGACGGAACACGTTTCAGCAGTGGATTCTCTCTTCGAGAAGCCGTCGCGCCGAGCAGCAAAATATGAGCTTGGGAACCCGGTGCGAGCGTTCGTGCATATCTTGATTGATTGCTTGTCCCGGTATGGAGTGCTCCGATCCTCCTCCTCTTCCAGAAGCTCGTAATATTCTTCTCCCTGCGCTCGCTGTGGAAGAGGCCAATTCCGGGAGCTTTCGCAAGGGATCTCTGGGTCTTCTGCACGCCTGCGCCGTCGTCGATTGTCATGGATGTCCAGCGAGCCAGGCCGGCAAACAGCTGTCCGAGTTGATACTCGTTCGATTCACCTGTGACCAGGACGTTGATGTCAAGCATGACCCGGCATCCGAAGCTGGGTATTGCAAAAATTCCTTGGTAAACATACAACCTCTCGCTATCGAATGGTATTATCACTCGGATGAAAGTCAGCTGCTGGTGCTCGAACCTCCGAGGGACGACTGAATCTTGGAATCCCTATTATTTCCTCGGACGTGCCCTTACTGCAGAAGCGCGATCCACTCTCCGCAGCGACCTCGGCCCTCACATCTCCGGATGAGGCCAACTCGGTACGCAGACATGTTCCTTAGTGTCGCCACGCCTCAATCTGGCGAATTGCCAAGTGGCTGCTGATATCGATTGATCGACATGTTATTCTTCTCTTGCTGCAGCGCGGGTGATGGCAGTGTCGTTTCGATGTTATTTATTTTTTATACTGCTGCCCACATGCACAAAGCCGCACGTACACGAGCGCGGAACATCGTACGTTCGGAGTGTGCAGCTGCTTATCGCCAATGCTCGATGACCATAAAAGACCTCGGAGAAAGCTCGCCCGTACAAACCCTTACTCGGGAAGGCATATGTTTACGCCGGAAAAAAAACTCCCCCTCACTCGGCGAGCCGATGGTCGCTCCTATCTCTCTTATCCCGAGTTCCTCCTCGGAGCCCGAGTCACTATTCTGCGCCTTTCCTTATCCCGAACGCGAACATGGGTTTGGCGTTCGTTCAGCATACAAACCCCGATCCACACGCGAGGCTCGCCAGGTGCGACACTGCGTACTTCAAAACCGATCGAATTCGCGATCCCGGATCCCAGAGACATCCTAGCGATCGACGATCGCCGACTGTTGCGACTCCGAAGCTCCGGGATCCGAGTCTCGACGAAACTAAGAAGTTTCAAGTCCCACCCGGACGTGGCGGTATTTCGACCGAACGTGACTTGCCAACAGTTCTTGACGTATTTCGAAGCAGGATCGATGATGCTGCAGCGGGCTGTCTGCGCCTCGTTGCGGAGAGCAGCGGTGAATAGTCCTTGTGATCCTCGGAAAGATCCGCGACGGCGATCAACTCCTGGAAACATGAAAATCACAGCAAGAGGGGGTGTCGGGATCGTGGGGAGGAAAGAGATGTCCGCCTTCGAAAGTTCCATTAGGTGGATAGAATTCATATTTACATGTACGAGATCAATTCGTTTTCGCAACAAGAGTTTATTGGTGATTCGCCCTCCCCAACATTCTGGTAGGGGTCAGTATATACTTTTGTTCGAAAATTCACTGAGCACAGAATCTGGGCCATCCCCAGTTCTCGGTATTTCCGAGTCGCGTAAAAAGTGATTTTCATGCTTACAAACTCATCCACTCCTCGAAGGCCATGTTTCACTTCAACAAATCCTCCGATCAATCGCGAATAGCCGGCCAGATCCCAGCGCACGATCCGGACAGCATCATGTATAAATTACTCCATTGGAAATTCTATGGGGAAGTCCGCCCTCCGATGGACTTCTCAAACTTCTTCTCATTCAATAAAGTTCCTTGAACCGTTCCATCAGCGTCACGGTACAAAGGGCAATCGGGAACGAATGTGCATCGATTGAGATTCGTACGGCCAGCGGCCTGTGGACTTGGTAGGATCATGCCTGCCTGGCCTTGAAATAGAAATCCGTCCCGAACCGGTTGAGATCTTCGATGACTCGATATCGGAACGACGGGAACAAAATCGACTAGATTTGGCATGAGCGCTACTGAGGAGATGTCTCAATAGGAAAATATCTGCGTCTCCTTGGACGCTCGCTCGTCAACGCACCATGAAGTATTTGCCTGCCCCTTTGGCCGTCCTTCCCGATCCGAATTATACCGCACCGCACAAACGAGCGCCGGACAGATTGCCCAACAGCACGCGCGCAGTCAACGACGAGGTATTGGGCGAGAGAGGCAAAAAACGACCGCGGAATCCCGCGCTCCACGAACGAATGAAACTGTCAGAGCTTGACGGCTGATTAACGGATGTATAATGAAGTTTCAGTCGAGGAACGAGCGCACCGGAGTCTCTCGTACGACGAAGGCCGCGCCCAAGTGAAACAACGAGAGGAACTCATCGCGGCGGAAGGGCGAGCCTGAAGGAACTCGGTTGCGTCTCTCCATGACGGAAAGGAATTTTCTCACTCAGAAACCTTTAGAATCGAGCATTTATCCGTCGCATGAAGAGTTGACAGCGAGGGCTTCAACTTCCGGCACGTCTCAGTCCGCTCTCCCCTATCGGTACAGCGACTGGGCGGCAACGCAGGAATTTATCCTTCCCCGCTCGCTCGCCCGGTCGCCATCTATCATTTCGGGAAGCTTCGAGGTCGCGAGAGTTCGTTCAGGATTACGCCCTTACACCGCTGCCGGGAGAATTTTACTCGAAATTCCGTGGGGGGTCGTTGCGTCTCCTCGTCCGTCGTGCGTCACCTTATTCTTCTTCTTCCAGCAGGAGAGACACAGCTGTAGAGGGATCTCCGGCGAGGTCTGCGGCGTGAACGACCGATGCGCCAGTGGAGCTCCATTTGTTTTACAGAAACAAAAATCAAAGAGAGACATTATGTATCCAGGCGATCGATTCGGGCTTTCTTCGAGTCATCGTGGCATCATTCGAAGTCGATACGAGATCTTCATCGAGTTGTTTACAGTGAGTAGGTTCCCGCCTGCCAGCCCAGTCTCCTCCACCGATATCTAAGCCCTGAAGAGAGCTATCACAAAATAGGAAGATGGTCCCCAATAATGGGTGACCAGTCTTTCTCTTCGATTCTCCCCTCCTTCTTCTCTCTTGTCCTCCTTCGTTCCTGTCTTCTTTCTTCATTTACAAAGTGTATAAACATTGAATGCACAAGTATGCAACAGACATCTCCGCAATGTGTAGACTACCAACTAGGTCTGTACAAATAGTAGTTCGTCGCTCGAGGCCTTCTCATAGAAACTTGTAGGCCGGTTCCCGACTCTGCTCTTCTTCGGGCTTCCACGTTCGAGGCGTGCAGACTTCTGGACCTGCCCACCAAGCGTGGATGTCGGGATAAACCTTCCGCGGGATGTCGTCATGCAGCATTGCACATAGTCTACAGAAGAAATACGTGTTAATCATTTCGCCTCTCCGACGACTCCGTAGATAGCTTTCCCAAAGCGATCGGTTGGCGGAGACTTTTTTGAGAAACTCAGCGAGTTCCTTGGTGGATCGGAAATCGTCGACGTGGATGAATGAATTTGTCGGGGACGAGCGCGCGTATTCGCTCTTACGGGCGCCCATCACGATCGGCACGATGCTGTGGTTGAGGCCGTTGACGAAAAACTTCTCGGTGATATAGTCTTTGCAGTTCGAGTTCTCGAACGCCAGGTAGAACTTGTAGGTGCTGTCGAGCATTTCGAAACAATTTCGATTGTAGCGGGGACATTTCTTCTGACTACACGCGCCGAAAACATCGACGTCGATGTAGGCCCCCAATTTACGCGCAAACTGCAGACGTCCGTTGCGCGCGTTGCAGTTGGATACGAACCACGCGACATTCTTCGTCCTCCTCTCAAAATTCGTCGCCGTCGCGCCGGCGGCGCCGTCCTCCTCCTCTAGTGGGGGGTCCTCCGTGACGTCCGGGAACGGGACCCATTTCTCGTAGGGGGCCACGATGTCGCTGTCGTGTCGGTATGTTGCCGTCCAGTTGAACACTGGGCCTAGGTCCCGGAATCCCGGCGTGTGCATGGGGCACTCCAGCAAATAGAGGATATACACTTGGTCGGGTCGTCGCTTACCAGGTGGGGCCAGGTACCTGTCGAACGGGGAAGAAAAATTCAGCACCGTAAAAACAATCAGTCATAATCTGAGCAGCGGAGAGCCAACGCCCGCGGAGTGAAACGTCATTAGCGTCGGAATTCCGGGACAAGAGAGGCCAAATGCCTCCGCGGAAGCGGTTCGGAATTTTCGGCCCCACGGACCCCAAAAAGGGGCGATTCCATCAGCTCTTAATACCGCTCTCGGAGAGGGAGGACGTGGGGCTGAGGAGAAATCCTCTTAATTACGCTGCCGCGGACGTTCCGCGCTCGTGTCCGAGAACGTCCTCGGACAAGAGCGCGATAATACGATGCGGACGGATCGTACCGACCTGTCTTTGAAAATGAGGGCGTCCGCCTGCTCGTGGTCATTTGTGATCGAGCATCTGTTCACGGGACAGTTGTCCCGGAGAAAAACGTCCTGTCCCAGAGGAATCGAGCCCCAAGCGGCTTGTTTCAGGTAGATTTTTTCAACGGTCCCGTCGTGTTCAGAGGCATGAACATCAACTGCTCGACGATTCGATCGCTGTCCGGATCTTCATGAGGCCACAAGTTTCCTGGAATAAAGACTCGTTTAGTCCCTCTTGTTCCGTATTCAAAACTTCCGGCGGACGAACGGCATGGAAGAGTCGAGTGGTGTCGTTTCCATCACAGCGGAACTCTGCTAGGTCAGTCCTCGGATATCCGTCCGAGCTGAGCGTCTCGACCCTGGACGTGACACGCACAGTCGTGGAGAGAAAGTGCACCGTCCCTGCGACCGGCGGGGAACTTATCGTCCGCGCCGAGGGACGACCGGAAGAATGAGAATTCGTTTTGAACAGATGATCCCTGCCGAATGGTTACGGATTGCCCGACCTGCGCCGAGCTCGGGGAAGACTGCGACGTCGGACCTGATATCAGACTTGACAGAGTCACGGCACATTAGACACATCCGACCGAGAACCTAAATGGGAGCTCGACCGGCCCACGACGATGGTCGTCGCGCGCACGAACGAGAAAATGTTCCTTTGAGAAATGCGATGAGAAATCCCTCCGTTGGACTCTGTCCTAGAGGGGAGATAGATACCATCTACCCGGCGGAACTTCTCTCGCTCACGCGAGCGTGACCGGCCGAGCGTGTTGCCATGCAAGTCAGGTTCTTCTGACTGTCGACGACGAACTCTACTTCTCGGCCGTTGCGCTCCCCTCATACCAAGAGGCGAAACAACAGTGTCCATGCTCGAAGTCATGGTCGCAACGTGCTCTCACGCGAGAAACTTTTCGGGGAAGAATCTCAGAGCATCCCGGCGAATCGTTGTTTCATTGTCTGCTCCATCCTACTCGATGACTTCTCCCCTTCGACACAGACCGATCGTGGTTTCCGCCGCACGGTGTTGCTCTCCGATCGATCGAATCAAGTGCACCCTTTCGACGAGCTCCAATCACAACCTCAGCGCACGCTGTCGCGGCCTCCGAAGGTAGACCAGGCGAGCGATTACGCATTCCTATTAGGACAACGACATCGATCGTTATCGCGCGATCAGATCGAGTCCCTGATTTGCACATTTTCGGCAACTCTTTTCGATTCTTAGAGAAGTTCTTTTCCGCGAGTAACCGGGCGGGTTTCGTTCCCTCCACAGACACCTGGGAACATGAGGTTTCGTACTCCGGCCGAGACTCGATAAATGCAAATATCTGAAGACGCTCCCAGCGACCTCAATAATCCTGGCAGTATCTCGAGAAGGACGAGAAATGGATGTGCGTCGACGCTATTATCATTTTATATTATCTCCGATATGTTGGAGCGAGAAGAGTCTCAGCTCACGCTCCACCGCATGATTCTCGTAAGCACGCACTCCCGGACGGCGGACTCGAGCTTTTGGAGCAGCTGTGCTGGCAGTGGAGCTGACGAACGATACCATTTGCCCGCTCGGGAAACTTTCCCGAGTCCTCCCGTGATTCTCCTATGATATTTCCCAAAGCCAGTGGTGCAGGTACGCCGAGTGTGGAGGCTCTCTCACGTGAGATTGGCAACGAAAGAGTGCTCGAAGGATATTTGCGAGTAGAACTATAAAAGCCTAAAAGCGGCCGACCAATAAAAGTAAAAGAGCTCAACTCGCTCCAACTCGCAGGTCGCTCAGTGTCGAGGCTCCGACCGAGCGACACAGGAAGTACAGTCTCTGAGCTTGCGGATGTCTTTTGCATTCGCATGGGGCGATTTTTCATTGCGACCATGATCAGTCGTCGAGCCGACTAGCGAGCGGAGAGCTTCTTCTTCCTCCATGACGGAGACAGCTGCCCAACTCCTCCGGCGGTCTGCTCACTGAGAACCCACGCTCCGATGGGTCCAAGGGAAGCACTACGGAGTCTCTGTCTTGAGCAACGTCGGGACCGCTTCTCGGAAGTCCACCACTTCATCCTCGGAGCCGCTATTCCAGGTTGAAACTTGGATTCCATCCAATGGCGGTGAAATTCCGTAACAACGAACACCATCAGCAGAGAATTCCATCGAAACCAACGAGAAACGCAGTTCAGATCGGCTAGAGCCCCGCGGGGTGTACCGTCGCAAAACCTCGCAGAACGCCGAATGAAGCATATGACAGACGATCTCCATCACTAGGAAGTATCTTCGAACGAAAGACGAGCGTCAACCAATTTACTCAAAACTGTTGAGTCAACAGTGCATCCGAAAAGGAAGATGTCCCCATGGGAACGAAAACGCGACACCGAACTAGCGAATTCCTGGAAAATACGCGCCGAAGGATGTCATTATGAGCACCATCAAATAACATTGTGGCGAAAGTACGTCGAGACGTGCCTGGTTTGCCTTGTGCTCCACGTCACGATTCCATTACGAGCATTGAGCTGGGACAATTTAGTGACCCTCGCTCATCTCGGGAAAGCGATCCTCCTCTTTGTTCTTGCTTTGATTCTTGTTCCCAGAAGATTTCCATCTGTTTGTTACGAGCGGTCCGAAAGCACTGAAAGCATCATGACAGATGCTGCTGCTACGGGAAACAGCGTCCTGGATTCGCCAAGAAAACGGGACGGTCGGAGTGTACCGAAGGATGGGAACAAAGGGGGAACAACTCAGTTCGCTGCTGTGTGAAGTCGTACATTATGCAAAAGACGTTCTTGCCTTCCATTCTGCGACGACGACTACGGCGACGCCGCCGCCCACCGACTCGGCTCTCGCTCCGACAAGGTTGTGCCGGATCACAGGAAAACTCGGATCTGGAGATCTTCCGGGCTTTTGTTATCATCCGGTGCCTCCGAGGATTCGGCGGCCGTAACGGCCGTGAGTGATTGTTCACCGTCCGCTCCTCGTCCAGAGCTGCAGTCGCCGAATTGAGCACCCGGCACGATACAACTCGTTCCCTTTCTCTAGCTCCTCCTGGTCCGATTTCTTTTCCTCGCGAGCGGATCTCGACACCGAGCCCCGGCTCGGCCCCCGTCGGCCGTGCCGCTCCGGAGCAGACATGTGACCGATCAGACGAGTGACTGTTCTTTCCAATCCTCGGACTCGGGTACGGTACAAACGTTTCGAAGCGTTCCGTCAGCTATCACACTTTGGATTGCTATTAGAACCTGGATGGGGAAGCTCGCGGTCGTAGCGTAACGACTTCGCAGCCTGTATCCCGTATCTTCTATCGTCCTTTTGAATAAATCGACCCTTTCAGATTCGGAGCGCTCCGGCCCCTCGGCTATCGGTCTTGAGGTGTGAATAATCGTGAGAGTTTCACGATCGGAGGCTTCCGGGTCCGCGAGTAGTAAATGTTGCAAGAGTTCCCTAATTGATCGATTGCGTCCCGATTGATAGAGATCGAGCCGGAGTCCAGTTCCATCGTTCGCGACATCGGCTTGCGAGTATTCACTGACTTTCGATGAATCAAGCACAGGCTCCGCAGAACTCTGACGCGATGTGTGCATATGTTCTGCCTAGATTTTATCAACGAAGCGATTTCCGGATCGGTCCGAGACGGAAAATGGCTTCCTTCCTGCGCCAAGTTTCCTGCTCCGGAAGGGTCAGACTCCATCGAAGGTCCGATTCTCACGGAGAACGCCAGAGGAACTCATACGCAGCCGTGTGGAAGGCAAATACCCTCATCTTCGCTCAGATAGTCTCTGAGAGGCAGAACATTGAACCGTTCGAGCATCCCGGCGTTTCCCTCAGAGTTTCGCCTCCCATCTCTTTACGACGATGCGTCTTAATTCCCTCAGCCGTTCTCGGGGAGCAGGAGCAACTTCCGATTTCATTTGCGACTCCTTCCCGACGGCGCCGCATCACTCGCATCCAACTCGAAGCTCGGTACGATCGCTGAGCGAATCTCGGGGACAACTCCTCCGGAATGCCATGAACCATCCCGAGGCGAGAGGAGCAACACGCAGGCAATAACAAACAGCTCATTGCGATCACTGTATCGCCCCTCTGCGAGATCTCGATCCTAGGGGAATTCTCATGCACGACGTTGCTCTCTCCGACCGCTCCGGTTCCTCTCCCCGACGTTTCTCTTCGAGGAGAACGCATCTCATCGTTGAGTTCAGCACTTTCATGCGCTTGTCTCAGACTCGGAGAGCTGCACCGCGCCGAGAATTCCCCCTTCCGGCGACACCGACGCCAGCGCAAACAATGAGCCGCACCGCGCGTCACAAGGCCCTCCTTTGAGCTCCACACCGTCCATGTCGAAAGGGAGAAAGCGACGGTGTCATGTCGCCATAAGGGTTATTCTTCCGCGTCAAGAAAGATTCTGAACGCGGTCTCGGATGAGCGAACTGCCCGCAAAGAGGTTCCCTCGGAGGGAGCGACTGTCCCGAGCTCGCGGACCAGCTTCCTTCGCTCCGTGGGACCAGGTCTCCTCAAGGAAAGAAGCGTGTAGCATACGTTTATTTACGAACGTACACAGAGGCGGGTCGGAGATCAAGGAACTACCCGCTGTGATCTCGCGGAAATCCACCAAGTCTCTGGCTTCAATCTCGTTCCGAATAGCTTTCAAGTATTGCAACGGTTGCTCGGAGTATATGATGAAGTCGCGGGTATAAAGGCTCGCACGCGGCCGACCATGGCAGGAAAGAAGTCCTCCTTCGAAAGTAATGTGATTGAGCGGCGCAAAAGCGAAATGGATTGACGGATGAAAGTACGTACAGTCGGGTCCGACATGAGCAATGTAAGGGTCGCTCTGATGGTAAGGATAGGGAACGAAAGGAAAAAATATGACCAATTGCCCGGAGGGAACTTCTTCAATGACGAAGCCGCGAGGAACATCCGATTGAGCCCGAATCGGACGGTGGTCAGTCTGATTGCTTACTGAGTGAGACCCAGGCAAGCCGCCATTCGGATGCTTCAGTTTCCCTCTCAGGAAGTCGCACGGAGCACTTCCGGGACGGCGACGGTCTCCTTGAATGGGAATGAATATCCATCCAAGTCCTTGCAGCGTAAGAGGTTTCCCTCGCAAAGAACAGGTAGGTACTCAATGTTGACATGGCTGCCGAAGTCGGGCTAACAATGAGCCGGCATGAGAAACCTCTTTTCATAGAAGATCAAGATCTCTCCTGCGGTGAGCCCAGGCGCGTTTCTCGTTTCTCCTATATGTGACACAGGTAATACCCCGGCTTGGAGACGGTTGCGTCGCATTTCTGCCCAACGTGTGGAATAGTCAACGAGACGGGTCTTTATTTGAGGCACCCGAGCCCGGACACTCGGAGGGACTCCGCTAACCGCAGCGCTTCCTGAGCCGCTCCGAGCGGACGCATGAACGGACGGCCGCTCGGAGCTATCGCGTTGCCGTCCTCAAGCAATCTATCAAGTCCCGACTCGTATTTGGCCAAATGAGCACCACTAAGTGGCTGGAGAAGACGCAGCGATTCATCCACGGAGCTTCACAACGCATGTAATGGAGAGCCAGAACAATCAGCCCTGCCAGGTCTGGTGGAGGAACGTTTCCGCAGTTCGATCGTGCCGCCGCCACGTTAGTCAGTCAGCCGAGCGGCTAACCGACCGACCCACCAGCGAACCGCCCTCAATGGAGCGAACAAGCGCTTGCGGACCGAGCAAATGATAAACTCCCATCTTCCCCTGAGAGAAGCGCTTCCTTTCTTCCACTGCGGAGGACAGCATCTCCCTTTTCATGTTTCTGTCCTCGAGACGAACCCGGGAGGATTTCGCGCCCTCCGCGCCAGAACCTCCAGCTGGCAGGACTCGGCAGATGCTCTTCCGTCGATTTTCTAGAATCAGCGACCTTCTGAATTCCAATCACAGAATGAGCGGGAATTGATTTTAAAGATTCGAGTCTTGATAACATCTGGGAAACAGGCGGAGGGCTGCCCCCTTCCTTTCTGACAATGCTAAGAGATCTCTCTAGCTCCCGAGGATTTTCCAACAGTAACTATTATCGTAGCCAATCATCGAAAGAGGAGAAGACCGTATTTCTGAATTGACCTCAAGATGAATCTTATTTCCCGAGATTTCCAATATCCCGTAGAAAGCTCACCACCTCCCAGCCTCCATCGTTTCTGCTCGTTCGGTCTACGTTCCGTGAAAGGCCCGCTGGCCCGGAGCAGAATACACAACCCCTTGTTCGGAGAATGTCGATTTGCGGATAACGGGCATGGATCGGGAAATCGCAAAAGTTCCGAACAGCGGAAGCTTGTTCGCCCACATCCGGCATTCGATCATACACAGAGCCACTGCGTTACGCACGGAACTTCGGTGCTCTCGGGTCCGCATTTCGAGGATTGGGCCAGTCTCGGGAGGGAGAAAAGCTCCTAGGTCAAAAGCTTGGAATGTTTCCCACTTACCTCTTTCGCCCGGCAAGGGACGCTTCACCCCATTGTGAAAGAACCAAGGCCTTTCTGCGATTTCCTTCGAGTTCGGCTGCTTGTGGTTCTGTTCCTTGGTGTGATCCCGTTCCTCGTTCGACTTCGGGAGACCTGAGCGGGCTTTCGAGAGCGGACTCGATGGAGAAACTTCCTGCTGTTGTTCTGGCTTCACATCGAGCGGAACGGGAGGCTCCACCAGGTTCGCGTGGAACGTCGGGACCACGAAGTACAGGTACGCACCACAGAACAGTAGCGAAGTCACCAGCAGCACCCGACGTAACTTTTTGAAAGTCAGCATCTTTGCCGGCTTCGCCTGAAATAAAATTCCGTTCAGGAACGCTGCGCATGACCGCGTCGATGAACCCTGCCATCGGACACCTTCAATCGTATACCATTACGGAGACGGGAGTGAACATGACGCCGAGCAAGCGTGAGCCGGAGGAGCCGCCCATCCCAGCGCGGCCTAACTCCGAGGCAAGAATCCCCTTGAGGGCTTATGCTATGCAATAGTTCCCGCAAGATTCCAGGGGGTCTCCCGGGAGTTTCCGCAAAGGTTTCAGCTGAGATTCCCATGCCGGCTCCACCGCTGTGACTGCCGGGCTGCTCCTCGTCAGGGATTTCGTCAGAGCCGTCCACCAGCAACATTTCCGGGGAATTTGATTCGCGCTCCGACTCCGCATGGAGACTATATGGAATCCGTCGACGGGAGAAATATTGGGTGCTGTCCGGGACTGTGACGCTCCACCAAGCCCAGAAACGTAGGTATGTATAATCATATGAACAAGACAAATCGAACATGCTTGATGCTTTCAGAGTGTCAAATTCGTCAATGCTGCCTCAAAACCGAAGTCTTTCAAGCTCAGTCGACAGCTGAGGATGACGCAGTGGGCCAGATCAATGCAAGATCACCTAAGCACCAATCCAACCATGGGTAAAGGATTTGTCATTGGCTTGGGCGTCTACCGAAGCCTTGGCGATTTATACAAGCTCACCTAGAGCTCCTGCTGCCATGCCGTCTGGAACTCTATAATGTCCGCTCTGTTCAAGCGGCAAGTCTGATTCTCAGATTCCCCCCATGCAGAGAAAGTGAGAATCTGCCAAAGTGGAGATACGGTGGGGCATTTCGAAGCGGCAGGCCCCGAAGAAAAAACTCTGACTGATGCTAGGATGGGGCCGGATCCTCAGGACCGAAGGGAATTCCCGATTTGGACAAGCTGAGCTCCGGGCGCTCATGGGTCCGAGAGTTTTGGTTCCGAATGCGGACCACCGATATCTGGCAAAGTTGTCCGCCAGACAATGGGGAAAGCCTGCCTTTCTACGCGCCTCCGAGCCTGATCGCGTCCCGCATCACCTTCCAGCCCCGTCGATATCGTACAGACGAAACTTCATTGTGTGGAACCGTGGCGTGACAAGCTTACAAGGCGACTGTGACAGAAATCCAAAGCGTCGACCTACATCACGACGGTGTTAATGGCTAACAACTGAATCCGCGAGCTGCTGAGGGATACTTCTCCACCATGAAGGCAAACGCTTCCAAAGTTCGATTCCGAGCATTCTCAGCTGAGCGTCGGGTAGCGCTGAGTCTGACCGGGACGGCAGAGAGGACTTCTAATGTTGCTTGTACGCCTCCGCAGAATTCGGATGATTATCGAGCTTCGGTCAGATAGCGGGCTCTACGATTCAGACCCACAGAATTGACGCAGGGTGTCGTTCGACTGTGCGCGGAAGACAGAAATCCATAAACTACGGAATCAGATGTCGATTTAATGTGATCATCGAGCCCCCTCAGATCACTGAAACTCAGCGCGACTTCAGCGCGACTCCGAGCCGCCTTACACCGACGTTTCGGAATAACCCAGGTACGGCCGCTGCCGCGTCACCGGAGTCCGAATTCTCGTGCGGATTGGTGGGCCATCGTTCGGACTGATCCGAACAGATTTCTATGATTGACGTCCAACGTGAACTGGATTGCTATTCTGCTCTGGACGTCAGGTATGATGCACGAGTGAGCTCGGCCGGACAAATGGAGACAATTTACGCGTATCCCGTAGGCCGACACAATGGAACGTTCGAAACAAAAGCCTCGTTAAATCAGACAGTCGAGCTCCCTGAAGTTTGAGCCGGATGAAAGTCTCCGACAGCCCTTATAGTCAAGCATGCATGACAAAGTCGCCAGGGAACCGCTGAATTTGGATAATCATCCAAGTCAAGATATGATTGTCGCCTATTGGAATGCGACGGATTTCCTGGCCCATATATGCTCGGATTGCAGTTCAGCCAAGCGTCGGTTCGATTCGGGATCACCCCGATTCTGGTCGGATCCAGCCACTTCCCCTTTCGGTCACTCGATCAGTCTCCATGAAGCAATCGATGGCAAGAAGACGTCGAATCGACAGCGATCAGTCGCCGGAGAACTCCTGTGGTTCACAGGAGCAAGCGACAGCTCTCTTGATTAAAGTCAATTGAAGAGACGCCACAGACGGGCGGTCGGACTGACGTCGACGGAGTGACTGACTAATCGCTTCCCAAGCTAGTGGGCCGTCTACGCGAACCGCCGCGCTGCATACCCAAAGCGACAGACTGAGTCCGCGAGATCGTTTGTTGACATTCCGGCGAACAATACTCCTCAGTTTCCGAAGAATCGCGACGCAAGCACGAGGTTAGATTCGATATCCGTATCGGATTACTTCGGAAGCGTTCAAGGCTTTCGAAAACATTCTGGCAGAGCTCGGAATCGTCCTTCCGACTGCGAGAAAGGATCCGGCCTCTGGATTATAGAGAACATCGGTGGAATGAATACTTCACTTTTTTTTCAGATCCACAGGCAGAAGAAGAGCCCAGTGAGACTCGAAAATCGCAGCCAAGCAAAGAACTGAACTTATGCTGGTCTGTCATCTTACCGAGGCGATGATCTCCCTGGAGAAAACATCACTGCAGTCCCGGATGATTTCCGAAACGGCCCGAGTAAATATCCGAATCCATCATCGATCTGAACAGAGTCGACACTTTACGCATAACTGCGCGTAGCATAATAACTCTCGTAGTTCAGCTAGACCCATGTGGAGAGGGTTCGAATAGGAGAGATCTCCACTATGCGTGACACGCCACGTCAGGATGCCGAGTGATGATTCGGAAAGATGTACCACACTTGACAGACTCAATTCGGAGTCTTCCTCAAAGGCCACGCTCTGCTTAGACAGAAAAATGTGGCTTTCGAGTTTCTGCGACCCGGAACGTGGAGCCCTTCGATCTCAAATTCACGTGCGGTTTTTGGAATAGCGAGAGTAATCAGTAATTATAAGGAGACCTCGTGATAGACTCTTGGGAATAGTCCCTATTTCGAGCACTCGAACGAAGAGCTCGCTCGGTGGCCGAACCGCCGCGTCGCTCAGATCCGAAACTTCGACAGGAAGATCGTATCGCTCGGCAACGCATGGCGTGACAATAGGTCCGAGACAGCGTACCGGATAGCAGTACAAATGAGTTCAACGATTTTCGATTTGAATCAGCTGAGGATCCACATCCGGTCCAATATCCTCGATGGCCGGTCCAATCAATGGCTTGACCGTTGAGTCCGGCCGCAGCTCCGGCGGTATTTTCGCCGCCACGAACATCATTGACAGCTTTCTAGCGCTCCGAATGAGGAGTTTCCGGTGCAAACGCGTCGATAAGCCAATGCGACAGGCGAGATCGACGCTATTGTCGCTCCGAAAGCTATTACACAATGGATACATATCTGTCAATTTCGGATTGCGTCTGCTATTAGGGATCCAGACCGAGACGAGTTCGGAATTCACGGTGAGAGCTTCGTCATTTTCCGCGGGCGACACACGGGTCTGATGGGAAAGCGCCAGAAGATCATTTTGGCCCTATCGCGGATCCCGAGAGCGAACACCATGGAACAGGTGTATCACCCGCGTAAATGGCTGATTCTGAGCCACGTGACCCGAGCCTCCTGATCTCACTCTCCTTGGGCCGACTTACATTGCTCCACCGATGAAGCACTACAGTCCTGAGCAGGTTCCTAGGGAATTTCTTCGTCGAAACTGGAATCCATTTGTTGGCAGCTATCAGCGTTCCATATCAGCTGCGAGGTTTTCACAGGAGTGAGCGTTGTCTGCTCAGGACGACAACACATCAACCGCGGTCGGGAGAGGGTCAGGACGAAGGAGGGAAGAGGGGAGGAAGGAAGGACTACAATCCTCCCGAGGTTCGAATCCGGGGCGCGAGCATGCGCTCTCCTGAATCACTCGCGAAACGAATGCTTCCTCGCTGTACTCCCTTTTCGTGGACGGCTTTTTCCAGGAATGGTTTCTCCCTATCCGACGCGAAGTTCTCGTCTCTATCTGACCCATGCGACCTTCCTATAATCCCTCGGGATCAAGCCCGGGAGGAGGCGCCGCAACTTCGGCGGCCGCTTAGTTCAGAGCGATGGCTGAAGACCTTGATACGTTTTGATGCGTTATCCGACCTTTGAGTGTCTGTGCGACGATTCCAATCGAAGTATGGATTCCCCATCTGTTCGGGAGGCTCGGGTTCGGCTTCGCGTCATCGGCTGCGGAATTCCGCGTGCTGCTGACTTTCGCCAGTTTGTTAGACAGGTGGACGGGCGGAATATCTAGGTTCCGGTATATCAGCTCCACGACTCGTCTCGCGGGCATTCACTTACGCGAGAAGCCCTGACTGAAGCGGTGTAATACATATGTAGTCGCTTGCTGTAATCGTCCGAGAGGGGAAATTTCGTCAACAACAAGTTCCGCGAGGTCGAGGCATTGTCATTTGAAAAGATTTAGTCTGCTGCGGGATAGACTTTCTGGCCGGGAGTATTCTAACGATGCATCCCCAAGGTTGGGATCATGCACGAGGCCCCGTTCAAGATCGTGGCCTTGGAAGAACAACAGGCACCGTTTCGGATGGCCTGTGCTCCGTATCGAAGACGACGATCGGAGGACCGTGGCACTCACCTAGGTGATGAGCGCAGATGCGAGCGGCTGCTGCTGTCTTCTGCTGCGCCAGGCACGTTGCGTTTACATCTAGTCCTCCTGACAGGAGAAGATAATTGTGGCTCCGATTTTTCTTCAAATCTCTATGCGCTGCCCTTGTCGATGACTTCTCTTGCTGGGCATGACCAGATTTTATTGTTATCACCTCCGGAACGCAGTCAGAAGAGCTGCTCTCGATTTTCGGCCGAAAGCGTTGTAACTACAGCTTCCACAGAACCTCATCCTCCGCTCCTTCTGGCCTTATCTTGTCGGTCTGAGAGGCAGAAAAGTCTTCACTGCGAGAATACAGAGAGACAGGCTCTGAGCTGCTCTCAAATGCAATATGGAATTCACTCAAGATCATGCTGCTGGTTTTTTCTCGAGTCTGTGACTCTCGCAGCGGGACCGGTTCAGAGACTTAGATCTTCGAGGCTCTTCGTGTTGGAGGACCTCGATGGATTCTCAAGAGGTATTTGAGGCGGAGGAGGCTTCACACTTGACAGACTGATTTTCATCGGGAAGCCTGTCGATCGCCCGACATCTACGTGCCGTCCTCGATTCTGATGGCGCCATCGCTGCCGGAAAGCGTAAAGTGGAGCCTTTTCCCAGTCGTCTCCGGGAAGTGTTATCGGAAAGCGGCTGGCAGACAAACCCGAAGAATTCCCGAAGATTTCTGACTGTATACTTGGTGCAGTCATCCATTGCCGGGAATCCGATCTGGTAGTTCTCACGAGGTTCGAATCTATCTCAGGGGGTCATTTCGGGGGTCATGAGCCCTCCTCAGAAGGTAGCTTCGAAGAGCTCAGCGCTTCGGGAAAGCTTTGATCCTGTTCCTCCACCGGAAGTAACCCCCAAGTCATACCTAGTCCTCCTCTGAGCCGTGTTGATCAGTCCAGAAGGAAATCCGAAAAGCGTCGAACGAGGAGTTTAATGACGGGAGGAATCGAGCAGGATTCACTAGGGAACTCGTTAACCGTCCGGGAATCCCAGGACCACCCGTAAGCAGCGGTCAGACAAATTACCGGGGACGAAGGCTCGAGGCAACTCTTGTCGTCCTTGCACTCGCTAAATTGGGGTCAACGATGCTGCCGAGATCCGTCGTGCATTCCAAATCGATTTCAGCCCTCATGCCCTGCTGTCGATGAAACATCGAATGCCAATCTGTGATTCCCGCGTCAAATCATCCCTCTCCATACTAGAAACGCTCATTCACATCGCTCAATCTGTAAGGTGCAATTGAATGCGGGATAAACTTAGGTGCCTGGATGCAGAGCTGCGACTAGACAGCGGTGGTCTTCTCCGTCGGTTTCCCTCGGGTTCCCATTTTGCGGGTGGTGGAATCTGAGAATGGATCAGGGATGAGGAGCTTCGGGGGTTCCACCCGGAACGAGGCTACGAAATCATCACCTCCATCGATCGGAAGGATCCGATATGGGAGACAGATTTTTGCCGGGACCCACAATCAGGGAAGCTGGATGTCCGCAGTGGTTCACACCGAGTAAATCGGATGAGACTCTTGATGAGATTCAGAGACCGCGCTCCCCAAGTTCTGTGCACCGAGATGACCTGTGCCCGATTCAATCATTTGGGGAATGATTTCACGCAGAGCGATTCTTGGAGAGGATGGATATCATCCAAATGATCATACCGTGTCCTCCGACTCTCAAGTGGTACCTTCCTCGAAGAGGGAGCAACGATCGCAGCTGACTCGAGCGCGGCAAGCTCCTATGCGAGATCGGGTTCTTCGCACACCGACAAGGAGGGTTAGGACCATGACGTTCTTCCCTATCGACCGTAGCGGACTTATACCAAGCGTTTGGAATGGTCGGTCTTCGGACTCGAAGACGCGGCTCCTGATTCTCCTCGTCCCCGGAATCCATGGAGCAGCGGCTCAAAGCGGTCGAGGCCCCGATTTTCGCGAGCTACTAGGCACGGAACCAACTAAGGGAGCTCAAGCACCTTCAGCTGCCGGAGCCACACCTGGCTTTTGACACGGATGAGGATTCGAGCATCTGTCAGATGTATTTTTTCATTATAATTCTATGGTAGGGAAGAGAATGCTTGGGATCGTCACTTATAAAAGAGTTCGTCGAGACGGAGGCCGTCACGGAGGGACTGCTGGATTATTTGTGCGTTGCTTCACTGGACTTCCAGAGAGATCCGTTGTCGAAGGAGCCCTACCGACCTATTTTCCCCGTGGGAGATTTGATGAAGTCGCCAATCTCTTTAGAAAACAGGAAGGCCTCTCTAGCCCACACACCGAAGGTCTTTATGACGAAAGGGTGGGCGACATATGTTTTCGTCAGCAAGGCCAGTGTACCTCGGCTCAGACAAGGATTTGAGTATTCAAGTGACATCTCTTTCGGGTCGTCTTGTTTCGCTCTGTGAGAGTGATCTCCGATCACATACTTTGGACAATCTTCGATTCGAACTCGAATGATAGTTAGGCGAGCTCCGGAAAAATAGGATCCAGGATCTCGAGGATATCGCAAGGGCTTCCAGATCGGATTGACATGCTCCCCGATGGGATTGGTGATCATTGCGTAAATATAGGTGAATCGTTTAAGGATAGAACGCTCCCCAGAGATCCGCGAGCCGACTCCGGAGCTCATCTACTCGAGATTTGTCGAAATGGTCTCGGAAAGAAATAGCCGAAAGGGAGAGCAGCAAGTTAATGGAAATAAACAGTCGCGAAATCGCTCATTCTCTTCTCATCATTTGCGTGAACATCATGAGCCGCGGCTTGGACTTCTCCTTCGGGGTAAACGCTCATACGCGGGATAATTGCTCGCGACGAGGAATCATGATAGCGCGAAACCCAGCCTCAGGATCCTCGCGCGCAAGCAAATGAAGAGATGTCAGATATCAGTAATCATATTGCATCCAGTGCTCCGATTATAGTATACCGGTTCACAGAACTCCACGAAGGAATGATTGGCGAGCTCGAGCGCAATCTCAACTGCAGGATCATTTACGCCGGTGGGTTTCTCTGGATTCTGGATCCTCGCTCCTCCGGTATCGACACGCTCGGAACATTTCCAATAGTATATTCAACCTGGACAGGTTCGGGAGCATGCCGCGCCGTCGCTTTTTCTCGACGGGTCTCTGGAGCTCTCATCAATGTCACTCGATATCATGTTTTGGCGGAAGAGCCGGCGTCATCACTTTGTGTCAGCTGAGAAATATCCGCTCTAATCTTCCCGTCTGATCCTTCGTGGATAGAAAGAGCCGCGTCGGCTCATTACGCAGTCGATGCCAATCGTGAATACCACGCTGGACTGTTTTCCCCCTCGAACCCTCCGAACCTCGAAATTTCAGCTTGGGAAATGCCCGCCTATGACTCTCAGGGGCGGCTCATCATACATACTCTCCGTTCTTGGGGGAGGAGGGGGGAAGGGGCATGAAGTCAGCTCCGGGCTCAGAATGTAAGTAGATCGGAATGGTCGGAACGAAATAGATCCGACAAAATACGTTGCTCGTACGCCGGAACTCTATGGAATCGAATCCTCTTTTACGTCGCTTGCGTCTGCACGGAACATGTTTTGGAAACAAACTCTCCCGGTAGCTTTGGAGATCCACCGCCACTCCAGCCTTATCCGCCAAGGGAGAATCTCGTTTCGCTTCTGTCGCTCACACAACTCGACTGAGCTGCTCTCCGGAAAGGTCGCCCTCAAGCATGCGATCTCATCGTTTCCAATGTCATTGTGAAACTCCTCAGCTTGTGGGCGGAACCCGTCGAGGTTTTCTGTTTGAACAGTTTGCGAGTGGGAGAACTCCGTTCACAATGATATTCCAGCGCTCGTGCCCGCTCTCGGGCGGGGACTCCGTAAGGAGGATCTAATCGGTGTGGGAGAGTCGCTTCGACTTCGGGTCCATCATCTAGCGAGCCGTCAGTCTTCGAATGATAACTCGAGGCATCGATCCTAATTTCAAGTCCCGATCTGAAATCGGTCGGGATGCCTCCCATTTTCTGTACGGAATCATGCGAGGAATCCGACTCTCATCGATCGCCCAGAAGCGGCCGGACCTCCGCTCAAATACAAGGAGCGGCTCAGTGCTCAGAACGGTATTCGTGTGTAATCCCTACGTCGGCGTTGTCGCCGGCGTCGGCTTCCAATGCCGTCCGCTCTCTGCGGTATTCGGTGGGACAGATTAGCATGCTTCGTTGAGGAGCATAACTAAATGCTCTGTGACAGTCGTTCGCGAACAACAGCGACCGTTTAGCGACGGAAGTCTTTTGTGGAAGCTCGGATTCTATGAATGCTTTTCAATATAGGTATATTCCGTCAGATGTGATTCTGTTTAGGTAAATACCGATTTCGCGGACAATGACGGGTCGGTTGGTCGAAGCATCCTAGCGGATGGCGAAACCAAGAGTGAGGGGAAGTATAATCAGATATTTTCGGTTGACACTTCACTTCGCGCTCTCAGCTCGGGATTACACAAGTTTCCCGAAAGAGTTTGACCGGTCAGAAGTCTGCGGGAAGACGAGAACGAGCGATCACGTGCTCGGGGCCTCCAGCGCCTTCCGGGGAACAACCGGAAAAGCAATTGTGGATTAGCAAGAGTTGGTTTCCGCTTCGGACATTCATCTCAAGTCGCTTCCACTCCAATTCGAACCTTGCGCCACGCAACCCTCGCCGATGCATGTCGCAATCGCGTCGAAAGGAGCAACTCTAATCTTCCCAGCGGTCTGATGGCCAGGCGAGGATTTCATGAAGCGCAAAGTGCAGCACTATGGCCGTCCTTGACGGAACCTGGGGCGTAAATTCGCATCGCACATCTATATACACCTATCACTGGTCACTGACCGGGGAACTGGACTTCGAATTGGAGACTTCGATTGGGCTACGCCTTAACGAAATAAATGGAGAAGGCTATGATTTGGATTGGAATTCTAATGAAGTACGACTGATGCTGGCTAGTGAATGAGCCGAGGCTCTTTGACTTCCGATTCTGGGAGCGACCCCGCGACCTAGGTTTTAGATCCAGGGTCTGGGAGGAGATCCTGTTTCTTTCTGCAGGTTTCCGCGTTCCGCTACGGATATGTGGGTAGCTCGACCAGACTGCTTTCCCCCAAACATCCCGACCCTACCTAGCTCGTCTCTGTAGGGAATCGATCTGCGTCTCTGCTCAGTCATTCTCTCCCGATACTTGTCTTAGGTTTGAATCACAGACGAGGAGTTTTGATGAACGGTGAACTGGGCTGCGGCAAGGTTTCCCGAGGGAACATCCATCTCTTGTTCTGTCTTCCTAAATCAGATATTTATCCGATTGATTCCCCGTCATCCTTCCACTGCGCGCAAGAGATCGGACAGTGGGTAGGACGGGCTCCCTGTGAGTTCACTGGACGAGCTCCTCGATTCTCGTCGGAGACAGATGTAGGGACTTCGCTGAAACGAAATACGACTCATCGACGACCCGACCCTGCCATCAAGGGGTGAGGAAATTCTCACCGGTCGGTTTCGAAAGCGATCCGGCTCCATGAGGGCGACGTTACGTTTCTGCCAGTTATTACCCCGGACGATTCCCGATCTTCCCGAATCTCTGAATGGAAGCGTCCGACCTAGATCTGAACGGAGTCTCGCTGCGCCCCGGGCAGCTCCTGCGTGCCCTCGTCCCTGACCTGCGCTCCCATGTAGGTGATCCCATCCAGCACGGGCCTCAGGGTGAGACAGCATTCGAACGTATATATGTACGCCTCCATATATGTATGTGCGATCCGAGACCCTATATATGGGAACGCTGTTCCATTTCAAAGGGAATCGAGTGAAGACGGCCCGGCGCGAGTCCCGGAGCCGAGGCAGATTGGAAACATTTTGATGAGAGCGGGTCCAGAATTTTCAGTCTTTTTTGGAAATCCCCGTCCCAAGTCCGAGTTCAACGTCGCGACTTCAGGATACTAGACATGCGAGTTCGTGTGCGAGAACTCATTTCGGGAAACATCATCTCACCAGTCCGACAGCAAAACTCCAGCTACCCGACGAATACCATGGTGGTGGGAGTCTCAATCCCTCCTCCCTTCGGTGTACTCGCGGTAGGTCCTACGAAACTATCACGCTAAGCTGAGCTGCCAGAGTTCAGTAGAATCAAGAGCCCTTCTAGGGCAAGGCTCGACGAAGGCATTGTTGTAGGACCTCCTCGAAGGCCTTCATACCGTGTAGTCCTTTGAGAAGAAGCCGGGTGCCGCTTTCGAGTACCTACTAAAATTATAACGAACTCAGTGGGCGCCAGCGGCCATTCTCGTGGCAGTATCCTCGCGGAAGTCGCTCAAGAGTCCTCATGGAGTGTTATTAGTCATTATCCATCGTTTTGATGGTCTGGAATTGATCTTGCCGACGATCTCTTTCAGCCCACTCAATCATCACGGAGCATATACCACGTCACCTCGACCTTCCGATCGAGCGACGGGTTCTACGGCGGAGCTGCTCGTGCTTTCGAGGCATTCGCATTCCGCACCTTAGGGAACCGCATAATTCCGTCACGAATATCTGTCGCAAGTCAAGAGATGCCCACGACGCGTAATCTCAGAGGATCCGGGAAGGGGGAACTTCCCTTCGAGATCCCGTGATCTGATCCTAGAGACTCGTGCTCCATACGGACAAATAATATCGACACGGCGGTAGCATCGATTCAGGCATGCATCGGTCGAAACTTTGAGCTCACTGTTCGCTCAATCCGCCGCAGTTTTCCCATCGGAGCTGAGTGGGGTAAAATTGAGGAGGGAAAAAATCATAGCGAGCACGACCTATTTATTCCCTAGGAGATTAAGTCACTTGATTAAGTGCTCCACCTGAGGTGGCTTTGATGCTCTCTTCCAGAGGTTTCCACGTGAAACCATCGAACTCGTATAGTTTCCCGATTGGCACCTTGTCTAGATGATCGACGTTCGACCTGACGTAATGCACCAAAGTCCGGAGATGGTGAAACTCCGTGAATTTCTCGTCTCGGTGGAACAACCCTCGCCACAGAGCAGCCGCCAGCAATTGGTCATCTTTGTTGAGACCCTGTTGGGGGCAGCGTTATGAGACTCAGAGAGTTCTTTGAGAAACAGAATGTCACAATCGATATGCGGCGGTTGAGGCCTTCCTGAGGATCTCGTATCTCATGAAGACTTACCTCATCGTAGACGAACATCATGAGCTTGAAGTGATCCGCTAGTTCGAACAGACCATCTTGTCGCTTCTTCGACGCCATCGGCTGAAATCGAGAGCTTCTGGTAGGAGCAGCGTCAAACGACTCTGAGGCTGATGATTCTGTTGGGGGCTGAGAAATGAGCAGATCTACTCACCCCGAGCTTTTTCATTCGCGTTTCACAATCCGTCCACATATTCTTGATCAAGTTATCCCGAGCGCCTTGACCGCGACGGCTGAAACCATCGTCCATGACTCTTTGAGCGCACATCCTGCAAAGATTGAGCGCCTAAGAATTCGAGCCGCGATTCGCGCGAATGTTCTCCCGGGCCTTCTTCCAAGCGCGGCAATAGGCCTGAATGCCGTACTCACCACGCATGTAGCTCGGTTATTGCGAACCACGAGACGAACGTGTCCGGGAGAGCGAAACCTGTAATGGTTTGAGAAGGGATCTTGTCATGGATGAGAATCCTCGAGCGAGGCCAGGCGGACTGCCTGCCTCCAGAGCACCGTTTAGAGCTTCAGGGGGAGTTCGCCGCTCACGATTCTCCACGCTACTCACGCTTGAACCAGAGCGCGTGATCAACTTTATCGACTGCAGCCTCGTACAGCGCGTCTCCACCACGCTCTGCTTGCTGAAAGAAGAGGAACTGACTGAGAGAACTCTTCAGAACCGAGGAACAATGTGGAACTTCGAATCCTGGTATCGGCATAGAGGTCATAGGGGACTTGATTTACCGAGCTGTGAACGAAAGTCCATTGAAACGAGTCTTTGACTCTCTGAATATATCTGTGTGAGGGATTCGTCGACATACTGCGGGTGTACATCGCAGAGGAGCGAGCCAGCATTTTTCCGTAGCGAGGATCACACCTACTTCTAGCGGTAGTGTCGAAACAGACCGGGAGATCACAGCTGAGCGAAAGTTCAGTTCAGGGAGCCGTTACCAGCATCGCTTCCGAGCTAGCACGAAAATTCAAACTTTCTTCGATATTCTGGAGAGCTCCTCGTAATCGCACGAACTAGATGGATGATGCTCCTGTATTCCGTCCCGGCTCACAGTAGACTGCGCGGTGTGGTGCCTCGACGACAAGAGCCAACAGAGAGGTAAACAGAGCGCCGTAGCGGATCGAACGCTTTTGAAATTGGCGGGCTTTCTTCCTCCTCTCGGCATCGGGTCACAACAAGCCCGACCCTCGAAAGAGGCTTGTGCGACGTGAAGAAGTTGAAGTGTGTCCCATAACAAATGTATAAAACATTGGTGGTGCTGCAGCTTGGTTAGTCGTGAAGCCTCAGTTGGCGTTGGACATGATGCGCATTCGAGTCGAATGAAGACTCAAACTTGTTAAGTTGCCGTCCAACAACACCCGATCGTGCGTCTACGATGTACAGAGGCAGCCGAGCTGGATGTTCAGCTCGTCCAACATCCCCCCAAGGAAACGCGTAGTCGCCACTTGATCAGCTGTGTGCTCTGCCCCTCCAGGTAAAGGCTTATGGGAAAGATGCGCCATCGAACGCGAGTATCGCACTGAGAATTGTTCCTAGCTGAGCTTTGAATCGGATTCTACGTATTCGGGCGGCAGGACAAGCTCCCGAATCGTTGTTGCCAAGGGCGAGGCGTAGTCGAGTGAGCTGACTGCTGTGTCAGTCGCTTGGACTACTGCGAACTAGTGACCGAGCGACCGTCCTCCCGTTGAAAAAAGACTTCTCACCGAAATGTAGATCATCGTAACCCGCTGTGCGGATCGGATGCGATTTCGTTCCGTCAGGCTCGCGTAGACGCGAGAGCAAAGCGTAGACGGGATGAGGTTTCCTAGACCAACCAATCGAGAGAGCTCAACGCTCGAGTCGACGCTGCGGGTTCCGCAGCGTCCTCGCTCATACGCACGTGCGTGTGCTGTTGTGTTCAGTGAGCGTGCGGTTGTATGTGCGGATCGAATTTGCAGCTACTGGTAAGATGAAGTCTCGGGACGGCAACGCCTTCGGTCAGACGGTCATTGTTGCTACCTTGTGATTAGGAAGTTTATGGGACGAACAGGAAACGCTGCGCTTGGCTTACGATCGATTGGAGCGGTCTCCGAAATCTGCTCGGCGACCTGGCGGCAGGCTATCGCCCCTTGATCTTGGCCTTCGAGCGAAAGCCAGAGTCGCCATCGGAGAGAGACATCCCGAACGATGCCTGGTGCCGTTGCAGCTGGTGTTGTGACCGTTGGTCAGCTGAGTTCTGATGATGCTCGGCTGGGCTTGCATTAGTACAACGGCGGGTCTTTCTTGAATGTGAGCCCAAAATATTGTTTGGCTTCTATTGTCACGCCGAACAGCTTAGAAGCAAGCCCACGGAATCCCATCCATGTTTTGGTTTCGGGTTTTTGAAAATTTTCTCATCATTCGACGCACTCTATGATTTCTCGATTACGCTGTTATTGTCTCCGTCTTTGTTGCCGGGAGAATGTGGGGATGACCTCACAAGTTGAATTCTATCTATCGGCTATCGCATCGTGTTCAGGTGGGCTGAGCTCGGAACAGCGACACAGGAAGAAGATATGATTCTCGAGTTGGCCAGGCGCTTCCATGCGAATCATGTATAGCTCGTCGGGACGCCGAGAATATTTGTCCGAGAAAAAATCTTCGAGTGGCTCAGGATCCGCCTCAATGGGGAATAGAGAGATTCCGTGAAACCGTTGAAGTTGTTCCTCCTGTGCCGCTGAGTGTTTCGGTCTCCCAATGGCTGGACGGCTCTGTCTCGGAGAAGATCTGTCCGGACAAAAATTGCGTACCAATTTCATGTCTGACTCATGTTTCCTCAAAATACGTCGTGACCGCATGCTCATCCGATCACAGCACCTCGCAAGGATGCCAAGTATCAGAGGATGATTCGGCAGTTCGACGAACTGTATTCCGGGTCGCTCTACTGACTGACTGACTGGCGGGCGGAGCGAACGAGCGAATATTGCGGCTTTTGGAGTGTGACAGCTGCTGCGTTCGCTCGTCCCGTACGGTCAGTACATGAAGCTCCGTCGTTTGGCGTATTCACCCGCATACGCCATAACGGAACTTTCTAATTTTGTCGTGGGTGGGAGCGTCGGCGCATTCGATACGAGCTCGGAGAGTCGCCCGACGAGCTTCCCGCGACGCTGATACGCTCAGCCAGTGCACTCGAGAAGAGCGATTTCGTCGGCCGTCGGAGCGGCTCGCGTATCCGATTGTCCGCCTGCTGGCGCGGGACCTGGGTTAGCTATTGCCGATGAGAATAGATATGACTTATCCTCGAGCATCGGTGATTGATTCGGTCTCCTTCCCAAGACTCTATCCGAGAGTTTCTTCTAACGCGCACGCATCACCGCCAAGTTCACCGGTCAGCTAGGATTTCGACTCAGCCCGTACCGGTCGCTATCTATCGTAGTAAGCACAATGACTAGCACGAGCAAGACGCCAAACGAGGAAAAGACCGTGGACCTTTTTACCTTTGCTCATGGCTATTTTTGTAAATCGTAAACTCGTCGAAACCCTCTTATCTCAGTCGCCGATCACGATCTTTCCGGGTTGATGGGTTGGATATCAGGGACGAACTTCACGAAATTCGATCGGAGAGCGCAGAGAGCGCTCCTCAGACGAAATAGAAATTGTTCCATGCTTCTACGAAGCTTGGTCGTCGCCCTGACGCGGATGTCAATGGAACAAGGTTAATGGTGGGATGAAACGGGGAGCATCGACTTTAACGATCGAGTTGCTCACAATGATTTCCTCAAGAGTCCATCCAGCGAACCTGCCGACTGGCCGGCCGGCCGGCCGACCGACCGACCGGCTGCTCGATCAGTCAGCCAACCAAGCAAGCAACCAGTCACCCTGCGCGCCTCTAACCGCGTCAGCGCGATTCCTCCGACTGAAACGATTGCGTCGTCTGTTCATGGGAAAGATCGTGCGAAAACAGGCAGATACACCAGCGTATCTGAAGATTCCGCCGATCTCTGTTGAAACAGTCGGTCTTTTCTCATCTAATCATTTCTCGTTCCATACCTAACCGACATCATTTCCGATGCGGGGGCTATCGGGACAGATGTACATATGTACATTCAGTTTGTCAAGGTTCTCGGACTTCGCGTAGAATGCCGAATTGAATCAAACCTGGCAGTACGCTTTCGTACCCCAATACCTCGGAGTACGCGAGCGCGAATGCGAGAGCTACTCCGACTTTTCCTTCGATTGTTTCTCCCCGGCAGCGGATGATGATCCCGAAAACAGAAATGCTCGCGAATGCAGAATAATCGGAGCATCAAACAAGGTGATCCAGATTTAGCAGCGGAAACTTACCGCCGACGACCTAGAATGTGTCAGTGGAAACGTGTTTTCCGTACGGGTCATCCTCTCCAATTCATCGGGGGTCAGAAACGATCGTACGGCGGAAAACGGCTGCTTTCCTGGTGGAACGCTTCCAGATATTAGATGGGGGGGGGGCTAGTCTTCGACGCTGCATTGCCCTACACGGGTTCCTGATTCGTCGGCGAATGAGGCGGTGAGCGGAGCGTGCAGCTTCGAGTTGTTCGAAGAACCCATGGCGTCCATGGACAAGACGCCGATCCAGACTCGAAGGACGGGAATGGGATCGGGGTCTGTGTGACGTCCCTCGATTCGTACTCTCGAAGGGCTTGAATAATATTGGACCGGCCAAACCTCGAAACATGCGGTCTGAGCTGCTTTTCCCTGTTCTTCTTTCTCGACCAAGGGATCCCGGACTGAGTTCTCAGCAGCCCGAGAGCATACCGCGCGATTTCTTTGTATACGACTCGCAAAGTGTGCCAAATAGTACCTCGAACTAATCTAGCAATGATGTCACCTGTGCTCTGTGGCTTGGGCTGCCATGCTGGCGAGTTTACTCCGTCACTACCGGATGACGCTCCTTGGAGAGTAAGTCGTAGATTGTTGTGAGACAAATTACGTCGAGTTGCTAACGTGTCCCGCGCGCACTTTCGAATCGGTTGCGTCAGCTCCTTCCGAGATCGAGCCAGAGACTCCGTATGCATACTGGTACTTTTTTGGTATATGAATCGGCACCGGACAGAACTCGCTCGGATGTGATGCCGCATGTGGCAACTTGTCAGGTGCAGCAGTGTTCTGACAATCGAGGTGACGTGCATCTGCTTCCATGGTGCCCGCTCAGCTTTGATCTCGGAGATCTGATACGAGTAGGTCTCGAATATCTTTAAGAACCGCGCAAGAGTGTAGAAAAAGAGACCGCTCCGCTCGGAACGAGAGCATTGTGGGCGACCCAGAAAACGGGCTTGGCTCCGGTCTCGCGCGGGACTTTCTCGGCGGCCTTGGTGAGTGTAATTACTCTTTCATGCCGTTGGAGAAATTCTCTGAAGCTTTTGATGCGCCAGTCCGTCTGATCTGGATTTTGTCCACTGGGAGGACGAGAGGAAGAAATTCAACTAGAGACTACGAAACGCGAATTCAAGCTTCCAGCAGTCCGATGAAAATTCGAGAATGACGGTCGTCCCGCTTGGATATGCTGCGATTCCCAGAGGGGTTCCCCGAGAATTCAGAGCACTCGTGCCCTAATCTTGATACGGACCGAACTCGCTCTGATGTCCGCTCATCTCCGGCGCGTACCGCACCGGAAGATCATTTTTCTGGGAAGAGGGTGGGAGGGAGCTTGTTCGCTCGATCAGCTGATTTTAGAATTCCCCCTCCTGGTGTCCTTTTGCTTTCAGTGGTTGGAGCCATCGGCCGAGCTGAAGCTCGCTTCGGGCTCGTCTCCTAAGCCCTCACTAATTATTCCCCCCTAAAATTTGCAGCTCGAAGCACCGCGAACATGCTGTACATATTCAGCGTCGAACCGGGCAACATGCTCACCTTCGACATGGACTACGCTTGCGAAAGGTAAGTTCGATGTGGAGTACTGTTGACGGAGAATTTCAGAATTTAGAACGGGAATAGGTGGCGAGCGAAAGTTGCAGACTTTGTTTTCTTTTGACCAAGATTCCTCGGCGTCTACCGCGAGAAGCGGTGAAGTTGGCAACAGAAAGTGCGATTTTTCTGGCCACTGCCAAGCGTGAAGGTTGTTTGATCAGTCCCAATGCTGGCTGCGATGCGCATATTCTCTCCTTGTGCTTCTCTTACCGAAGCCGTAGTGCGGAGCGGCCTGTGGTATCAGCGTGCAATCCGTATCGATTCTGAGCACTGATACCGATCCGATGAGCCGGTTTCCCGAAATATCGCCGCATGATCCTTCTTGGAAGGATCCCCAAGAGCCCGATTGTGAAACCATATTTTTCCCCTAATCCACCGACCGTACTTGCAGCGTGGGCCAGTTGAAGGAAGTCATCGAGCAAACCCAGAGTATCGCCGTGGACAAGCAGGTTCTCCTGGTTTCGGGAGGCGAATGCTTGAACTCTGCGGCGGCGGTATCGTCCTACGGTTCTGGCACGGATACGAACCCCATCTTTCTTTTCAACAAGAAATTACACGAAGCTCCTGATCCGACCACACCGGAGATCAAACGCCACAATCCTCACAGCGATAAATTAGGTGATCCTCGTATTCCGAAGAAGAAATTGACTCCCATGGTGTCATAGGGAAGCTGAAATTGAAGAAAAAGGGCCCCTTCTCGATTGCTGACGCTTTCGCCTGTCCTCCAGATTTACAGATACGCAGGAAATTAGAGATGGTATGCAATCAAGAACCTTCCATGAATACCTTGAGAGCTCGCACTTCTCTCGCCCAGGAATTCCTACAACTATCCCAGGAGGAGGCGAAACTGTGCAAAGAGCGCATTCACGAGCAGCATCTCCAGCAACAGGTGATTCTAGAGCGGAATTTCCGACAGATTCATTTTTCAAATTCGAGCTGCCTTGTTGCACCGAAGGCCGGTGGTAGTTCCGAGTCTGACGGGATGCTTCCCGCAATTCCAGGCGTGGTCTGCGGTGATTGCGAACCTTGAGGATGCCATGGAGGCTTTCAAATATAAAGCAAATCGTTTCACAACATCTTTCGGGAGCTTTCTGAACCGTCAGTCCCACTTCCGATCGATGCTGGAGGCTTTTCCAGAGGACAGCAAAATGCTGTCCCAGGTTCCTCTACTCGACAAGCTCACCCAAATTATGGCCGAGAACCAGAGCCCGAACTCCACGTCTCAGGGTAAGATACAACGTTCCTCCGCCGTCCTGGGTCGGAGCTCCGGCGTGACCAAGCGGTTCATTTCGTAGGCTTCTGGTCCGATGCAGCCGGAAACGGGGAACCGATGAGCCGAAGCGTTGATCGGAGAGGCTAGCGATTGAGGTCTCAGGGCGTCTTTTCTTCCTTCCAGAATCTCCGGCCACCTTGCTGGACTACGTGCTTCGCTCGGATCCTAATGCGTCACTCGATGGTTTAGCGGAGCGTTGTAAGAAAGGATTGCAGCACATCAACCCGGAAATGCTTGCTCAAGTGCGGAACCAGGTCGATGAGCTAGTTTCTCGAGTCGAGAAGCCACAGTTCAAGCAGATACGAGGTAAGTGTAGCTGGGACACCCATCGAGGCGTTCCGTCCGTATCAGCGGAAGCGGAGCCGGAACCAGTCGAACTTTGAGTAAATTCATTCGATGCCTAACGACCGTTCATCGTTCCGTCGCGCAGGTCTCGAAAAACGTTTGAGCGGTCTCGAAGAGTTGCAACAGAAAGCCGAGCAAGTGGTTGCGGATCAGGACGCGTTATTCCAACACTTCCAGTCCCTATATACGAGGGCTTCGAAGTTGAAAGAACTCGAGAGACCCCAAGTTATTCCAGAGCTCTCTGCGATGAACGGACGCGATCTTACGTCGATGCACGAGAAATACCTGAGTCTTCGGGATATTGCGCGGCGATGCACTCACGCTAAAGAAGAGCTATCGGAAAACCTCAAGGTCCGTCTCTACTTCATCACCCGGAACGAAAATCTCATTGCGGAACTGTCGGTTACGCTGGCCGCGTACGAGCAGAAAATCGTCAATCTTGCTTCGGACATGTCGAAAATCGAGCAGATCCACTCAGCTCCCCAAGTGTACGCTCGGTCGGTGGCTGAAGTCGTTCGCCGGAAGCAATATTCGAATCTTTTCCTCAAATGGGCTGGCCAAATATCGGCGCACTGTACGGACGTCTACCGACAAGAGGTAGATCAACGTCGGAGCTACAACCTCCAAATTCGTAGTCATTTCCTACGATCGCTCTTCCCCGGTCTCGAAGACATGCCCCCGCCGTTTGCGACGAAGAATCCAAAAGTTTTCGACGATCGTCTTCCGGGCGTCGAGATCGCGGATGTCGACTCCCTCAAGAAGAGTGTCCCAGCCGACCTGATAAATTTACTCGAAGCAAGCGGCTCGGTACCGTCGCTGTCCTTCATGGACCTAGAGAGCCACACGTCCTCCGACATCTCGAAGAAGACCGAATCCGACAGTGTCTCCCATCAGGGAGTTCGTATTTTCGAAACGAATCTGGCGAATAGCCCCGTGGACCCTGGTTACGTCACTGACAACAGCAATAACGCAAACCTTGAGGTGAGTTCTCTCTTATTTACTTCTCCTCCCTGATTCGGAGTGAATCGGGAGCCGACGTCAGAAGATGCTAGACAGTGTTGCCCCATTTCAGGAGAGAAGTCCGGCCGCGGAGGCGAAGCCGGAGCAAGAGACTGGAGACCGAGCCAAAATGAAAAAAACCGTCGAAGGACTTAAGAATTCGGTCGGAGCCTTCGCCGTTCAGGCCACAACGCTGGCTGAAGATGTGGCCCGCTGGAAAGCCGAAATCATGGGAGACGCAAACGAGATCACTGCGTCGCTCCTGCAATTGGTGAATGGCCTCCAGAACGAGAAAGAGGTCTTGATGGGCAAGCTTGAAATCGAGCAACACAAGCTCAAGGATGCGCAGAGGTAAGAATGCCCCGACGATAAGTAATCAGAGACGTGGGGAGAACTTGAAAACGCGCCGAGAGCGACCCAGATTCCGGGGATGTCGGTGGGAGTGTAAGCGGAGAAAATTCGTGGGTATTAATGGGAAATCGTTTATCTTTCGCAGCGAAATCGAAATCTACTACGACCAGCTGCGTCAAATGAAAGAGGTCGTCGAGCAGTCGGAGACCGAAATGCGCATCCGAGATGCAGATTTCCGGAGCAGCATCACCAAGCTCGAACTACAACATGAACTGGATCTCGAGCAGCTGCAGTCCAAAAGCTGTCAAGTCGTCAAGGAATTCGAAGCGCGGTTGAACGAAGCTCAGAACGAAATCTGTATGCTGCAGCGCGACCGCGACGAGCATCAAATGCAGATTGAACGCATGCAGGCAGAGTTCGAGCAGCGTCTCGCCCTAGTGAACGAAGAATACCAAAGACGGGAGCTGGCCGTCCGCGAAGAACTGGAACGTCAGCACAAGAGCGATGTCGAGAGCCTCCGATGCCGTTATCGACTCACCGCGAGCGTCATATCTGATAGTGGCGCGAGTCCACCACCGCCAGCTTCGCCTTCCCAGGAGATCGAGGCCCGCTGGAGGCAGCGAGAGCTCGAGCTCCTCGAGAAGATAACCGCCTTGGAACAGGCTCTTGAGGACAGGAACGGTAGGCATCTCCGATCTCTATCGAAACCTTCTCCCGGTTCCGGTGTTCCGGGCCTCCCAGTCGAACGTCATTTCGGAACCGACGATCCAATTCACGGGTTCCCCCGCTTTTTCCAGACGCTCCAGCGGTCGAGACGTCCATGGAGACGGAGAGCGCTCCCGCATCCGCTGTAGGACCCATGGCTCAATCCATGCTCGAGTCTCAGTACCGCATAATGTCGGAAAGCACCTTCGGCCAGTCGATGATGGATTCGACATTCCGCCTGCAGTCGCCGAACGCGAACACCGACTCGTTGGCGCGGGAAATCATCGAGCAGATCCACGCCAAGGAAATCGAAATTCAGAAATTGCAGATTCAATTAGCGCTCACTTGTGGTTTCGGATACGTTTCGCCTATCAGCTCTGATCGCGTGTCGATTCTCAGCTGTTGCAAGGGTGACACGGTTCTGTTGACCTATGACGACAACTACGAGAACTACGTCATATTCATGTTGGGCCCACTGCTCCATTTCCTGCATAAGGATTCACTCGATATAATGGGACTGAGCACGGTGCGGGAGAAGGTCACTCGGAGTTGGATTATCGGCGAAGTTGTGGAGCGTGAATATTGCGAGGCAAGGAGGGTGAGTGACTATTTGTAGCTCATATATGTTGCTCACCGCCGCAGAGAACCCGATCGAATTCTCCTTCCAGCGTCAGCTAACGTATCGCGTCCCGGTGTTCGATTTCAGGGAACCAATCGGTACAAGGTGCCCGTGGGAACGAGGTTTTTCCGGGTAAAAGTACATCCTTGGGACAGACAGGGAGCCGCCAAACGGGAACAGGAGCGTCGTCAAGTCCTCCGAGCGGCGATCTCTGCTGCCCAGTCGCAAGCAATCCCTCCTCCCCCGAACCCGGTTAGCCCTTCTCCGGCTTCACCAGTCTCCTCGCCGGCTACGTCGATCTAGCCCGTCTGATGGAACGAGGGCAGAGAGACCAGCCGCGGATCTCCATCGTCAAATCGACGATCACCTCTTATTTTATTGAATGTTAGTAGCGCATCAGCAGGAGTCGATCGCACGACTCATTTCATGTTGTATATATCAGTCTTTGTACCATACATACATGCATACAGAAATACATCCATTCATACATTATACGATTATCGCGTTGTTACATTCGAAATCTGCGACCTGCAGGGTCAGCATTGGCTGAGAAACCCCCTCTGGAAGCTTGCAGCGTATTCGAGAGCGAAACAAGCCTACCAACCCTTACATCAAAACTTACATAAGAACACAGGTGTGGATATTTTGGAATGCGTAGAACACGTGTGACCTCCTCATCGAAGGTGTGTGTGAAGGCTTCGAAGTCGGTTGGATGGTAGGTGTACATTTGAGGAATTTTCGAATTGCGATTTTATCGAATGTTAAAATGTTTGAACCGATGAACGCAGGTGAACAACCGGATAGGTAGGAAAAAGCGGAGAGAAGTAGTGGAGAAAAATACAAAAAAAAGAATTACCGATCGATCCTATTGTACAGTTCGAGCTAGATTCCCTTCCGGAGTGTAATGCATATAACTGGATTGTGGCATTCTTTCGGTCTTCCGACCCGATCGATCCCTGACTCATTATAAACTTCATTAAAAAAAATCCGCATAGCTTCTTCGCCGTGGGGACTCCTCAGAGACTCTTCCCTCTGTTCATCACTAGTAGAGAGTGAACACTCACGGAGCTGAGTAATGCGAGCTGGCATTGGCGACAGCCGGTGAGTCGCAGACCTCCCGGAAGGGCTTGAGTGACAAAGCTCCCGAGGGGGCGAACAAGTGTTGACGTGAGAGTTGAGATGCTATAGGAAACCACAGATCAGGGTAGAGCGGGAGGTATCTCGAGTATTTTACTCTCTCCTTCTCGTTGAGGATTCTACGACACCTGCTTACGATTGGCTGAGACCCGTCCAGCCGATCAATGATATTTTGGAACCCCCGATGGGGATGATCACAACACAGAGCAGCGACGTGATTATCGGCAGCCCCGTCCCTTCAATTCCCGGTCGGTAGGGATGGTCGGAGTGAGGAGCATAGGCAGAATCAAAAATGTGAGTGAGCCGCTGAGATTTGTAGGAAAACAGAGAAAAAGCGAAAAAAAAAAGATGGACGGTTCCTCGCGAGTGAGGATCCACTACGGATGTGATGATGAGAACTGTGAGGAGGATGTCGTGAGGAGACTAATCGAAAGTCATCATTATAGATGTAAACATCGCGTACGTAGCATTGCTGAGCACTTCGAGCGAGCGGGAGGAAGATTGTCACTTTGGGTGTGAGAGGCTCCTGTTCGGAGACGGAGCAACCTGACTCTGAGATATGATGACCGTGATGGAGACAGTGTGAGGAACCGCTCGTTCCAGTTTTTGATGCATCAGAGATGACGCAAGGTTGACTCAAGAAGATGCTCACTCAGACCCGTTCCGCATAGATAGCTTGTTTGTTCTGTCACGGAAACAGGCGGTCTCGTTGTGCGTCGATGTATGCATGATCGAATGCTGTGGTCGATAGCATGAGTGGGCACAAGAGCAGTTGCCTTTGTATGATAGCGATTAGAGCGGTAGCATTTTCTCAAAGTAAGCTTCCGCCTCCACGGATCGCGGGGTGGCGGATTTCCCGCTCCTCGCCTCGAGTTCGGCCTGGAGAAGCGATAACGACCATCGCACCGCCTCTGAGCCGCGTTTAGTCGGTGTTGATCGATGAGACGATCGTTTGAGTTTTTGAGTGTTTGACTGATTGTGTGATTGATCATATGCTGAGTTCATGAATCAAAATGAGAATCGTGGAGTTTTCCTTCGTTTTCTAGGTAACGATATTGATTCTGCTTGGTCCATTTTTTCCCACGAACATACAATTAAAATTTTTCTCCTACCGAGCATTTTGTTACTCCGTTCGATCGGGAAATGTCGCTCCGTACTGCTAGACAGCGTATTTATCTTCCTCCGCATCGATAAAGCGAAAACGTCATTTCGAAGATGAACACGACTTTGATTATTATGGATCGAGATCTTCGAGCGGAACGAACTTTTGCAAATTCAATGACCTGATTAGCCATAACTCTGTGACAATGGATATAATCTTCTGGACATGACGACTAGAAGACGCAGACTTCGACCGTCCTCGAGCGGGCTCCTGCTTGAGGAAATAGTAATGGGAAGTAGTCCGCCTTGTATATAACCGCTTTCTTCTGGCGTGAGAGTGAATGGTTGTATACATACATTCTGTGTCAGATGCAGAAAACGATCGAAGCCATTTCCACACTGGCTGGAACATATACCTTGTATGATCAATTTTCGTCGCTATATGAGAAGTTCTCGAAATCCCATGAGAGAATGCGTAAACGGTGGATTTAATAAATTTCAAATGAAAATTATCGGGCAGTTTTCACTTGTGGGCGAGGAGCGTTCAGCGGTTCAGAGTGTAGTACGACTTACCGCTCCGAGTCGGCGTTCAGCCCGAAGTCTCGTCACTTATCACGAGACGTTCCAGGTGCGGGGTCAAGGTTTCCGTGATGGAAATCGGGTCAAGCCGGGCACGTTTCGAGGGCATCCGCAACGCATGCGAATCTTCGCTCCGGGACCTCATATCTGTCGATGCATGCTCTTACGTATCCGTCGATATACGCGATCTCCGCTTCCTTCGGATGGCTTCAAACGAAACGACGGGAGAGCTCCAGGCGAGGAATGATTACAAGAGGCAGAAAAATATTACAATCGACGAGGCAATATCCTGTTGAGCATCGAGGGGAGGCGTCAATTGAACTTCGTGAGCCTGTCCTCTGAATTGGGCAAGGAGACGAAACGAATTCATCATAACTCGTGGAGTTAGAAACTCGAAATCACCGCTGATCCTGATTCGAGAAGATTGTTGATTTTTCCGGCGCCCCGACTCGCTTCTGGTCCGCTTCTGCGTCGACTCGCTCCGAGGTGAAATCGTGCATCCAACCTATGAACGTCGCCGAAAACTGCAATAATTGTCTCTCATTGAACCGAACCGCCTCCGTTGGCGCGCAATTGAAACCTTCGCGCTTTTACTTTACGAGACTGGTTTTTTCACTCCCGGAGCCGGAGCTCCTTGGAGAAGAGCTGCTGCGACCTTCGCTCTTCGAAACCTGAGGCCGATCCGGAAGCTCACCGGGGTCTGTTTCTCTCCAAATCAGTATCATAATTAGTATCCGCATCCTAGTGGGTAATATCGCTTTTTCGCAAAACCGCCACCTCTCCGATGCCGCCGACAGTTCGGTAACCTCCGAGTTTTGAGTTTGATCTTCCCTCTCCAGGGCTCAAGGCTCCCCGAAACTAGGCCACGAGTACTCGAAGTTCATTGACCGCGCTCCCTGAGCTTCGCCTGAATGTGAGATCCACTCGCTTCCGACTTCGTACGCATCTAAGAGCGGGCTAAAAAACTCGTTGTTCCCCCATTTGAAATCACTCGTCTCGACTAGCTGGGATCGGACCGGAACTCCCGGTTTCGGAATCCCTTCTTCCTCATACACTGCTGGGAAAATGACGTCATGTTCAGCGGTACAGTCAGAGATTCACGTCGACGTCAGAATCCGACAATTCCAGTTGCTCCTGAGATTTGTCGCGGGAGCCTTGGAGGAAAAGCATGTACCCGTAAGCTTTTCAACAATTGATTTAAAGGTGAGTGAAAGGTCCTGTCCCCATCTTCTCGCGGGGTGGCCTCCGATCAGATGTGGGCCCTGGTCCCAATGACCTAAAGCGCATGCGCTACAAGCCCCCCGCCTTCACCCTCGATAGCTGCGCTCACTACGATGGCTCGCCCCACAGATTGTGAGCACGAGCACGCGCCAGCTATTTTTGATCACATGTTGTGTTTACCGTCAAACGACAGCATGACAGTTGGTCTACGCTCAAGCCTGCTGTGATTTCGCTTGTTCCCGAGAATCAACTGATCGTACTCATCGGTTGTGGGAAGCTCCGTTCGGTAAGTTAGCCCCTTGTCAAACCGGCAACGAATGCGTCTCTTGACTTACGACCATGTATCTGAACGGGATCGGAGACCAGTAGCTCGGAGAGATTCTCAGATCTACGGCCACGTAGATTCTTCCATATAGAACCGAGCACAGACCCCTGCTTGAATCACGAGAAAAGATTCTCTTTGGCTTCTCGGCAGATCTCACTATTGCGAGCAAGGTCGTATGCGCGACGCCGAGCATCGGGTGCTTGCGCAATGTTCTCCTACAACGAACTTTCTCGCCCTGCTGACGAGGATACAAAGGTCCACCGAGTTAATATTCGACATTCAGTCCAGCGGGACCGTATCGAAAGCCCGGCGGACATTATGTCGAAAAACCGCGGCAGTTCTTGATGTTCCGATAAGAGGGCAATAGCAGATAGACTTGTTAGGGGGAACCTAACTACGCATCACTCGCGGTTTCGGTCTTAGTAATAATTACGATCTCGATACCGAGATCCGCGTCGAGAATGCCCCTCTCCCTGAAGATGGGAGCGATTCAAGGAGTCGATCCGATAATTTCATTTTGAATCATCGGGCTCATATGCCCTCACTGCGATTCGATTCTTCGCCCGAGTGCCCCTTTGACTTGCGATCCTGCCAAGTCAAGTCTCTCATATCCGAGATCCAGACCAAGAATTCCGGTCGGGCCGAGGATTAGATCGGAATGAGTGTCTCGAGCAGTTCTCCTGAAATTATCAGCAGCCAGACATAATGGATGAGTACATGTCGACGGAACACTGGGATGTGTGTTGAATATGTCGCGTCAAGTCTCTCTCTATTATAAATATATTTTCGGGTTCTGATTTTGGACCAGGCGCACCGATCGGAGATCCGACGATATTCGGAATACTTCGAGCTCCGAAGAATGAATCCCTCCATCATCGATGATGGGAGATCCCAAAATCAATCTACCCCGGCTGTGGGACTCCATGAGAACCGAGTTCAACCATGCTTATACGGGAAGTTGCCCAACGGATGCCGGAATAGATTCCCGAGTGCTGGGCTCACGTCGCTGTAGCGCTGTCCTTTGAAGTCGGGTGATTTCCGTGGGGCTCCCCTAGAACGGAAATGATCCCTAGGAAGAACGCATCGTGCCGATCAAGGTCGCCGTCGTTCCCATGTATCTACGTGTCATGGGGGTGTCAGGTTTGGAATTTTGACAGAACGTCTGACGCGTCGACGTTCCCATTGATTAGGGCACCGATTCATCGTCTCGTTGGACACACCTAGTATAATCACTCGCATATACATGAATTCATGTCCCATGCCGCCAATGTTTCATATTCTGCGCAGAATTGAAACGTTGTCAACGACGATCCGATATATGGGGAGATATTTCTCCTGGAGCGAGGGATCTTGCCTCAACGTACGAAGAGATTTTTCTCCGGATAAGACAATTCTTACTCCTGGGCTTGGAGCCTCGCGAGCTTCTGGAATCTTTCCCTCATTTCCGAACCCTCCCACATCTTACGCAGATCCAGAGTCTACTCGGATTCCCAAAATCAGGGGTCCTGTCTCCCGTTCCCGAAAGAGGGAGAATCCATTCGCCAATTATTATGGAAAGATTCCAGAACAAATCATCGAGTGAAGCCCGTGAAATTCGGAAAAACGTTCGGAAAACCGGAATTCACCCACGACGCACCCACAATGAATTCTTACATTCGCGTTCGTCTCACCCTTATCGGATTTGATCCTAGCCGAGTCAGATATTTTCTGAATCGACCCTCCGTACGACCGCGAACTCCGCTAGATACTTCTTGGACTCACGGCTCGAGGAGTAGTGCGACATCGATTTGGGAAAGGAGAGGTCGCGACGAGCTCGATGTGACGGAAAGAAGGTTCCATCCGACTAATGACCACACGAGGGCTCATCGTACAATTTATTTCCGAGGAATCTCGATCTCTACAGAGAGCTGGTCTGACAACTCACTAAAGATCTCACGTACTGATGAAACATTAACGGAGAGCCGCTCAGGGATGATTGCAAAGGAGGGTTGGCACGTAAGCGTTCTTTTAAACTGGGGTACGCGACCCGTGAGCCCCTGTATATAATTAAGCCTCTCTGATGCGTGTTGCTGCTGGAAACCTCCACATCTAGTTTCGAAACGATGGGAAGTACAACAAGATCCCTCTTCCGAAGATGGGGTTTTTCGCGTCTCCTGCGCAGTAGTCGCTGGACTCATTTCCAACTACGCAGTCGCCCATGAACTTTCGGCCCAATAAGCATCGAAGAAGCCTCAACTAGCTGCCTCGACCAGATATCATGATGAGACGAGCCTCGATTCTTCTTGAAATCATGCCGAATCGGAACAAGAACCGGAACCCTAAACATTTATCTGCGTTCTCAAATTTGACAGCGTTTCTTCATGGGACTTCGACACTCGCATCGATGAGCACAAGCCCGCGGAGAGTCGTGTCATGCCATCTTTAGTCGATCCGGTGTTGGGATCCGCCTCAACGAATTCTGAAGTTCATCCGACTCAACTATTACGACACATCCATCTATGCCATCAACGGAGTCCGACCTTTCGCTCCCCTCAGGATCCTCTGCTTAGGCTTAGGGACTTTCTCTCGTCTGCTGCCGGCGCCAGTGATGACTGGCATTCTGATGCTTCAGACCAGATCATCTCCTCTTGACTTCCTCATCCTGCCCTTCGAGCTGTCAGAGTGTTCCACGGATTCTATGCTCTTCGAATAAGCGCGCTTGACTCCTCGCGATTTTTGAATAGCGGGGAGGGAGAAGGCGCTGTCGAGAAAAACAAAGATGGCGGCACCCAGTGCTTGCTGACCTTCCAATGTAGGCCGGGTTGTGGAGCAAATGCACTGGTAGTTCCCCACGTTTCTTTCGCGCGAAGAACCCCGTGCCGTCTCGCGGAGTGGCAACAGCCTCACGAAGTGATCGCAGAGATTGCCAGGGTCGAGGCAACGCGACGCCGGAGATCTGACTCGATGGATGGAGATCAATTCTTTCCGGGGGTCCAGCCCGCGCGGGTGGACAAGGTCCACTTCGAAAATGTGGGGCGGACGAAGAACGACGTCCTCGCCAAAGCGGTCCAAACTTTGATGGACTGCACTACGTTCACAGAAGTGAGTTCAGTATTCTCGTGACTCGCTTTTCGGGAAGTATAGCGGGCTGATGTCACGTTTTTCTCCGGGGAGTTCTGTACGGAGAGTCCCGTGGCAGATACTCTCCAGATTACATCCGAACCTTTCATGACTGGCTCTATTCCTAATGGAGTTCCTAATAATCGCAGATCCTGCTAAAATGCGCAGAAGCAAGACGTCAACTCGATCAACTCGGAGCTTTCAAAAGGATCGATGTTGAAATCCAGACATCGAAGTCTCCCGGAGCTACGGAGCATGGCTATGAGGTTATTTTTGACGTCGAGGAGAAAAAGACAATATCCGGTGGCGTCAACGGATTAGTGGCCAACAATGAGGGTACGATGGTAATGGGGGCCCAGCTGCCAAATGTCGGCGGTCGGGGCGAATTCATCCAGGCCCAAGTTCAGTATGGGACAAAGCATTCCAGCGGTTTCAACATCACAGCCAGCAAGCCGTTTTTGGGTAAACGAAACTCCCGATTCACGGTGGCGGCGTACGAAGAAGCTGCGGATTATCCATGGAATGCGTTCCGCGAGCGCATCAGAGGCGTTCTCGCCGAATACAGTTTCCGATCATTGCCAAGTATCGACCACTCGTTGCGTTGGGAAGGGGTTTGGAGAGAGCTCAATCCCCTCGGCATCACGGTTCCTTTCCCTGTCAGAGAGCAGATGGGCCACTCGTTGAAATCCGCATTGAAGCACATCATGACCATCGACACGACAGATAATCCCGTTCTGCCAACTGAGGGGTTTTCACTTCGAGTCTGCTCGGAGGTCGCCGGACACAATCTGGGAGGCGATATAAGATTTGTCAAGAACGAACTCGAGCACCAGATGAACTTCTCTTTGTTCAACGACCTCGTCCTCCAGCTGACCGCGAATGCCGGTCACATGACTCCGAACGAACAGCACAATATCAGCGACAAGTTCTTCCTAGGAGGTCCGCTCGGTCTTCGAGGTTTTAAGCTGCGAGGAGTCGGTCCACAGTGCGAGGGGGCCAGTCTCGGGGGCACGACTTACTGGTCTACGGGATGCCATCTCTATTCGCCGCTGCCATTCCGTCGGGGTCATGGCTATATAGGAGAATACTTACGACTCCACGGTTTCGTCACTGCCGGATCGCTAAGCGAAGGTGTAGACAGCGCGAAACTGCAAGACCCGAGCGTCTCTGCTGGATTGGGCGTCGTTCTGTCTCTCGGCCACCAAGTCAGAATCGAACTAAATTACGCAGTGCCGCTCAGGCATCAAAGGAGCGATCGAACCAACAGCGGATTGCAATTCGGCATGGGAATGGCATTCTTGTAGCTAGCTATCCAATCGAAGGGACAAACAGAGAGTTGTGACATTCAACTCGAGAGAGCCAGAACTTTAGGGTTTACAATGAATAAGTTTGAAGAGGATGAATGTAAAATAAAACACGAAACTCGAAACGCGGACTTTTCAATTGCCCGGCAGTCCTCTACCACCGATTGTGTGTAAATGAGCTCTGGTTCCATCGAATTACGTGACTTATCGTTAAAGACATATGTATACATACATATTCTAGGATCCGAAGCAGAAACGATGGCTCCCTCCGACTCCAGGCGCCGCCTTGCGCTGATCTGACATCGCGCCGATTCGCAATATAATTCAGTTCCAACGAATCATCGTGGCTGATATACGAATCGACAATCGCGATACTACTTGAAAAATCGATTCTAAGCTCAATCACTCAAGATTGACTCTTGAAGATCATTTCCTCCTGCCCTCAGCAAGGCTCTCTGTGGGCAGGGTCTTCGAAGGAAGAGACTCCCAGGCCCGCGGGAATATGAGGCTCGTTGACAGCCTGGCTCCCGGTAAGCTGTTGTTGGAGCTCTAGAGCGAATTTCGATCATTCCGAGTTCCTGTGTGACAAGAGTCGTGTTTCGAAGATCCGTGAGCTCCTTTGCGGAATGCGAATAGCGTGCCTTTGAAAGTCGATCTCTCTGAAGCTGCCTGTTCGTCGAGCGATTGTCTGGAAAAGCCGAGCCTGCGGAAATTCGAAACCCAATTCTGGACATATTGATCGAACGCCTCCCGAAAACGCGATCGCGACAGTCGCCTATAACAATTTCGTCGAGAGGACATTTATAGGATTCACCGGGAAAATCGTTGTGGATTGTCCCATGAAACGATACGGATTCGAATCTCACTCAGTCATACGGCTGCTCCTATGCTCCATGCGGGTTTCGAGCTGGATCATCTGACTGTAAGTTCGCCCTTCCTTCCGAAATTCCGATCATTTTGCTGGCGGAGGAGGCTGTAACTCCCGGGGAGCATCCTCAGATTCGATGTGATAGATTATCCCAATTCGTAATCGATCATCGGGACTCGGACAAAGTCACGTATGGAGAGAAACTCAAAATTTCCGGATTCAGTTTTCGGTTCGAGCGGGAAATTCATGCTGCCTCGGGTTTTAGCTCGCTTCTGTGAGCTTGTGGCCTCCGCTTGATCACCTGATAGCTAGTTCGACTCTGATGCACTCTCCAGTGTCTTCGACGGAATTAGCAGTTCTTCATCGATCAGAATGATGTCGCCCTCATGTTTTCCCTTTCGACAATTCACAACACCTAATAGTGATTCATGATGGGTCGAAGATCAGTTGTCAAGGAAGATTGACTGCGACATCTCAGGAAGACGTTCTCGCAGAGCCTGCCCCATAGGGCTGCGTATCGATGACAAATGTAGGAGTGAAAAAATAGTTCCTAGCCCTCGCGGACATCGAGATCTGGGAACCTATTGTCAGCGAAAACTCCTCCATGCGGCCCAAGACACTGTATCCGAGGTCTCGTTCCGTCGCCTTTCGTCTATCCAGCCTCGAGGGCGAACTAAAACCTGCGCACCAGGAAGCGTGGGTGCATCCTGAATGAATTAATCAGTTTGTTCCTCGTAACCGCAAGGTGTGACAATTCATCTCGGAGGAGCAAAAATCGCAGAACCATCGAAACCGAAAAGCAGTATTGTGTACCTCTGGAAATGCTGGCCTGATGGAACTGTCCCATTCGGAGTTCGTCTCCGGGATCGGCGCGCGCTCTTGTGGGATAGAAATTCCGAAAAATCATTTTTCGTGTATTGCAACAGAGGAGTTCAAGCTTCGTTCTGACAAGCATTCGCCCATGCGTTATAGGGAGGGCGTGTGAGTCAAATGCATCTAATGAGGATGACACAATCGACCGGGCCCCAAGGCGGAATGTGTGATGCTCCGTCTCGAGGCGCGTTTCGAACGATAGCATATGAATGGATAATGACGTCATGCTCATGCTAATCAAGACAGCAGTATCGATATGCAATATTGAGGTTGCTGGTCATGATGTTCCCGCTACGGACGAGCGATTGCAACCAGCGATCTGTGTCCGAGCGTTTTGAAATAGTTAGACGATGAAAGGTATCCGTGAATATATCGATCCAGCGTGTCCGAAAGAAAAAGAAAGATTCGGCAACTCATCAGCTGATCTTCTGCGTCCCACTCTTGAGTCAGCCGGGTCATCCGATACACGGAGAATCTTTCGATTTATCGCCGGAGAAGGTCTCGAAGAGCGCCTTCCCGTGCTTCCTATCTCTAAATTTAAACCGGTCTCGCCTGCCCTTTGGGACGGCGGCATCTGTTGTTTTCGTTCGGACTCTGTGTACCTATTCGGACAGTAACAACAAATGAAATCATGCACTTTTTCCTCCTCTTCCCTCGCCGCGGAGAAGCCGCGGCGCGGGTCCGACCGGTTCTGCGGCGAGCGGTCTAACGTCGTTGCTCTTCGTAGAGCGTTGCCAAAATCGAAGTATTTTGGACAGCGTTCGCAGAACCGTGCTGAACCTTCTCTCACGACCCTTTCCCTTCCAGCACACAAGGTCCGCCGGCAGCAGAGAGGCCGGCCGAGGCAAGCAAGCTCTTCGGAACGTGTCGTCGAAGTGGTGCTTGTTGTGGTGTCAGCAGCCGGCGAAGAGCGAATCAATCCGTGCTGCACGATCGACGCGTCAGCCTGCAGTTCTCAAGCAACTCCAGGGAGCATTGATGCTCTCCAAGTTACGTCTGTACTCGTGTCGATTCCTCAAACAGCCATAGACGTTCAAGTTTGTGTACGGTGCTGCAATGTAACTGTCCCGCTGTAACATCATCACCTGTGAAAGACTGCCAAGTGCTGCAACGGTCCTGGCGCCGCTGCAGCTGCCGTCTGGAAGTGTGTTTCTCGTGTTTTCATCTTGTCGTACAAGCCTCCCCGAAAACTGCCGTCGTCACCGGAAACGTCGCATGCGTAGTTGCCCCCGTGGCCGGCAGCTGACAACCTACTAGAGCCATTCTTCTCTCCGAGCGCCAAAACGAAAGCGAATACCATATTATTTGGATCTGGATCAATTATTCCTCATCGTCGTCTGAGGAGTGAGAAGAAGCAATTACTTTTCCTCGACTCATTAGCTTGGAGCGAACGAGCCAAAGGACGAGAACGGAGTATCAACAACAAACACCGCATTACGACAGATCAGCTGTTGGGCGCTCCTTCGCGGAGCGACCGACCGGGCTGTTGGCACACAGCGCACCCGATCTCTCGGACGAAAACAGAAGCGACACACCGTGGCTTCGCGCGCTGTCATGAAGGTGCGGAGCTTCGGGGCCTCTACCATCTTGGGCCCGGCTCCAACCCAACAACATTTGCCACAACAACTCAACCCTCCTCAACAACAACAAGCACAAGGCATATCTCCGAGTTCTAATGGAGGGAGTTGTCCGGAGATCGCAGTCTGCGAGACTCGCCTGGAACGAGTACGCAAACTGCTCAGTTCTCCGTTGACGGCTCGCCGGAAATCTTCGAATCCGAATGAAATCCACAGAATCTTCGGAGTCGCTCTCGAGATCCTCATGGCGAAAACACAAGCAGTGCCCTTCGTTCTATCGCGGTAAGTCAGAGACGAGGTCCCAGCAGATCTTCCTTAGTTTATGATTACTCCGTTGGATCATGAGCCTGAATACTTTCGTATTCGATGGAAAAATGAGACCGGCGACAATGGACGATCGTATGTGTATACGGCAGCTCAGGAGGATAAGTTCCGTCTAAAAGAACTCAATTCCGAGCGACTCAGCTCGGAGTGAGTGAACGGTAGCGTCGACCCTACCGGGCGTATTCATAAGTCAAAACGGCTGAGAGAATTTCGCCGCAGTGCTGTCAGATCATCTTGTAATTGCGAGCGTCGGGTGAGTGGAACACGTGACGAATAATTCTCAATAGATGCGAATCATCTATCGCGAGCGTCAACTTTCGAACGATCGCTGCTCGCGTGGATTTGTCGGAGAGCCGACCGTCCACCTGAATGTCTCAAGATGCTTCCGCTGGTAGCCCGCATCACAGGTGTTTAATTCTTCGACGATCGGTTCCCCGTTTAGTCAAACGACCTAGGTGACCTTGACGCTCTCAGGCTGTTTCTTCGAGAAAGTGTTCTCGTAGCGGAAACTCGATGATCGTTCATTGTGGGAGTGTCCCCTTGGGTAATCGACGGATATCGGGAATATCTTGGGTTCAAGTGTACTATCGACTGGCGCGAGCTGTGACCGATTTTACAGAAGCTTATCGCGGAGATGAGTCTGTAAGGACCGTCGACTAGATGGCAGGGTCAGAGCGATTTCCGGTGGGAGAAGTGCGTTGAAGCGAGTTGACTCGATAGTTTTGATGAAGACTCTCGCCTGAACGGGGATCTGATCGGGCTTCCAGTCCAATCGGCGAACTGCGATATCGCCATTCGCTCGTATGTCGACAACTCGTTCGAAATATGTGCACACTCTGCCAGTGAGCTTTCCTATCGAGACTTTAACTGACTGAGCATGAAATCATATGATCATTCAGGGTGGGGAGATAGACGAATTAAATGTCTCGTGCTGAACCGCTTCGAGCGATCGTTCCAAGGCGAGTGGCGGCAAAAAAACACCGCGGACGAATGAACGAGCTCGAAAGACGCAATCGAATAGACAGAGCCGCTCGAAGATGAGCTCGCAGTCGAAGAATAGCATTCTGGCAACTGAATCCAGCGTGACGTCATATAAATATTATAACACAAAGCTCTGTTCGATCAGCGCGTCGCCTGTTTCAAGCTGGTCGTTTGAACAGGAACGACAAGCAGAGATCGCAGATGCCGCAGAAGTGAACAGCCCTGTCTACCATTGTCCGCAGAGCACAGAATTCGTATTCGTCTTTGAATACTTTCTCGTCGTCACGCGGCTGTCCGCCGGTGAACTCTGTCATCGCGTGGAGAGAGACCTGCTGTTCAATGGCTGAAGGGAAATTTCCCCCGGCGAGTTTCGCTCTATTTGCCTGTGTGCTCGAGAAAAGTCCTTCGGTCAATCGTTCATTGACTTTTTAAATGTTGTATCGGAGATTTCGGGCCGACATCCCGATCCTTCATCCCGTGACCGCTGATTCGCTCGAGCTGAATCTGTCGATTACACGGTACGTATGTATATACGTCCGAGATTCATCTGTCTGCTCTGTGTGATTCGCTCGTCGGTGTCCGAGCTCCATACGACAACCTCAGAGAGCGATCGTCAGGAGCCCGGGACGGGACGCCGTCGGAGACGCCGTTTGCGTTCAACACGCGGGAACAGAAACGGAATATTTAATTATTTTGGGTGCATATCCCGAGTGCAAATCGATGTGTACATGAGTGGCTCCCGATGCCTATGACTCACCGCTACTGATTGGGAATCAGACTTCATCGTCCACACTCCCGGAGATCTCGGGAAGACTCCATCCAAGAAAGACGATATTGTTCTCACGTGGTTAAACGACGAAAGAGTTCAGCCTAAATCGCCTTGGCCTCGTGTTTGCGGAGGCCGACGATGGACACACTCGCAAACAGCCAGGAATGGAAAAAGAGAGCCCGAGATTGATGCGTTTCGGGTTGTTCCAAAGGGGGGATAAATCTGTTTGACGCTCCGCTAATACACTGATAGTGCTGTATCTACCTCATGCGTGATGGTTCCGATAACAGTGTTATGTGATGCTACGAGTGTAGTTGAAGCCGGCTTATCGGCGAACGTGGCTCCTGCCCGAAATCGACAACAACAGCGTTCGTACCCTCCAATCAGATGGGAAGCCAGTACTCCAAAAGACTTTTCTCAATGACAAGTGTCAACCGCTGTCGACTGGATTGTCACCACCGATAAGCCTTAACGTGACAAACTCACAAGCGAAATATCTCCTTTGAGCCTTCGATCACTCCCCTTGTCACACTTACAAGTGTTATTCTTGTACATGTACTGTCGTTCGTTTCCTAGCACATGTAGTGCCGATACTCATCGGGACGCCGAGAATATGTGGAATGCAGTTGAAGATGAGATACGCGAGCGGGTACAGTGACGTTAATATATGTTGACGGAGACTACAGCTCTATTAGACTTGGGAAAGCCTCGTCCCGCCGAATCAGGAACATTCGAGCGGACGACTGGCATCCGCTGCTTCGCAAAACAAGGAGCTCAATCATGCGTGCTCGGAATTCCGAGGGCTTGCCCGGGTTCCGAATATCCGAAATATCGCTCTCTAAACAGTGGCAGAGAGCTTCATGCGGTTTTGAGAAGTCGAGAGTTCCATTGAGTCTTCCGGTTCACGTCTAGTTCGCTGAATCAGCTACTCAAATTCGACCACTCCGCGTTTACCTTACGGCGAGTATGGAGAAGCCCACGAGTCGCGGATTTTGATGCAGTGCTGGCATCTTCGGCGCAGATGATCTCGACGTTGACCTTCCTGGTAAGACGATTCCCGCTATCGCGAAGTTAAGGGTCTTCGAAGTTTTCCCCGAAAAGTCGATCCCTATGTACTTCGGTCGAGGACTCCCGTGATCTGACCTCGCAAGAGCTGATCGAGGTGGAGTCCCGTGCGTGAGTGCTTAACTTCCTCGAAAATCGGGCACTCTTCTTTGTTTTTCTCGTGGACCTTCTCTGGTTTTCGGATATCATCATCCCAGCATATTATCGGTGATGCGAGACTCATGCTCCTATCCTCTGAGAGTGCTTGGGACTGCGGAATGGAGCTCTAAGGGTTTCCAGGTTTCCTCTTGTCGACGGATGGCGAAGTTCGAGAGTCATAGTCTGCCGCTCAGGAAGTGCGCTCCGAGAATCGAACGTCGGTTCGGAAGCGGACGTCGCGTCGTGCCTTCGCATCCGGACTCTCTCGAAGGCCTCGATTCTGTGAGCCCCAGCACTGCTGAAAGCGGCAGGCCTTTCTCTAGGTCACTCCGAGTAACATCGCGCGAGTGAATCGTCTCAATTGTTTCCGCAGTCGAGCAACACTACTCGTTCTATTCGTGGCGAGCACTGGCGGTGCTAGTGCAGGGAACCATTAAAAAAAATCCTGGAAAAGCAACCGTTCCGTAGATATGTATAACTCGAGACGCGTGTTATGCAGTCAGCAGTTCCCGATGATGGACGTAATCAGAAACGCTGTGACAAGCGTTGGATTCATTCCGCTGGCGACGCTTTTTGATGATTCATATCAGATGATGCTCACGGAGTCCTTGTCGGACAAAATGATTTCCATTTGGAAATCTCCGTCGAACGGGCGATAAGGTTTCAAAAAGGAGCGAAACCGCCGAGATCACCTGTCTCTGATGAATTTATAATAGTCGGCCTTCGCTTCTCGAAGTTTAGTCGTTCGCAAACGGGTCAGAGCGCCGGTTCCGCCCGAGCAGAGACGGCTCGAGCAACAATCGCTATCTTAGCGTTTTCTCATGCGAAACCTGACATGGATTCCGGTGTTTCTGTTTAGCGGACCTCGGTGCTTGTAACTGTGGATAGATTCCGGAAAATTGAGCGTAAGCGACTTTCTTCGTGACTCACTCATGTGAGACCCTGCGAGCTGCGCAGAATTATCGGTGGTGGTCGGCTTCGTGGATGCCGGCGGAGTTGTGTTGACCAGTCCCTGCTCACTGATCAGAAAAGCACGGGCTTTGTCGATGAAAAACGTAAACATCATTCTGTGGGTCGCTGCGGGCCGCTCCGTTATCGGTCACGAGCATTTCGTCACTGCCAAGACTTCGCGGCGGAAGACTCCTCGATCGGACTGGACCCGAGAAGAGAGCTGAATCTGTTTGTCTCTGAGTCAACGAGGCGACTGCTTCTTCGAAGAATGGGGGCGCGAATCCGATGATTTCGCTCGCAACTCAAGGCGAGACTGGGCATCAACGAGCGAGGATATCGGATCCGAATGAAGTATCAAATCATTAGGATTGGAATCGATCATAGGGAAGCGCAGTGTCATACTTCTGTCCCAGGGTAAGGTACCCGACAACCCCGTCCAACCAACCCGGCGCTGGCTGCCCAATGGGGTCATCTCCAGGAGCGCAGTTCGTCAAGTCTTTACTCCTTCCGGTCAGCGATATTCTACAGCGTCGAGGCTCACTGTTCCAATCAGGGATCTCCCTCCTTGCCGCTGAACTTCGTCGGGAGCCGCGGGAAGAATCCACCCTCTCCTCGCCCAAGTTCAAGGCTCTGTATTCAACACGAATGTTGTTGTGTATTCCCGAGCTTTTGAATGTCGCCGCTCTGTGTGTGAACAAACCAATGGACTTTTCCCCGTGAAGTCATCTCTTCTCGTATGTTCTCTCTATCGCATAACCTTTCCGGGATGTTTGTTGGACCACGCGCGTTGCTGGGATTCTCCAGCCTTCCGTTGCGAGGTCGCCTCAGCTACCTAGTCACTTTGTTCATGGTGTCGATCGAGTGGACAAATCGTCAGACAGGTTCCGAGTAGTACGACGGGTATAGGCTGGTAGCAAGTGAATGGGCGGCCATCGGACTAATAGACCACCGATCGGCGACTCGAAAAACAGGTGTAGAAAGGGAACCGAATCAAATTGAGGAAAATGAAAGCCGAGAGGAGCGATGTTGGCGGTCAAGGATTTATGTGCGTCTTGTTTAAAGAGCGGGCCCCGTCGACGGCTTGCTGAGACCTGATGCTGTTTTTGACAATCTTCCGACGGAAAAATAACAGCCGTTCCGTCGGTGGTTCAGCGTTGTTGTCGTCGCCGAGGTCGATGGCCTTCCTTGTTAATGGGTCAGCGAAGAAAGCTCATGTCGACCAATCCGTGTTTGACAGACAGCAGATTCCGATCGTCATCTCCGAGGCGTTCCGGGGACATTTTTTCTTCTGAAAGAGTGGACGAGGGGACTTCTAAGCGCGAATTCGCACGAGGCTCGTGACTCTCCCGGAGCCTATGTTTTCATGTTGGGATCATGGAAACGCATCTACTCACCGGGCAGGCTGACTGATGGTTTTGAGTCGGAGCGAATACACCTGTCTGAGCATACTTTGAGATTCTCGATCCCCCTTCCCCCCGCCAGGGTGCACTTCCTCGTTGGCACTTCTTCCTTGCCTGATGACATCGCACTCCCGCTTGGAAGAAGTCGTCTACGCAGACTTTGGCTTCGGTTTCGTAATTTCGACGCATTAAGGTACTTGAATTCTCGCCAAGCCTCTTCAACTTTCGGACGGCGTTCGGCCATCAGCTGGAAACGTCATCGTAACGATGAACTATCCGACCTCGGCCGAGTTTTTCGAGGGTAGGATCCGTGAGCGAGTTACAAGTCACGTCAGAGGCATGAGTGGAGCTCGAGGGAGAACCTGGGGAAATGAATCGCGGGAAGCACAAAGGCAGACTCCTGATCGTCAATGATGTCGTTCGGGAAATTATTCTGGGAAACGAATTATTCCACCGTGTTCCGATGCGAGGCTCCCAGTTCAGCTTCGGGAGACAGTTTTCTCGCCGGCCGCCCGAAGCCAACTCACCGGTACCGTTTCTACAAGCTTGAGAAACTCAAAGCAAGCATAGAATGTCATGAGTCATTACTACGAATATTCATTCGAAGGCCATGCGGAAGCATGCCGACATGAATCGCATCGTGCTTCGGAAGCTCGTGTACTGAAATTCAGCTTTCTGCGGAAGAGCTCGCCGGGATCGCCGCTTCCGAATAGCCACCGTGTTCATACCTAAGTCTGGAAATCGATTCACGGTTTCCTTTCTCCGTCTGAAATATGAACCCGCTTGCTGACAGCGAGACACGTCATCGGATGAACCGGAGGAAGCCAGGAAGTGCGTCAGACAGGGCTGAATGAGGTGTTCTTATTCACGCAGCGAACTCGTAAAAGTCAGACGCTTCGTCGACTATGATAATTCTTGTGGATTTCGCTCCCGCATCCCACCCTGGCACATGCCCGTACGTTTCGTCGACCACTAGTCGGCGAGTCAAGTGGGATAAGCTGCCCGTTATCGCACACGCGCAGGCTACCGGCAGGCGGGCGGTCTTGATGAGCAGCGTATTTTGAGAGAAAACGACATGGAAAGAGGAGGGGGCAGAGAAGACACTTGCGAGAAATAATCTGTACGGGCATCTATCCGCCTTTTTTTTCTCTCTGGTTCCATCTAAACCCAGGAGGTGACCGCTTCAGACCTGCGCGGGTTGATCCTGACAAGAGCATTTATTTCGAGTCGACTCTTCAAGAGCTTCAGGGGTGAATTCCAGCACTCGAGCCCGAACACTCCGAATCGTCCCATGTGCGGGTCGGTGGGTGGTGCACTTGAATATTCCGTTCATCCTTTCCACTTATGTCGAACCGCGGCCATCTGTCGCCAGTCGAGAGTATGCAAAGACCTCTGTGGTGCACTGCAGTCGTTTCTCGTCGTGATCTCGATGACCACGTTGAGACCTCAATGAGGTTCCTTCTCGTCGGCTGGAAGACTCGCATGTGTGTTTGACCAGTTGTCGTTCCCTCCTTTTGGTGGTTTGCATTCCGCTTTTGACAGGCATCGCATAAATTGGTGACCTTGGTCTGTACACACTGGCTCTGAAGGGACCGCATCAGCACAGCCAAGTCGTTCGTTGGCAAGAGCGAGGCAAAGGTTGGCGAGACCTCAAAGCGGCAGACTAACATTAGTCGAAATCTTGTTCGCTGCTTCCCGAGGGAGCTTGCAATCTCTGCGAAGGGCGGCGAGTCCGCCGACGTCACCAAAGGGTTCTCATTGAGTGTTCTCGAGGAAGACAATCAATGGCGGTGAAGCACAAAGAAACCCGCGCTCATTCGCGGAGCTTTTTCGAGCTTGTAGCCATTATGCTCCGGTTTTGTTCCTCGCCCAGTGCATCTGGCCCCCGTCCTTGTATGATACCTTCGCTGGCGACCGAATGGGACGCATTGTATGATATCTATGTGCATTGATCGTGGGGTTGATGAGCGCCAGGCGCTTTCAGTTTCTGATCAAAGCGCTTGATTGCGAGTCCACTCACTCAATCAGGAAGAGTCCGACGACCGTCCCTCGCATAGCTTACGAGTGAGGGTCGTGCATCCGATTGCTTCGATGCCGATGTTTTCGGACACCTACCCGGAGAAACTCTTCATTCTGTGCCGGAATTTTCGGAGGTCGCCCGAAGAGCTCTTCACGAAAATCTAAAGAAATGGCGAAGAAAACACCGATCTCCTTAGGGAGCCGGTCGCCAATTTCGACCGGAATGATAATCGTTCCATTCTGCGGTTTCAGATTATGTTTCTTCATCGAATCGCGTGGAATGGCTCAAGAAGGCATTTTTAGAATTTCGGGCAACGCCAAGTTGATCGACAAATTGAAAGCATCATTCGACAGTCAGGGAGACGCTCCCCTGGAGCAAGAGGCTGATATAGCCGCAGCCGCTGGACTCCTGAAAACATTCTTCAGGTAAATATTTATTCTGTCGACAGGATCCCCCTCATAGTTCATGGGTTGTCGTTCGTGGTTCTCGTGATGAGAGAAGTGGACTGTCTAACAGCTCCATTACTGATCCATTTCGATTACAGGGAACTACCGGAGCCTCTGATACCCTCGAAAATGTACAACCATTTCCTGGAAGCCACACAGACGACTCAGAGCGACCACGAGCTGCGTCTCGGTCGTTTCCGAGCTCTTGTGGAAGAACTTCCGGAAGAGAACTTCATGGTCTTACGGTATCTGTGCAGGTTCTTGCACAAAGTGAGTCAACACGAGGAGACCACCAGAATGAATCCGTCGGCCTTGGGCATCGTGTTCGGTCCGAATCTCTTTCGGCAAGTGTTCCAAAATCGGAAGCGGATAAAGGAATCGATCACTACGTTACGCAGCGATTGGACAAGTATGCGTTCCGTCCGCGTTTCCTAACGTCGCCTCCGTTTCTCTCTAAACCACAGGTTCGCCGACGATCTCCAGGGTCTTCAAGATCAAGCTACAACGAACCAGGCCGTGACGATATTCATCGCGAATTACTACGAGATCTTCGAGCAGCCATTGACCGTGATAATACCTTCCGATGATGGAATTCCTGCTCTGATGATCAATGACGCTCTGTTGACTCAGAAGAGACGTTCCTGTTCCGAAGAACGTCCGCCATCGCCCGCCCAATTCCCTATGGTCAGACTGAGAAGATGCTCGTCATCCGAAGACATGATCGGCGCCACGGCGAGCTCTCAGAACACGTCTCCCGCAAGCATGCTCCAGGATCTCGTGACAGAAGACAAAATGGACACCGACGGTCACGATTCGACCTCGTCCCCCGTGAAGTGTCCCCGAGCGAGCGCGGATTCGCAGGATGCGCACACTCACACTATGCCCGCGATCAACAAGCACACCGCCGACCGCGAGGTGAGAGTGATCTCTATTTTTTTCTCGATGAACCGATCGACTGAACACTCGCTATCGTTGACAAGATCGTCTGTCAGGCCGTTCGATTGCCCGGTCGAGTCGACCGATTTATGTATCTTCAAACGATGCATAATTATCAACACGAGGCGCGTGATCATTCCCTCGTGCAGCCGTTAGAATCGAGAGCACGGATTTTCTCGCAACGCGTATTCATTATCACGCGCAAATGAGATCACGGAGCTCAAGCTCGGACGGCGATTTCTGGTGCGGATAACGCGTGTCCGATCCTCTCCCGAACGGATGTTCCCCTCGGGCTGCGAATCGAATTGTGGTTCGCCCCGACGATCGCCTGCATTTTTGGTGAGAGTTTGTTTCAACCTCAAAGCTTATTGCATAAGCTCTGCGGTTGACAAAGGCGACAGCGCCTACAAGGTGCGAGTACGGCTGTCGCCGATGTTGACGACGGCGGCGGCGACGGCGGCCGGGAAGCTGGCGGTCGCTCAGCCGATGAACCTCGCGGTGTTTTCGAGTTGAACCTACTCGGCCGGCTTTCCATTCTCGCAGTCTGATGATTGCTCTCGCAACGACGCCGATCTTGCGACGGGCGAGTGCGCGCAGGCTGGACGGCTCGCCGACGGGCAGGCGAATGCGCGCAGCCCGTGAGAGCACAGTCAGGCTTGGAAGCCGCAGAGACTCGTAGTGTGTCCCTCGCCACGCGTTGAACTCCCTCGGCGAACTCGTTTAGCGTAGAATCACCGGAACGACAACAACAGCCGCAGCAGCGGCGGTGATTGTGGTGAAAATCAACAAGCGCAACAAAATCGAAAACTTGTCGACCCGGTCGACAATGACGGCTGAGGTGACCAGCCGCGCGAGCTCCTCGGGACGAGGCTTTGTGACAGTAAACACGGCGGGAGGCGCTCCGAAATTTCAGACGAGGCTGAAAAGGATCTTCGGCTCCTTACAGATATGCAGGGATTTTGAAAGGACCTGCTGGCAACCTTGCGGCCGGAAGCGAACGTTTTCCGATCAGGAGAAACAGCGTCCTGTGATAAATGTGAGGAAAAACTCGAAGGAGGGATCTGAGAATTCCAGAGCTACCCGAGAACCCTCGACCTCCCAATCCTCGACAACCTTCAGTGTCTCTACGGAGAGCATGGAATTCATCGACAAAGGTAGGACAATATCGCCGACATTTCATTTTGCCCCGGTAGATGAACTAGCTTTTCGGATATCTGAAAATAAATATTCGGATGCATGTGAAAGGATGCCCAATCGCGGCTATATATTAGTCGACTATGGGGGAATTCGAAAATAAGATTGTGATTCGCACAAGGCTCCATTTTTCGAGCTGGATGCATAACACAGAACTCACTCATGCTCACGCCCTCAGGTTCAATCGAGTCGATGGCGAGTGGGGTGACCCCTTCACCGCCCGCCACCCCGCCGCCTGAAACAGCGATCCAAGTTCCGCCCTTGGAGTTGAGCCACGAGGAGGAGCCCCAACTCTCGGAGCATCGCTTCTCGTGGCCGATCGTACCCGCGCTCGCCGCTCCGACGTCGTTCCACAAAGCGAATTCGGTCGAGGCTCCGTTGTCTCCATCTGCGTACAGAGGCTACCTCAGTCATCGGAATGACCTCGTCGACGAAATGCGCTTACCTCCTTCGCCGCCTGTGGGAGAAAACGATTTCTTGGGAACAACAACACATTCCAAAACCAGACAGGACCAACGTCAGCTCACGAAGAAAATGCGCGCCCTCAAGAAGAAAGTCTTGACTTTTGAGGCATCGTTCGAAGCTACAACCGGTCACAGACCTTCGCATGCGGAAAAAATGGGCGACACGCAGTGTAGAGAATTCCTGCACGAGCTGACCAACATCCGCAAGGAAATCAAAGGTGAATCATCGTATCGATATATACCATCCGTTTCTTTCTATTTCAATGCAAAATCATTGAATCGATCGAAATAGCGCCTCCGCGTTCGAAGCTCTCCGCATATCCGGTCCCACGCGAACACCAATACTAGTTTCCTGTTCTATCACGCTCGATTGATTGATTCACTTATCTCCTTTGCAGCATTGCAAAACGAGGAGGAGCTTCTTCCCGAGCCGGCATATCTGTCCTGGCAACGGTATTGTCCGGATGACGACTGGGAGAAATCATCCGAGAACCTGGAGAGAGCCTTCAACGACACACTCAGCATCCTCGCCGAGAAACGGCGTTCGGCACGTCGACCCGAGCGAGTGGAGGTAGGTCCACCGGCACCGGGTTTTCGCTCGATCACGAGCGATAACAATATTATTATCATTGTTCCTCTTCTACATCGATGTACCTCTTTGCTTGCTCAACGAGTCGTTTGCCTGTCGCTCCCTTAAATGGGCTACGACAAGACACCGAGTTATTTGCGCCGACTGTACACCGACACAGTCGCTGCCACCAACCTTGCTCTGATTACGCTCGGTGTACGGCGAATACCCAAAGGCTTAGAGACTGCCTGAGAATTCTCGGGGCTCGACAAACATCGGTCGATCGACTTCCCCGAGTTCGTGACCGTTCCCGCGTGACCGGCCTGCCCAATTGAAATTTTCGAACGGCAGGTCGCAATGGCTGCGGGCGCATCCAGCGGAAAGTTCCACTAAAGTATCAGTTTCGGCCAAATGACGCAGCCGGCATCGTATCGAAGTGGCTTCATCGATGATCTCCCCCTCCCTGCCGTCCGAGCCGCGAGAAGAGATCTCGAGTCCTTCTGCGATTCTTGTTAATCTCAGAGAAGCATCGGGACACGGCCTTCTTTGGGCTGTGCTCAACGGTTCCCCGTTGAGGACAGTCTCTGCGTTCGAGAGAATTTCTAGTCGAACAAAAAGCTCAGGATACGGACCCTTGCACTCGAGGAGGGATAGACTTGGTATGCTTGGGACCGATGGGAACTCCCACAGCAGTTGGACAGAATTCCTGCGGAATATGAATTCGCACGCGAGATGTTCTCGTTAACACTCCCGACGGGTTCCGCAAGTGTTCAGCTGCTGACGGTTGAGCGCGATATGATTACACGTCTTCCTCCGACTCAGGACGAGCGTGCCAGCTCCCGGGTCTCGGAATCGGACGATGGTGCGGCGGAGTAAAAAACAACGAGGGAAAACTATTCTCGTCTCCGTTCTCTATGCGTCTCGAGAGCTTCCATCGTGTCATTCGATTCTGGCACGGTGTCCGTTGCGCGTTTTTTCGGGGAGAGACCTATTTTTAGGATACTGACTGCGACGCTTAGACTTCCCTGAGAGCGGGCCATCGCTTTCGATTCTGGTCGACCGATCGACGTAGATGCAGCGTCCGCGGTATTCGGGCCGTGTCCTGTGGGCTCGCCACCTCGCTCGGTGCTCGGCACCTCTGGTCGGCGAGTTTGACGACGGGAGTGAGTCGGATCACCTTTTCACTGCGCCATTTCTGGCGGGGAGGATTCCTGCGTATCGATCCGAGAGGTTCCAGGCATCTCCCGAAGGACATCACGAAAGGACACCGATAAAGTATTGGAACGTGCAGCGTGTTTTATTCTATGCTCGTGGTATGAGCTGAGTATTAAGTCGGCGAATCGCAGAACAACAAGCTTCCCTCTACGTCCGGGTGATCGGCAACCCTCATGGATTTTGGCAGAAAGTACCTGAGTCAGAAGCGGCGTACATGATGCAAAACAGTCATGAGTCATCGGATCTATTTGTGGTAGGGGATACCGCCACTGTAGAGGTAGGGGCTCCCGATACCCGCACCAACTCCGTATCCGCCGAGAGGAAGACCAGCTTGGCCGCCCTGGTGTGCTTGATGTCCCTGTCCACCTCCGAAGCTTCCGTAGTTGTTCAACTGTTGGGCGCCATGGTGACCGAAACCCTAGAATTCACGTAGGGTCGTTGGTGACTTTGCCTCACTGAATTATCTCGGGTACCAGAAGCTATGAGATCATGGTACAGCACCCGGAACTGGTCACCTTTCGGTGTGACCTATATATCCGCGGTACGGTCTCTAATCCACTCACGTGATTCCCGAAGCCCTGGTCAACATGGTTGTTGTAGGCTCCGTTGCCGTATCCGTTGTAAGCACCGTATCCGCCACCGTGGGCCTTGTTCACATGGTCGTTGCTGTGGTAGGCGCCGCCCTGTCCGTAGCCTCCGAAGTTCCCGTTCGTGGCTCCAAACGCGTTCTTACCGCCGTGTCCGTAGGCCTGATCGACGGAATATACTTTTTCTTTGGCGAAAACGCGGTTGTGCCCGTTGTTGAAATGATCCTGCAGCCCGGTATGATCGTTGAAGTGCCTGAAGGGGACGAGCGACCCAAGTTAAGAACATCCTCCGGAACGGTCGATGCTCTTGTTGAGATCACTCGCAAGGCTCATTGAGCACCACGTACTTCTGGACTCCGTTGGCGTTTCCGTATCCACCGACAGCTGCTCCCCCGATAATTTGGCCGTGATTGCCCTGATGCACTGCCCCTCGACCGAGCCCGTGGTATCCGCTAATGCCTTGCGACAGACCCGCGTGAGCTCCGCCTCCGTACGATCCGACTCCAGCACCTTGGTTCTGGCCGTAGGCCCCGTATCCGCCTGTGGGAGAATATCGTTCATGGTGGTGGTATCGATGTTTCTGCTCTTGCTTGTCGTATCAGCGGGCCTTTGGCCGAAATCAATTGAGAGATAAGACGAAGGCTCGCCACGGCTCAATTTCACGAATCTCTTGAAATCCACATGTGCCGCATTCTGCCGCGATCTCAGATGTCAAATTGTTCCGAGCCGGTCTAAGCGAGAAACTATTGCCACAGCGATCGGACGATAGGGCACGAGCCCTCGGAAGATCTCAGGCTCGATTTAATCTTTCCTGTGTCAGTAATCAGCAACAGATATTTGGAGAGTTTGCATTCGTTTGAAATATCATATCACATAGATCTGATCGGGGCTCAGCGATGGCAGTGCCAAAAATAAGCTCGAGAGCGTTTGCCTCAAATGCAAAAAAGATGCGTTTGATATGTTCTGCGAAACTCTGAATGTGTGCAGGTGTTCTGCCTTGCGTGAGATACTGGGAAATCGATTCCCCATTACGCTGCTGCTTACCAGAATGTCCGCCGAAACCTCCGTATCCTCCGATCTGGGCCGAGGCCGAAGCGACCACGAGCGCACTGACGAAAACTTTGAACATTTTGCCGCTTATTCTCTCGTTGGGTGGTACGCTGAGGAGTTCCGGAAAGTGTGTGGTCGGAGACGTGGCCACCGCCACGTTTTATAGCCAGTCCCTCTTGCTTGGAAGCGTTCAAGGTTCTACCACTCAGGATCTCTGCTCCGCGGCGTCCGATCTGACCGGAGGTGCGAGTGGCGATGTCGGTTCGCACCTATCCCTCGCATTCCGCAGTGTCGCTTGACGATTTGTACGTAGATTTTCAGAGTTTGAATCGAATGCTGCCGAGATCTTCGAGCAGAGAATACCGGAGCCCAGATCATCTGATTAGACGGCCCGATCGAGAGCTGGAACGACTCAATTACGCACTGCTTCGAATCGGGGATTCCCTCAAGGGATTCGAATCCCACAAAAGCTGAGAGATCAGAGATCGAGATGCGGGACATATTGCCCGGGAGACTCGGATAAGCCCCGGGGGACGGATGCAGCCGCTCTTACCGGTGACGCTTTTTTTTCGATTCATAAAAATCAGCCTGCGCACTGCCGGTGATTTCTGGTGCGTGAGCCCATCGACAATGTGGGTTCCGCACTGTGGTTACCAGAAGTCGCGGTGGAACGTGACAACGATAGCGACATGTAGTCCGCCCCTAGCCGGGTACAAGTCACGGGGGCATTGTTGACCGAGTGACTTATCGGAGGGGGAAAAAATAAGAATTGTCGTATCTTCGCAGTAAGAAGGAACGGCCTCGCATCCATATCACTGATGCGGAGTCCAGCGAGGCCCGGCTTTGCGAGAATGAGCTTGGAATTCTTTCTCTGCGAGCCAGCCCCGGTGATCATCACCGGCCGACGTCCGACGTCATCGTACTCCAGTTCCCGATAAAGATGACGCCCCGGGATCCAGGCTAATCCCTGTGGTCGAGTATTCCTCCGAGATGCGATTGTCCCATCAGTGGCTCACGGAGGCCGCGAGCGTCTGCTCATCTTCGGCGACCTGTCGGAAATGATACGTTTGCGCTGTGTTCGAAATACCTAATTGGGAATACTTGTCAACCGGTTGTACAGACATCTCGATTTGATGCCGTCCGGCATGGATCGTGTTTCTGTTTGAATCTCTTTCCGTCGAGGAAGCGTCTCTCCCTCTGGACGAGCAACGAGATAATCCTCGAGCCGCGTCAGCCTCGCCGAGCGTCCCAGAGTACAAAAAGATCGCCAGCGGCAATTCGAGCTCCATTCGAGTTATGTGCAACGTTTTCGTCGTTTCAAAGAAGAGCCAAGCGTCGGCCGCCCCCGAGCTACACCATGGTGCTGGTTCAAAGGCAGAGGAACCATACCGTGCAGGCAGTGCGATCTCTTACAAAGAGCCGGGCTGATGGGCCACGTCAAAAATCTGGAAATATCGAAAATGTAGGAGTTCTCGCCGAGCGCGTTATCGCACTGGAGTGGTGAAATTTTGTGAACACCATCGGGCAGAGGAAGACGTCTCCGCGTTGTGATCGTAATTTACGGCTGACTCGTGTAAAGTGTGATGCTCAGCGAGGATTGTTTTTTTTTCAGGACATGACCCGGGAGCAGGTTGTTGAAGAGAAATTGTGCATTCAGAAAGCTTTGCTCAGGTTCGAAAGCGTTCACGGACGTCCAACATCGAGGGCCGACCGTAATTTGATGCGACCCTTGTACGACCGATATAGAAACGTCAAACGAATCATCGGCGGAAGTCCGTTCCAAGCAGGACTGGGACAGTCCAAAGAAGACGCTCTCCAACCAATTCCCGAACATGTGCAAATGGAATTCAACTCCCGTCAGAATGAATATGGAACGGCTAAAGTGAGTTGCGATACGACGGAAGCCAAACGAGAATCCCTGAGATGCCGATCGACTAGCGAGAATTCTCCGAATGATTCTCGATTGAATGATGGCAGATGGGCACCGCGGATCACGTCCTCCAGATCCGTGGCGGAGTGTGTACTTTGCGTATTGTGGATCGAACTTAGCCTCGATTCTCGGGCACGCCTCCGGAGGTCGAACTGGAAGCTATCCAATCGGACTTTGTACAGCTATTCCGAAATACCCTAACTTTTCGTTAATCCTCTCAAGGAGATTGCACCCGAACTCCAGAACGGGTCGACGCCTGCTCCTCAAGTCGCCGAAGCCAACTCTCCTGTTATCGAAAATCGTCCCGATTCCGAGAACCAATCATGCAACCTGCACGAGCTGCCTCTGCGGGAACTCCTGCAGGAACAGTGCAAAGCCCGCTTGGAAAAACGTCGCCTGCGCGGGATTCTCCGACAATTCGAAAAAGAGTTTTACTTGGCCAGCGGTAAGTTCGATGATTGCATCTCTAGTTTCGCTGCGTTCCTCTTCTACCACTGAGTTCTTCGCGGCGCTATGTTCAGAATTTCCTTCGAAAGCACTTAATTCGAATCGTCCTTCAGAAAGCGTCATGTTGCACAGACACGACTGAGTGAGGCGATTGGAAGTTGAGTGTCGGTCCAAAACTGTCGAATCTTCGGAAAATGCCACTTCGCATTTCCGTTGAGCCGAGACAGAGACATTTTCTTCAGTCGATCTAAGTGAGACGCACACCTCAGACAAACAGACGCGCGCACACGTTCCAGCTTTGTGCGTTTTCGAAATGCGCCCAGAAGACTCACTGCGAGACTAGGAGCGGGACGGAACTCCCAATCACTCCCATACTCCCCGAATTGAGAGTGTTTTTCTCGCCGCAAACGACTCATTGAGTAATTTTTCGCTACGTCGGGCTGCGCAGCCTTTGGTTCTCGCTTACCTACTCTGAGCTGAGGCCATTCCGAGCAGATATTCGATACGGCAGGCGGACTCGAGTCGATCCTTTATGTGGGCATCGGACTGTGTACCTAATCTTATCGCTCTCCCGCAGGTCGCAAAGTTCAACGAGAGGATCGTGCGCCGATGGAATCGACTTACGTGCAATATAAGCACATCAAGGCAAAGCTGCGATTGATGGAGGCGCTGGTTTTCAAGCACGAGAACCAGCCGAAATGTTGACTTCCAGGAACCGGTCTGAACACGGACGAACCAGACGGAAATACCAGGTCGACGACCCCGGTCGCGACGTTCTCGTCGGTGATTAGGTACAAGGCGGGGAACGGTCGAATGACAATTTTTACGCATGCATTTGGGAATTCATAAATCCGCTAGATATCTTACCTGAGAGATCTCTGTACAGTGAATTCAGTCATCCAAACTATCAGTTGTTGCTAGCTGCGAATTATGAGACTTCATATAATCTCCCCAAGAGATCTCGATGATAATCTCGGAATGATAGATACGTGGAACACTGAGGAAATCGTCCTATGAGCAATCTCCCGAGACGGAAAAACGGAATGAGAGAATCAGAAGTCCGAATGGCACGAGTGATTTTCTGAAATTCTCGAGTTATTCGGCATGGAAGAGGATCATACCGACGAATAAATAATCTTCAGGAGCGTCCGAACTCTGAAAAACCTTTCGAAACAACCGATTCTCCCGAAATGGATGAGTGGTTGAGAAATTACAAAACGGATTGTAGACGAGCTAGTGACAGCCGCCTCCTTATTCCCGTCTTATGTCTTGACGATCGTAATTCGAGGCGATTTAGTTGGGAGTCTGTTGCTCATTCGCTTTCTCATCTCGCAATCTCGCATTATGCTGTCTATCTGTCTAGTGAGGGAGTATTCTTTATTGAGCGAGGAGAGAGGAACGGTTCATGTGTTATGAAGGAAAACAAGTGCCGGACACGGGATTCTCTTGGGAACGTTCCAATCTAGTGATTTTCAGCAAGAGCTGCAATAAGATACACGCTTCGGATCAAAAGATGATTCTGCATGGTACAAACTATGACGACTCCCTGAGACGCGGACGTAGGGTCTCGAACACTAGGATAAGAATATCCGGGAACGGCCCTCTCTACCTCGATGTCCACTAGACGTTGACGAAGAGCGTCGCATCTCGGATATACATACATGCATAGTATACATACATTCATCTATGTCTACATACGTCTATGTATACACTATCCGCATGCATGAACTATAAATATATATTCAGAATGGATGATGCTTCTGATGTTGTCTTCGTGGCGGATCGATCATGCACATGTCGATGATCTCGACACGAAGCATCCCGTTGTTCAATAGCGACAGATTCGTACAGAAAGCGCCGCGCCGTAATACTCGCGTGAGTTCAAGTCGCTTCGCGAGAGAGCGGCTGGAGAGGTCGCTCCCGAGATCCTCCGTCGCGTTCAGCAAGTCGTTTTCTATGAGTCGCTGAATAGGCACTAGTCCGCATGATTTCCAACGTCAACGGTTTGTTCCTCGGTAGAAAACACTCATCCGCGCTGCCACTTTTGTAAAGTCTAGATGCCGATCGAGATATAACTGCTGAGATTGTCATGTTCCCGCTTCGATAGACCGGGGCTAGGTCATTCTATTCACAGCCGTTCATGGAGGAGACGATCATGGCTGCTGAGCGAAGCTGTATCCAACCGAGACTCATTAATAGCAACTTTACTCATTCTCCTTGACTGAAGGTGCCGCTTAGTTACATTAAGAGGTTGTATCGTGCGTTTTCGGGTCGCGAAATGGCTATTGTGGTTGTTGCCTGTTGCCAAAAAACGAGAAAATTCGGGCCATGACCCTCCGAAACCAGAGAGGGACTGCAAACGTTCGGACCGTACACATCTCAAGCAATGAGTGTACATTCATCCATACTGGAATAAATATGAAGCATGGAAAGATGTCCGCTAAGGAAATTATGTGTTCTCGTTCCACGCCATCAGACTTAAATAGAGGGCAAGCTACGGAAGCAAAGCATAGAATGGGATGCTATGCGGGCTCCGAGGGAGGGCCTGCTCTCATTGAGGGGCATTCGGAAGACCGGGAGGGGATTCAATGCGGCCAGGGGAACAGGAGAACAAACGCTCGAGGCAACTCTCTTGCGGGCATTGACGACAGTGCTACGTTAGAGCGGGGCACGTCGAAAGACTCGTTTAACCCGAACAAGGGATGGGACGTGGAAAGTATACCAAGCCTGTAGACGCCAATTTTTTCTGCGCTCGATATCCATCCATTTATTCATATTTCGGAGCTGATGGTCGGCTTAGTCCCCTCCCGTGATATTGGCGGAAATGCCGAGCTGAATACCGTTGTCGGAAACTGTATACGGATGCCGATGGATGGATTGATAACATAACGCGCTAGATACCAAGCCACGATTCCGACTCCCGGTTTGGATGCTTATCAGGATGAATCATGCCTCAATACCTATATTCATTCGTACATCTGCAGCGACGAGTAGCCGGGTGTTCGGCGCCTCGCACATGGACGCCCGTGGTTCTCTGACTCCAAGATGCTCTCGGAGAATGTCCGTAGTTCCGAGTCTGAGTGAGCTCAAAGGCATCGCAGTCATTCGGGGATTCCGCGGACGAGCCGCGTCGACTCCTCCGGATGTCTCTTCTGAGGCGCTCTCTCGTCTCCGATGTAGCACTCCAATCTGACCATGTATATCTCGTTCAACCTTCGGGGAGCAGCGACTATCTGGAGGAGCGATCCTTTATGTGGCTCAATGAACAACCCGCCCACACCGGGATCTGCGATATCTCGCAACATTCCGTTGCGATTCCGCATCGAAAGTCTACATATCAGAGCTGATTAATAAAATGGATTTCCGCTCCAGTGCTGCGTTTGAAAGTTGGCCGATGAAGGAGAGCGATCCTTGAGGCGACCTCACCGAAAAGCGAAGCTCCCTCCGCCTCGACGATCGCAGGAGTACGGCACCTTGATGCCTAAGCTTCGGGTCACGCTTGCGAGTTTACGAATAGTGCCGAAAACTTCGAGCTCTCCGAGTCTATGAGAATAGATTTCCATCCCTAATCAACATCATAGGGCGATCAGATTCTTCCTCTCGGCGATACCAAGAAGTTCCCGCCCAACTTGCTTCCCCTGTAGGTTCTGCGATTCGCGCTTCGTCGGATCTTCAGCCTCGGCCATTGCTCACGAACAAAATCGCGCGGATCAAAGGGGTCGGAGGAATTCGGAGAGTGCCTGAGTGAGTCCTTCCACCGTGCGATTCAGCAAACTCGAGGGTCTTTCAAAACTCGACGAAACAGTCGCCGTCAGCCCTCATCGTTCCGAGCTCGACGAGCACTTAAAGAAAACGCATCTCTTTTAGCGTCAGCATCAAGTCGGTCTCGAAGGAATTTCGCGAGAGTACGACTAACATAAGACAGGGAGCGCTACGATCACGAGGGAGGTATCGTGAATTTGCAGCAGGCAAGACGAACCACAGGACTTCAATGATAACTTCTCTCTGGGCGCGTTGGGGGATGCGATCTCAGGATTTTCCACTGCCCTCGAAGATAAATCAGGAGTCAATCGTTTCGGATCCGAGTTTATTCGTTACGTAGTCATCGTGATATATTATATGTAAGTCGCAGACGAATTCTCCTTCTCCGAATATGAACCGCCCCAGATGACTCCTTATCACCAGAAGTGGAGATTCCTGTATCAGTCAAAGGCTGTGAGTGTGCTCATGCACATACATGGGTGGTCATGATCTCTAACTCGACTGTACACAATCGAGCCGCTGGTGGGGGAGCTCTGAGGAATCTTAACTTCTCCCCCATGAGCGGTTCGCTCGCATAATCGGTTTCCCCCCATAGACGTCGGGAATAAGAGGGAAATCACGGGGAGTCTCTTACCTCTCTGTTCACGATAAACTCAGCTGGGTCGAGAGAGCCGCCTTGTAGCCTTCGATGAGGAGGCTTTTCTGCTACCCTCCCCCGACAAATCAAGCAGAAGGAATGACGAGCTCGGACTTAGTTCGACATTCGGGACACCCAAGAATCTATATGAGCCCCTTACCGACTCGACGTCCACGGTCTTGACTTCCCTCCATTCTGCGATGCATTTCAAGCAGAACACGTGTGGACATTTGTCGAGGAGACCGAATATCCTCGATTCCTCCGGTTGTATATCCGAGATGTTTTCGAGACATACCCCGCACTCGAAATTCGTCGGACGAGCGGGGAAGGGGTGCGATTCCCCCCGAGTCTCACGAATCTCCCGACAAACTCCCGAGTGTTGGTCATTTCAATTCATCATATCCTGGATGGAGAAGATACATCCCGCGATAGCAGTAGAGATCCCCGTGCACAGATCGGCGATCTACAGTTGAGCTGAATCTCGAGATCACATGATATTCACACGTTGGACAATCCATTCTTTACTCACTCTGCTCCATGTCAGGTTTGGGTGCTTCTTCGGTGGACCGAGAAGTACAGTCTGATCTATGAGTTGGGTCCCCAGAGGTGGAGTGGTACTTGTAAATCAGCAACTGTGCTTGTCGACATTTATCGTGAATGGAAGCGCCCACCACGCATAGGCACGACAGGAGACGGAACGTGCACCTTTCAGATCGTGTCAGCATCGCTGTAGATCTGGCATTCGATGAGCACTCGATCAGCAGATCAGATTGAGAACCTCTGCATCAGCGATCGAAAACGGACCTCCTCCCTCTACGGATAGGGGAGAGGCTTGAAACTCCACGCAAGAGGCAATTCGGCGGACTCGGGGTCAAATTAGCCCAAGCGAGACGTCGTGAAGAGGGCGAGAAGGTCTCTGCGATAGTCTCTCCGCTGATGAATGAGTCGGACGAGCGTCCCCTCTGTAATCCGAAGCCGGGATCCAATAAGGGAGCACGTCGGGTGTCCTTGAGAGCCGAGAAATGTCCTGGGCTCCCATGCTTGACGCCGCCGTGAGAACGCTTTCCATGGCGGAAATCGATCAGCTCATCAGTTTATCCTATCTTCGAAGTGACCCCGCGGGAAAGCGAAGCCTCCTCCTTGATGGGTCGAAGAGATAGGGCACCCCGATGCCTCAACCGTGGAACTGCTTCAAAATTGCGCGCTCACACGTCATGCTGCAGGGTTCAAGTTCTCTGAGTAATTCATTCTCGACTTCGATTGGAACGATCGGGCGATCGCTGTTCACCCCGTCTGATGTGATCCTGATTTCGATAGCAGACCCCACCGGACTTCAGCTTTGGATTCCGAAATCACTCGCCGCAGATCAGCTCGTGCCCTTCGATCTTGCTTCTTATTCGCGGAGATCGGAGAACTTTGCGGACCGGAAAGCATGTCAGGCGCCCTAAACCTCGATGGTGGGGGGGGGGCGTCGGGGTTGAGTAGAGTTAGTCAGCGGGGCGGCTTGTCAATTTTGCGGAACAATGTACATAGCTGTATGAGCGATCCCCGGAAACAACGCGGTATCGCGGATCTTTGAGAGGCAAGGTAAGCGTTTCATGGTGTTTCCTCTGGGCGCAATGAGAATGAGGAATCTTTGAGTTTCCCAGAGCCGGGACGGAGAATCCAGCAGTCGAATATTTGAAACTTGCGCTTATTCATTCAACTCAGGTGATCTTTCTTCTCGCCAGGAACAACGAAAGGTGATTGATTTCAATGTCTGGAGATGTACTCACTTAATACATGGTGACCCACGATACCTCATAGATTCGAATATTATTTAGATAAATACATTTATAAATATATCTATATATATAAAGACATATATAAATCAATTTTCGGATACAATTCCTCCTCATCCTGGTGGAACGAATCAAAATCAAAAGTTCGACGATTTGCGGCCTTATTCCATTCCGACTTCAATTTCCAAATCGAATTTCATCTCCATGTCGAAAGCGATTTCCATATCGACTTCCTGGTCCATGTCTACTTCTGGGTCCATATCGAGCCCGATTTCCATTTGGATTTGGATTTCCACGTCGAATTCGATCTCAAGGTTGAATTCGCTACCCTCATCGCCATCGATCCCGTCACCGAGTCCAATTTCGAGCCTGTCCGTGTGACTGATAGAATCGAGTTGTTCCGAAGTCGCCGAGGTAGCGGGATTGAGCGCCGATGGACTCTCCGCAGGATCGTGCCGAAAGAAACATTCTTCGGCGAAGGGACATTCCCCCTCGAGGAACTCACAAGGCTTCGTTGACAGAGCCGCCTTGTAGCCTTCTATGAGGAGGCGTTTCTGCTCCCCCCCTCCGACAAAGTAGGCAGAAGGAATGACGAGCTCGGACTGAGTTCGACATTCGGGACATCCCCTCACCGACTCGACGTCCACGGTCTTGACTCCCCTCCATTCCGCGATGCATTTCAAGCAGAATACGTGTGGACATTTTTCGAGGAGACCGAATATCCTCGCTCCCTCCGGTTGTATGTCCGAGATGTTTTCGAGACATACCCCGCACTCGAAATTCGTCGGACGAGCGGGGAAGGGCTGGGATTCCCCCCGAGTCTCACGAATCTCCCGACAAACTCCCAAGTGTTGGGCATTGAAAGCTTCATCCTCTGGATGGAGAAGATACATCCCGCAATACTGGCAGAGATCTCCGTGCACGAGTCGGCACTCCCCATCGGGGCAAACTCCCGAGATCACATGATATGTGCACGATGGGAACGCCATTCTGCACTAACTCTGCTTCGTGAAAGGCCCGAGTGGTCAGTCGGTGGATTGGAGGGTGTCCGAGCCGGGGTCAACTTAACACCTCAGGAGCGACACGAATCGATTTGAATCTCTGATCGGAAGCTACCTTTTATAGCGGATGTGAAGAGAGAGGATCCCAACATCGATGAATTACGAAGCCCTTTCATCACTGCTCCTCTAATTGAGAATAACCCATCACCCCTTTGCATTCCGCCTCGAAATAGCTGCGGCTGCTGGACTTTTCGACCGCAGAGAGAGATACGGACGTGGGTGAATCTCACAAATCCATAATATTAGCTTGGTTCATAGGAGGCTGTGAGGACGTCAGCCGTGATGAAGAGCGAGAGAGCTGCGAGAGAACTTTCTCGCTTCTCGAATTATTCTTCAGTGCAAAGACAGCAGCTGCGCGGTGGTAGAAGGTTTGAGCGAGAGCTAATGCTCCCTCGTGCGACCCCAGGACCCGACTGAGTTTCACGCTAGGACTGAGAATCTCGATTTCCTATACGGAATCTCGGCTGATCACGGGAATTGAACCCCGGACCTCCCCGACGATAGCGGCGTCTCCATGGGGCAAGACTGCGTGCGTCGCACGCGCCTACCACTCGGCCATTTGGTGGGTCAAGAACAGCTCTTCTGCTGACTTGATGTCGTTTCCCGTGCGGAATTCTTCCCTCCGAATCAAACGAATCGCGCGTTCTATGTGCAGACTCCAGCACAAGCACCAGGTCTCGATTCCCCGACTCACCTATGGTCATCTTTACGCGAATAGAGATAGCAATTAGAGTTCGTACCCTCTCGGAAGAACCTCGAGCCGGAAGAGTTTGACGGAAGCACTCGGAAGGAGCTCGGAGCAAGGCAGACGGATGGGCGCGTTCTGAAAGCTCTTGAAACCTATCAGGTGGCAATCGAATCGAGTTTCGGAGACGCGACGGATATGAAGACTCCCCTGGCTGCATCCACACCCCTTCGGAGAATTCGCGAGAGAGCTTCTGACCAATCATGTCCAGACTCTAACCCCCATCATACCATAAACACATTATTTATCCCATCACGCAATGATGTCCGTTTGTGGAACCTCCTCAGTATGCCTAATTCTGACGGGATCTGGTTCTTCTCCTATCCTCGAGGAACCGATGCGCCTTTCGTTCGAACGATAACTTGAGCAACTCCGCACTCCATGCAGTGGCAAGAGAAATGACTCGGGCTGAATCTGTGGGTAACACGCAATAAGTCGGGAAAGGTCGTCTCTCACTCGGTGAGCGACTTGGTACAAAGGAGCTTAGCCACGATGTTTTCCCGGGCTCCAAGTCACAGGATGATGAGACAATGGAGCCGTCGGGACACAGAATTCTCGTCAGGGAACAGTTCGGACCGTTTCCGAAACTCAGAATGGATTGGACCACCACGTGAACCATGAGCTCTCCGAAGTCGCCCAAGATCGAGGAAATATCATCCGGTCATCATTTCGAGTGACCGAGATCAGGGAATCAGCTAGAAGTTTTCGGGTTTCCAGAGGAGGCGCAAAGGAAAAAGAATACTCTCTCGATGAAGATGCAAGCGGCGCAGCGGACAATCGCATCGGAACTCTGATCAAGATCGGACTCGGCGACTCTTGGGACGAAGTCGCGCGTGGTATGTGATGAGTAATGACTCACCCCGCCCCCACATTCCTCACCGAAAGAGATCTGGGGCGTTCTTAACACAGGCGCGGCACCGGCGCTCTCGCCCGATGGGCTTGAATCATGCAATGTTTTCATTTCACCTCTAATGAGGTCTGGCTGAGAGAGGATCGGAATCGCGATTCTAGAAATTCCAGAAGATGAACTCTTCGACTGGATGAGTGTCGATTCGCGTGTAACGACCATTCCGGAATGAGAGGGGCTAGCTGGAGCCACGAGATGAGCAAAAAGGGAGCAACCTTGTCCATCGATCGGCCGGATTAAATCCTTTTTTTGCTCAGAACCGATTCCTCCTCCAACCCTGGATCCAGCGAATTCAACACGATTGTCTTGCTTGTCTGCAAAGTAAGACATCCCTTAGCTCCAAGATCTTCTCATCTTGAGAGCGCAGTTTTCGGGAATCATGACGCGTAGCCTATCGTGGGACCACCAATGGTCTCATTGCGATTGGAGAATCGCCTAATGCTGCTTGTGATGAGCTCCGAGCGAACTCTCACAAGGACTGACGGGTATTCGACCATCACTATCTACCTCGTAGAATGCCTTGTTCTTGCGCATCCTCATGGATAAGCGCGTGACCAACGTTGCTGCCTCAAAGGCTCGACCTCATCCGAGCGAAATCCTCGAAGACATCTGGTGGAACTACGAGGGGGTCGTTTATTCCGTATTTCTGCCCCGCGGTGAATCCATGATTCAACTGCAGACAGGTCAGCTGCTTCGATCAATCGTTTAGGACTGATTCCCCACCATGACATAGCGATACCGCATATGGCGCGAGTGACCGAGAGCAAGCTGCGACAGGCTGCCCGACGGTCCGCGAGAGCGTGAATCAGAGACAGGAGACAACGTAATCGATTGAAGGTCTCAAATGATTACATATATCCCCCATCCATGTCCATGCCGCTCATCGATGCCTGAATGAAGCTCTTCGATAGAGACGATCAGAAGCTAGTGATCTCTCATGGCTCGTACCAGCTACGACCCCTTTCTTGCGAAGGCGAGCGTAAGTGAGTCCTTGAACTATTGTAGCGGGCGATCGCCAGATAATAATGGAGGTCGGGAATCCATCTTACCTAGTTTAGTCCTTTGGAAGCTAGCAACCCCTTCTATAGCCCCGAGGCGGCGCTCGGGTCTCAAAAGCTACCAGGTCGGACGTCCGCGATCGAGACGGACGCACGTACTAGACATTGGTAAGGCGCTCACGACCCGTGCGATCCCTCGGAGTGAAGGTCAGAAAAGCAGCTTCCCTCACAACCGTCCACGGGCCCATGATATTCGGTTGTAACTTCCACGAGAAGCCACGTCGATCCTCATTCATTCGTACCAGCACTTCTTGTCCCACGGTCCCTGACGTCGGCGATGCACTCCGAAGTCGTGGATCGTTTCGCTACGGTCTTGTGCCGATGTCAGGTTCCGATGGCCCTCTCGCCTCGTCGCGCCTACCTAGCGTTACCGCTTGTCACTCCGAGTTGACTCGTCCTTGAGTCTCGCCGTGGAGCCATACAACATCTAGAACGAAGTCTCCCGGGAAAACTCGCTCTTCGTCGTACCGATGGACGATGCGATCTTGGGGTCGAGTTCCCGACAATCTGACCATCCTTCGACAACAACAGCGATAATCCGGTCTAACGGAGTCCGAATATTCAATTCCGAGAGAAAGGTCAAGAATAAATAAGGACATTCCGAGAGACCATTGCACGGCAGATGTCCGATGCGCAATTGAGGAGATCTTCCGTTCGCGAAATCGCAGAAGGAGCCCTTTTCTCCACTGTGACATTTGTCTCCGCTCCGAATGGAACTACGGCGCAACCGCGTTTTTTTCGAAGAGGTCTTTGTTGCCGATACTGGACTCTTACCTTCTTCCGGTTCCGACTGGAGAGATCCACGTGCGTGCCAGTGGCGGATCCAGGGGAGGAGGCGGTCAGGCGATCGCCTCCTCCTCGAGACTTCCGACTTCCCATACTCCCCATGTTATAGCAGGACCCAGATATCGATCCGCCTCTCCCTCGATGCATTGACCGCCCCCCCCCTTGGAGGACTCCTGGATCCGCCTCTGGTGCGTGCCCGCGATCTGCATCAGGTATTCGAAGTCTCCGGGATTCGCCACCATGACGGAATAGGAATGAATGAAGTAATGAATGGAAGGAATTAATGAATTCTGGAATGCGAATGAGATGCAAAATTCTCGGATTCCTTCGACGAAATAGGTGAGGGGACTGGGAATCGCGGCCTCTCTCAGGAGTAGCTGCTCCTCTCTTATGGATGTTGGGCAGCTTTCTCAGGCCTTGCGATTGTGGTATTCCGCTGGAGAGGTCTTCTTTTTTCGCTGCTTAGTTCAGCCAATAATGCAAGCATCTGTCTCTAGTCTCATCATTGATATTCCCGGTTTTTCGCGATATGCCGGTGGGTCGGGAAGTGCCGCGAGGTCTCCAAGGAGTGCTAAGGGGCTCCGCAGTCAAGGGGTGCCGAACATTCCGTGGTCCGTCTCTTTCCATGGCTCGGGTTCCAATCCCTGCTTCCGCCAAATGTTATGTGGGATCGCCAGATCACGAAGGTCGGGGGTGCATGTTGTTTGATACCGCGGGAGTTTGCCCTCCATAGCCTCGAAGCAGCGCGCGAGTCGCCTCACTATCTAAGGACACAACATCAATAATAATGAATCGGAGACGAGGACTGAACTTGAGTTGGCTTGACCAACACAAGGACGAACCTAGGAACTTTTGTTGCATCCAGGTTCCAAGGCAGTACATACGGCGCGGCGGCGTGCCGAGGTGGGAGGGTGTTTGGGGCATGCCAACGCTAACGAGGAGCAGCGTCAATTTTTTCTCCCTATGTCCCCCCCGCCCATCAGAATCTAAATCACGACATAAAACTCCGGGTACGCCCCTCAAAGTGGCTGGTACATGTATACCATAGAAACCCGTTTACGGAGTCTATAGAAGAAGCTCCCGAACTGAGTCCATGACGCTCCTGGTCCCCGCCGGGGACTCGCTCATATATGATTCGAATCCATTCTCCAGATACCCCCCCCCCAGGGTAATGATCTCGACCACGGTCCCAGAGACACGAGGGGAAATCACAACTCGCATTGATGTTCGTATCCCAGAATCATGATTGCGAGAACACATCGCGCATGCGGCAGCTTCCGATCGAGACGAGGGAGCGAGATGCTCATGAGCGCCGCTCAGAATCCTCTTCCGATCAGGCATCAGACAATCCGAATTCAAAGATTGGGCATTGAGCTATATCGATAGTGCGACGTGCGATACAGGGCTCTAGATCGTTGATGCTTCTGAAGTCGTCTCCGATTTCGTCCGCCCGGGTCATCATAATTTTTTTTCCCAAAAAACGCGGCCGTGATTCAGGGCCTATTCCGGTATTCGGTCGTGGTGCTTGACGCTGTCTCATCCAAAGTCTGCTCTCTGCGGTCGGTAGAGTCGACTCAGGAGATCGACCTTGAATCCCGTGATTCGAGCTCGAGAAACGGAGCCATCGATCGACGCTGCTCGGCATCTCCTCTACCGTCTCCTCTCACTCACTCACTCACTCACTCACTCACTCACTCACTCACTCACTCACTCACTCAGGTCAGCGCTACTTGAGCTCGACGCAGCCCTTACTCAGAAGAACTGAGTGCGAAGCGTAGCCTATGGCAATCAGCGAATACGACGAATTTCCGTTACCGTCGAATCAATCCCTGGTAGCATAATGTATACCGAGGGAAGTTGCGGAAGATCATGCAGACTCCGATCGAGTAGATGATGTCGGTTTTCATAAACGCGGTTCTGATCGAGTCCCAGCGGATCAGAGGGTCCGAGCCGACCTGGGAGTACAGACTGGCTTCCTCCGATTGAATCGAGCGGTCAAGTACTCGATAGCCCCCGTAATTGCAGCGACCACGATCGCCTCGGAGTTTCCACCGGGCCTCACGCAGCTCCGGAGTCTGATGTAGACCGGAAGTTCAATTGTCGTTGCCTCTCTCATGCCAGGATATGTCATAATTTCCAGCCCACGTTATTTCCCAGAGGCTCGTCTCGGTCGGAAATAGGAGTGATTCTCTCTTTCGCGGATTTCAGAGTCGAATTCCTCCCGCTCGTGAAAATTCATCCCCTCCTCGGAAGCCGGTGGACGACCTTCCGGTTTCTTCATCATGTTGTCTTGCACTTGACCGCGCGCGGCAGCAGACGGATATTCCGTTGTCCGGAGCCAGGGGGCGCCCCGGATTGTTTTGAAACTGGCGCGCTCAGCTGTTCGATTGGGAAAGCTGTGGCCGCCCGTGTGGCCAGTGCGATGATGTCGAAGGTATTCACACATGTACGGGCAGGCGGCGCAGGTTGACGGTGAATCGGTCTCCTCCTCTCCCATGGCTCGCTTTTCACTTTCAGCTGTTCGTAAGAATGGCAGATCGCGCTTCGGGGCTGCCGACACGACTCGAACGTGAGCCGTAAAACGAAGGATTGAGGTCGGTAAGTTGTCAATGCGATTCAAGTCTCGCCCGCAACCTGATCAGTGATATTCCGCGCCGTGTCTACTTATTCCGTGTGTCGCCGAAACGTTGGGACGAGTGGTGACAAGCTCGAAGGGACGAGGCTGCGTCTCACTCAGGCTAATTATCGAGAGGACCGGCAGCACATCTCCGGCAGCAGTGCGTCATCGAACATCCCTCGGAGACAAGCTGTGGAGTTTACCCGCGGCTCCACTCTCGTTCAGGAAGACCCGCTCAGTATTAGAGTTGTGCAAGTATTTCTCACCGATGATGGTTGGTAACAAAGCAACCGAAGCATGTCTTCAGACCTCACTGAGCGGCGATCGATGCAGCTGGCGGCTTCCTGGGAATATCAATTCGCTCGCTGAATTTATCCTTAATGGTGGAAGGAAAGCCGTTTCTTGGGTCACGATCCCGGCTGTGGATTCCACGGATACGCATTGCGAGATCAGTCGGCTCAACGAGCTACTCAAGTGAGCTTCCGTAGCTCATCCAGGCGACGCTGCTGTTTCCGTTCTCTCGACTCCTCGTCACCGAAGATCCATCTCGTTGAGTCGACCTTGTGATCGAGTCATCTCTCGAATAGTGCATCGAAGTATTTGGCACAGTTTCTCGTGACCCGAAAAAGCTGTCAGATCTTCTGTTTGGGTCCGCGAAGAGCTCTTCCTGGTTGACGCGCGCATTGCGTCCGAGCAATGCGAGCGGCTAGCCGGCAGGTTCTCCTTCGGTCGGGAAGCAGACTTACGGCGCGCCGTTGAGGAGCGTTGGAAGCAGCGGCATTCGATGTGATGCAAATTCAACGACTTGCTCCTCTCGGTGCTGACGAAACCCTCGGAAAAAATCAATCGATACACTCCTGCATGGGGAAGAGCGGAACGGAAGTTCTTTTCGAAGGATTCCGGTGCTAGAAATAGATTTTCACTTGATCAAGATTCTCCCCGACCAACATGGAACGATTTCGCTGTGAATTCTGGTGGATTATTCCTTTATTCACGGCTGCGCTTGAGGCCTGAATCGGTCTCCCGGGTCCAGTCATCCTACTGCGTTAGATTTTGTAAACAGCCAGAGCTGCGCATGGCCATCTCCGGAATCCATTTATGAATTCTGCGGAGTTACACGGACCACATGAGAGCAGCGCTGGCTAAGAGCGAGATTATGCAATATTTTCGGCGGCTCTCCGATCGCAACCATATGCTCTCTCTCTGGCCGCCGGAGGTGGCGCCGCAGAAGGGGAAAGAAGGTGGACTATTTTTTGTTTGTTTTTCCTTGGGAAATAGATTCCACAGAATATTTGGGATGAAGTCCATGACAATACTCACTCAGTCAGCTCGTCGATTAGTCACGCGGAGGGCCGCAACTTTCAACGGCGCACATTCTCTCCTGCTCTGTTGCGACTCGAGCGGTGTCTGCTGGTGGAGTCGGCCAGACGTTTCTGCTGTCCGCAAAGCACGGTGTGATTTTCTCAGGAATTCCTCCTCTATTCCCCAGCCATGAAAACTTGAAGATCCGCTGTCAAGGAACGACGATGGCTCTCAAGGATCGCGATGGTGAGTGCTCTTTTTTTTCTGATGCTTCATCGAAGCAGACATTCTCGTGGCGCCTATCGGCCCTGTTTTCCATCTTCGAAATTCGGTACCGCACCGGCTTCGTGATGCGGCCAAATGCTCCAGGGTAGTATGCTAGCTGTGGCGGACATCAGTGAGGCCGGTATACCTGCTTGCCGATAAATTCGGTGATGGATGTCGCGAAAAACAGGGAGACGGGCCCGCCTCAAATCATAGCTAGAGCGAGTATCCGCGTTCTGTAAACGGATTGGTGGAACCGGTGCATTATCAGAATGCCTGGACGGGTTTCCCTCATTGATTGCTCTTTTGGTCCATCGCTGCGGTGCAATCGTCGTGCTCGGGAACGAATGTTGTTATTCTTCGGAGCGAGCTGGAGAAAGAAGAAGTAGACCGAGAAATATATAATCTGCGACGAAAACAACGCTGTATCATTTAGAGTAGTGATTGGTGAGAAACTTTGCTCGAGCCGGCTGCAATCTTCCACTACGCGCTATTCAGTCACTGAGCAGACCTTCAAAACTCGGTGCCTGGAGCCAACTTATAAAGGTCTTTTGGCAGTTCGCGCTTATCTGAACATCATTCACGACCGCGCGAAGGTGATTGATATTGACTCCGAGAGCTACGACAACGCGTTACAATCTTTTATTGATTATCAGAAACAGAAACTTAAGCGGAACGTAGAAATCGGCTGGCTGAATTTTCTTCTCTTCAAGCTCCGACGACCGTCGGGGTTACCCCGGTCTTTTGCTCTCGTCCTCATCAGCGAACCGAAAAGAGTCAGGGTGGATACGAGCTATGAACAGACTTCCGGAATCGATTCGCGGAGATTGGTCTCGAAAGCTTCAAATCTCCTGTTCGTTCGCTCATTGATGAGAGACCTACTGAATTCGGAGCAATTCCTGGGACATTCGGAGCGTTCTTCGTAAATCCCAGGAAATTCATTCCTAGCCGGCGAGATTGAGATTGCGTGTCGTTCACCAACTATGAATCACTCACGCAACGCGTAAATAAAGTTTTCCTCGTCGGACACGCATGACAACGGATTATTAGCTCCGCGCGAAAGACTTCACGAGTCGCCTAATATCGCAGAGTTCCTCTCCAGCTGAATTCTCGGGCATAATTCCTCGCTCTGAGAGTCTGGAGGCGGAAAGGAGTTCAAACTCAAATAGAAATGATATTCCTGACATTTCCAATTCACAGTGGTCATGCTGTGCGTGGGAGTTATGGTCGCCATTTTCGGTATCGGCGGCCTGCTCACCCTCAGCAAACTCTTCGAAGTCCTTGTCATCGGGAGGCTCCCTTTGCTCCCGGGAAGCGAAACATATGAAGGCTGGAAGAAGATATCGTTCCCCATTTATCAGAAGTTCTACTATTTCAATGTGACGAACCCCGAGGCGGTTCTGAAGCGTGGAGAAACTCCGAAGCTGGTCGAAGTTGGACCCTACACATGGAGGTATGTGAGAGTCTTGCATATTATCGATCGTTCACATTATACGATCTCGATTCTCGCGAGTAGGTTTACCCTCTCAACAAGGAGCTCGAGGTCCCCGCAGCAGATTATATAACTCTGCCATCGATTTCAGAGGCGAATGGGTCAAGGAGAACGTCGAATGGAACCCGAACGGTACCTTACAATACAGAGAGAAGAAAACGTACTGGTTCGACCGAGAACATTCCGTCGGTGATCAAGATGATAGGATCGTGACAATCAATACTCCCCTTGTTGTGAGTTCCATCAATAGATACATCGATATTGATTCATCTCCTCCGTTTCAAGAGTTTTTGAGCGGCCGTCCCGGGCGCTCATCGGGAATCGCTCATCACCGCTATGTATGTGCCCCGAGAAACATGAGGCATTAAGTAAGCCACGAATAATCTGAGATTGCTTTGTTTACGCTCAGGCTGCGAGCCAGAGAGTCAAAAACGCTTCACCTGTGATGAAATTAGCCATTGCAATCGTCGTGAATGCTCTGAATGAGAGTCTTTTCATCCGTCGCTCGGTTAGACAGCTCACATATGAAGGGTGAGTCCGATGTCTTCCGAATATCCCTTTAGCTCGATCATTAGCACTCTTCATGACAGCCGAACGACGCCTACCACGCCACGTTTGCTTTCAAGTAAACTCTCAGACTGCCCCGACAGGTATCCCGATGTTCTTGCGGAACTGTCGCACATCATGAATAAGAATATCCCGGTCAAGAAAGGTCGTTTTGCTTACATGTCGGGCAAAAACGACACAGATGAGGGACTCTTCAATGTCTTCAGTGGATCGGAAAACATCGATCGCTTCAACCAGATCGATAGGTGGAATGGCCGCCAAAAACTCCCCTGGTGGAATCCCGACACGCCGTGCGCCGATATCAAAGGCACAAGTGAGTTTTCGAATCACTCCAGGTTGCGTCATCGCTCTTGGACCCGAGAAGAATACCCGGAGCACCCCTCCCTTGCCGGAATTTTCATTCTTTTCTCTCGGTGAAAAGGGAGAGAAAAAAATTCCATCCGCGAGGGAAAGGTATTCGGTATCATTAAGGCAGTTGAGACGAGCACCGTATTTTCCAGATGGGGAGCTGATCCATCCGATCAGGAATGAAGACAGTCATATTTACTTTTTCAACCCCAACTTCTGCAAACCGTGGAAGCTGTCACGAGATTCTCAGCCGGTTTCGAGTTATGGATTACCGCTGCAGCGTTTCGTGGCTGGGCCCGAAGTTCTCTACAACTCGAGCAAAAATCCCGACCACGCTTGTTTCGAAACAAGCCGCTACAAACTGCCTTCGGGCGGTATGGACATTTCGCGGTGTCAGTTTGGAATTCCTCTGGTGCTCTCATACCCCCATTTTTATGCCGCGGACCCGGCTTATCTCGAAGCGGTTGACGGCCTCTCGCCTGACAGAGCCAAGCATCAGTTTTCCATCGACATAGAGCCGGTGAGTGTTCGGGACGGGAATGGGAATCAATATATCAATGATAAGATCTCTCTGATCTGAAAGTCACAGCGATCCTGAACCCGGTTTCGCTCTCCCTGCGAGGATCAAGAGGATCCCCGACTCACATTCCGTTTTTTCTGCAGCGGATGGGCATAGCGTTGGGGCTGGCTGCGAGAGCACAGATCAACATCAAATTGACCCGCGTCGACCTCCTCAGTGCTTTCCGGAATATTCCCGAGATCGTTCTACCGATTTTCTGGCAAGAAATGGTGGGTCGAGGAATTGGTCGGGTCATGCGATCGAGGGTCGCCGGACACCTCGATGTCCGATGGGTTCGAATTCTCACGTCCTCTGTCATGAAACGATTGAGCTCTAATTCAGTGTCATGGTTTCCTTTTCTGGGCAAACAACAGGATATCTCGCAAACTCCCGAATTCGCAAACCACCTGCATGGACTCATAGACCAGCCGTATTTGTATGCGACTCTGGCTTATGCCTCCATGATCGCCTGTGGAGGTCTCGTGGCTCTGGGTACCCTCGTTCACATTTTCCTTGTCTATCTCCGCAACCTAAACGTAAGTAGCTCGGGGAGGCATCTGAAGTTTTCCGTCATCACGTCAGAATCAGAGCAAATCCTTGTTCTATATCGATGGTGTTGAAATTAGGAAGGATCATTTAAATCTTTGGAAATGTTTGTGCTAACTCACGAAGTCCATGTTCTTCGCACGGGTACTCACCCATGTACTCGATTGTTGGGTCGTGTGCGAGTTGAGGGGAACAACAAAGGTCAGTGGTGTACTGTTCGTCTTAACTTCATCGTCCACGTGAAGGCGTTTTGTGTTCGGGAGCAGCGTAAAAATCGGAGCGCGATATTCTCTATAACCGGTCTCGAGAGAGTGTTCGGAACTCGAGTGCCCACGTAAATGAATAAATTGCGGCTTCCGACTGAACCGATATTCCGATGGAGGGAATCACCGGCCGAGCCGCTCCACAAGCGTTCAATATCTGACCATTGTTGACCCTCAGCAAGCACCAGACCTGTCGAGAGATAAGGAGGCAAAATGTCAAGCTGACCTGGGTGGACCAGTTATCGTGACATCTCGCCATATTCCTCTCATTAGAAAGATGAGGAGCCTCTTTTGGTCCCGGAAAACATGGAAGCGAACCCTCAAGAAGGAGCCGCACAGCAAGACTCTTGATGGAGACATGGCGCCCTCTGCTCCGTCAGCTGTCCTCAATAATTCTCCCAAGAACAATAACAGTATACAGTCGACGAGCTCTCCATCAGCGTCTCCCGTCGCTGCCGCCGATTACAGAGGCAGCGAATGGATCAAGAATATTTTCATACCAGACCAAAGTATGTCAACTAAGGTGAATTGCAACGTGACGCTGAAGTGAAGGGGGGAGTTCATGACACCCGGTGAGTACGTCCTCCCGATAAAAAAGTCACTAACGAGAACACTAAGCTTCGCCTTCAAGCAACTTCGCATTAGGCTGCAGGTCCTATTCGGATCCATCTGTTAGCGGAAAAAATCTGGGGAGCGACAATCTAACGGAGGGGAGCCCTTCTTCCAGAGGTCCGCCCGACTCGGTCTATGAGGCTTCCCATCTACATAGAACTCTGCTTCGCTTCGTCCACTGCAGCGGAACCTTCCCGCAGCCATTGTTCTCCTCGGACGTGAATTGTGTGTTCCCTTAACCTGTCCCCGTTTTCCGTATGTATGTGACTTGATGATAACTTTATACTGTGTACATACATCTTTAGATATTATGTGAGTTATCGTTCACGAAGTGCCACCACGGATCGCGAGAAATTTCTCCAATGCTACTTAATCGGTGACTTGTTGACCCGTCCCGCGAGAATAACTGTGGACGCTAAGAGATTTCCTAAACAGACGGAAAATGAAATTGCATTCCCGAGAGTTATGTCATATATTGTATTTTTGGTGCCATCCATTGATTCTGTTGTCTTTTTAATTGCCGAAAGAGAGACCCGAAGCATTCTGTTTGTTCAGAGCGATGTGAAAGAAGGGAACGATTGTTGCATTCTTCTCCGTGCGAGACCTATTATTCCGAATCCATGACGCTGTAACTTCTTTGTGATAAGTATCTTCAGGTGAGGTTCCGGCCTCAGACAAGGAGATTCGAGGCAGGTGAAATCAGAATCATGATTTCGCATTCGTCATCCGATATTTCCAAGAATAAATCGCTCATTCCTCTTACTCTTTCGTTCTCGTGTTGATCCTCATGAAGACCGACAGAGAGAGCTCGAGATTTGAATCCGAGCCTGGAATTTGGATGGAAGTGCGCAGGGAGCGTTCTGATGATGGGAGAACAAAGAGATGATGGCTTGATCATGCATGAGTCGTAAACTAATCGTTGTTCGTCCGTCGATGGATGCTGGCATAGATAGCTTTATCGATGAGTGATGTCTAATGTCTCTTGGCAGCTCGCGCTACGGCCGTCCGTCTATTGAGCAAGGCGGGGGTACGCAGAGATTAAGACTGATGCATTCCGAACGAGTCAACGAGTCCTAGCCTACGATAGGGCTTATGTCGGGATCCGCCCTACCATTTTCGGAAGCAGTAACCCCATGAACCTCGCCTCGTTTCTATACGGGGTTGACGATTGTTTTCATAATTCCGATCAGAAAAAATCACGGAGCCCCAGGCAGCCTTTGTTCTACCCTGATGGAATTTCCTTGCATCGTCTATCATTCCAAAATCAATCTACCTACCCGCAGCTCGAGCTTCTTACTGATCATCGATTCGATATCTCGACTTCGTATGTGGAACATGTACACACTCCAGGTTCGGGCATAGCACGCTGCGGAGTTTCGGCGCTAAAAACCGTCTAGTAAGAAGGTTCTTCCATCGATCGAGAAGCAGCTGGGGATGGAGCATCAAAGCGCCGTTCATCATTGGTTCTGATTGAGAGGAGTATACCTGTCGTTCGAATGAGTCGCGCTCATAACAGGCCAGGTAGTCACGAGTTGCATCCCGACAAGCACAGGCTCAAATCTTAGAGGATGATCTTCCCTGACCGAATCAGCGTCTTCTGAATTAGATGAGAATATTCCGCCCGCTTTTTCTCGGATTCCCGATGCGCTCAAGCACGCATTTCCGCTAATCTGCCCGCCCTGTGTATGTCTCTTCGAGCTTATGACGGGCTCGTTTGCCTGCAGCTCCGGGCACGGCTTCCGGGGACACCCAGCAAGGCCGAATCAGAGGTTGTCGTTTACAGGCTAGCCGTTCGCATCCGAGGCAAGAAGACCGGGGAACGATCCAAAGAACGAAAGATACAGAATACAGGTATAGGAGAAGGAATTAAAATGTTTCCCGAACACGAAGGTGAATGTTCCGAAAGGCTCCGTAAATTCGCGGAACTCAGCACAGTCTCGTGAGGACCTTCGAGGAGGTCTTGGAGTCCAGTCGCCTTCATCCGATGCGCATCGGGTGCGAATGACGAACGGAAGAAACCGTGCAAGGGGTAGCGAGAGAGACAGGGGGTGGGAAAAGGGAGATACCTAGGGGGAGTCGGGGAGGGAGCAAAGATCTCGCGGCAATATGAGGAGGGAATCGCCAGGAGAATTCCGCGATGGTTAGCGGAATTCGGAGGTTTCTCGCGATGCCTTGCGCCGCGGGGGATCCCCTTGCCGGAAAATAAGACTGGTCGCAGGGACACGGAAGAAACGAGATGGGGTCGTCTGGGGCGGTAAACCCATGAGACAAGAGACGGAAGAGGGCAGATATTCTCGGTTAATGCTCTACGGATTTATGGATGCACAGACCGTCATTATTCTGACACTACGGCATGCTGATATTTTTCTCGGTGTTCCCTTCAGGCCTCGTTCTATGGAGCGTCTCTATAGAGGGTTTAGGGTATGCTTTTTTTTTCGATAGATTTATCGCCCGACGGATAGGCATCTCCTAGCAGAACGGAATGCTGTTCATGCTTGTCTTCTCCGATTGTGAGAGTAATAATTGAAATATTACCCGCTGTTTGTCGAGAATGAGAAAAACTAAGAGATGCAGGAGCGGCTGAGGATCATCCCATAGAAGGTCTCACTGAGCATGCCGATCCGATTCCGAATTTTGGGAGATTGTTTTTATGAGTCCTGTTCTATCGAGGCGAGCCATTCTATGGTATGAGTAGGGAATGTGGAAATCACCATGCTCGGACAGCAGACCGTCATCTCGTTGAGGATCGACTATTCTTCGGATAATAAACCCTAATCTGATTGCTCTCTGATCCTCGCTGTGGTTTTGTTCCTTCAGTTCCATCGATCAGCCAGTTTCGTTCCTTCGAATATCCACAGCACCGACACCTTACATGGAGCAGCGCGAACGCCCAGACTCGCAACGAGGAGTTTGCGTGGTCGGTTCGGACAGTGATGGTGAGTAGACCAGTTGCAAGACATCACGCATGCTGTTCGTCCGCTTTGCCAGTTCACCGCGCGCACGCTTGCAGAAGAGTTAAGCCCAGTTTTCCCGAAGCACGATGAAAGAAAGAGCTCGCACGTTTCGAGCCTCACACGCGATTGTGCCGAGGCAGCTCTTCGTTTTGTGAACGGAGAGCCGGCGCCGTTCGTATTCAATGATAATCCCAGCTCATAGCTGCGTACTTATACAGGGCCTCGATTGAGAGGAGAAGGAAGCCCCCCCCCCCTTTGTGAGTACAGAGTGGAGGAAAGTCGAGATTCCTTCATTCTTCGCCTCTCCTGGTCTCTCTCACGAGGGCTAGTCGGGCGACCTGTTCTGATCTTCCCATGGAAGCATACCATGTCTGATCGTGGAATACCGTTTTAAATGGATTACCGAATCTCGTCCTGTAGCTGGAGGAATGCTCAACTGGTTGGCGGGCGCGCGGTTCCAGACGACTCACCGAGGACGGTATGCTACCATTGTAGGTATCGTTCAAGATCCTGTAGGCAGATGACGGGTTCCAATCGCCAGTCAACATCAACTTCATAAAAAGTAGAGCTTTCATACAAAGAGCTATGATACATATAAGGAACGATAATAATTGAATCGTTTATTTTCGAAACATCGTAACTCCACTCTGGAGAAACACCCAAAAACAATCTTCCCCCTGTAGTTTATCCCACAGGATACCGATCCTGGCTTGTGGGGCCATTTTCGAAAGCTCTTGGTGAGAGCTTTCAGAAAAAAGATATAACACCGCCCTCCCTCTCCTTCTGTGGCTACACGCGGAGAAATGAGTCTTTGGAGTTACGATGTTTTGAAAATAAACTTTTTTCAAAACTCAGGAATCTTTATCTCGCCGTAAAAACGTCCAGGATCATCGTAGGAGGCTGTTTTTTCTTTCAAAATGTAGCCCAGGTCCCCAGCTTTCCAACGAGGCGCCGCACGACCCTATAGCTCCATTCAATCAAAAGTTACGGGCGTTTCAAGAATGGACCACTCCCCATAGACTTAACATTGACACGGAATTTTCCAGAACGGGTTTTTCCCTTCCCTCAAAAACATTGTAGAAACGTCCAGGATCATCGTAGGAGGCTGTTTTTTTTCTTCAAGATGAAGCCCAGGTCCCCAGCTTTTCAACGAGGCGCCGCACGACCCTATAGCTCCATTCAATCAAAAGTTACGGGCGTTTTAAGAATCCCGACCTCCGATCTGCTATAGGAGAATATACTGAAGGTGAGAATGGATTGAATGAGAAAAAAAACGCACCAGCCAATGAGGAAAACTGAAGTTTATTCATTTCGCCCTCGGAATCATACTCCGAATCATCACCCAAGTCCAGGTCGGCTCTGGATGCGAGTTCATCGTAGAACTCCTGGTATGGCTCTGGGATGTACTTGCGGAGGCTCTGAATGTCCGCAAGTTTTTGTTCTTTGATGGACACCCCTCTCTCTCCATATAAAGAAAGCCGCTCTGATTCTCAACTCCTTACTGTTTCGCAAACCGGGGTCCAATGAGACCCGGATGTAGTTAGATATTAGAATCCGAGATCGGCTGACTTCTGAAGACGGCTCAATCCATTTCGGATGATTCCGTCCCGATGACAGGTGGTTCGAGGCGAATGTTTGAGCGGTCTTCCAGAGATTGAAGATGCGTCCTCGCGGGGTGACTCGGAGGCATCGCATATGTTTCTCTATTTTCAACATGGCGGAATACACGAGCATCAAGCATCTCCGCTGTGAAAGTCGGTCGGGTATCCATGCCTTTCGGTTCCCCCAATGCGCGCCTCGCGATGGCATTTCAAATCACCCGCCATTCGAGAAAAAAATCATTGGCGTTTGAATCAATGTTAAGTCTATGGGGATGGGTCCATTCTTAAAACGCCCGTAACTTTTGATTGAATGGAGCTATGGG